>NC_135242.1:15963784-16274937 GCF_947623445.1 Clavelina lepadiformis
CCTTTGAAGAAATCGCACAGTAGCACACGTTGAGATGATTAGACAACGTTATGTAAAAAAGAAAATTATCTTCAAATCAGACGTTAAGTTCTATCAACGTGACTATATTAACTTTTTGACATGGAAGTAAAATTTTAATTAATCAAAATAAAGTAGAATGTAAAGGTCTAACAATTTGCAATGGCAGCTTTGAGAGCTTCAAAGTTATGTGTCTTTGTGTCAAACAATGAATATCTTTTGTGACTCTAATTTAAAAATCTTGCTCAGCATACTAAAATAAGCTATAGAGCGTTTAGCTTAGTACTAACAATGGAAAAATATGGTGATTAAATTTGTGCATATTTTTGTCATCGTTTGCGGAATTGCGTGGTGTAAAGGTATAGTAATATTGTGTACAAAGCTGATGGTGGCTGAACTGTGTAATATATATAAGGTACCTGTGCCTAACAAGGCCCGGTCCCTAATAAGGCCCATTGCTCATATTTCGCAAACCCGTGCAAACAAATGAAAATTTTTATCCCTATATAAAAACTAATATAAATTCATGATGGTTTACCAGATTTCATCCTTGTCACGTGATCAACCGATTCGCTAGAGCACAACAAAAATTTGATATCTGCAGTTAAGGTGGTTTTGTTAATTTAGAAAAAAAGGAAGTGAGAATTTGGCCGGTTAAATGAACTGTTGTCAGTCGGCTGAAGTTTTCATGTAACAACCAACTTAGTATTGAAAAGGATAATGCACTTTTTTTTGCAAAAATTTTTCTGATAATAAAAATGTGACATTTTTTTCGTGGATGCCACATGCGCCTAATTAGGCCCATGCAAGATGCTTGATGGTTGAAGATGGTTGATCCCCCCCAAAAAAGATAAAAGGTCTTTGCTACAAAATATGCCAGTAAAAGTACCAAAAATTGCTCAAATAATTTTGAACTGCCCAAAAATTGCCTATTTAATGACGGTTAGGGGGGCCGGTGACCCCCAACTGCTGCACCTATGCTGATGGGTCACATTCCTTTAAGTTTTCAACCCACGTTTGTTGGTCGTTGTCTTACACAAATTGGTGGTTGTTGGCTTGTTTTATTTGCTTGATACGTTTTTTCAGCTATGTTTTGAATCAAAATACTCACAAAATTGGTGGGCCTTATTAGGAGCCTATGCTCCTAATAAGGCCCATTTTTTGGAATTTTTAATTTTTTTATAAAACTTTTTTGGGGGGTTGTCAGGTATTGTGGTTTTGATATATTGTAGTCATATACCCTCACTAATACAATACGATTTTTCAGTCTATTCTCATTTGTGGTTCTTGAGTTATTTTCAAAAAAGTGTTAGGTGGGCCTTAATTGGTACAGGTACCTTATATGTAGTAAAACAATAAAAAAAACAGAATATGAGATCGCATTTTAGAGTTAACTTTTAGGTTTAGTTCTTATGTTCTTAGTATATTATATTCTGTTTGTCTTATTTTACTAAATTAATATTGATTATGAGGTATATGCCATGATACCTGATCTCGTCTAATATAAACTAAGTTATAGATTTCAAAAAAATGTATGCAAGTCTTTTCCAACTATAAAATTATTTACAATCTGAAGTGGTTTCTAGCTATCACTATTATGAAGGATTCGCAATTTAAAAATTTAACATTATATAATCATGTTGATTCATTTTTGCCAAAATTTGCATAATATACTAAAAGTTAGATAGAAAGTAGCAAAACCTTGCGCTTATATCTTAAAACTTAAAGTTTATTCAGCAGTTTTGACATGAAAATATATTTCTATTTCTTTATTTAAAGCAGTATTAACACGAGTTGGTTTACAGGACAGGAATGCGGAGGGGAGCTAGATCCAGAAGAATATAGTCTTAAGAATCCCGGCTATCCTACGGAAGGTAACATGGAGTCCAAGTACCCATCAAACACCGACTGCATATGGACATTTTCTGGAGATGATAACACGCTTTTTGCCGTATGTTAGTGTTTTTGGAACGATTTGCAAGCATTTTGCCTATAACAACATCCTTTTGTAAATGACCTTCGGGTTATATTTTGATTTGACGTAGCAGCCTTGGGTTGTAGCCAAATCGTTTTTTTGCCAAATTTTTTTTTTGCCTTGGGTTGTAGCCAAATCCTTTTTTTGCTTTTTCAATAAATCCTGTATCCGCAGTTCAAATTTTGGGATATCGTGATAGAGATTGGAGAAAATAATTCTAACATCACTTGTGATTATGACTTCCTGAATGTTTCGGTTACCTCCGTAGGATCACAATTGTTTTGTGGGTAAGTAAACAATTTAACTTTTTTACAAACAGTTGGATACAAGACCTTAGCTAATACTAAAACGATTATTTTTCTTAAGTACAATAGTCTTATTCTCAAAAATGTTTCTTTTTATAGAGTGGTAAGTTTGCTTAAAAATTTCAAAGTTTTATGATGATGGAAACTTTCCATTAATTGTTACACACACATTTTTTTCTCAAAATATTACCTCGAAAGTTTACAATTTCAATGAATGTGTTATATTTTCTCAAAAAATATACTTGAATATTGGATTATAATAATTATACCTAATAATTATACCACAAAGTCACTTTGGTGGTACTTGAAGGATTTTGTCTGCTGATTAAATGGCAGGTGGGTGAAACCAGAAGATGCTATAGTTGGTGTCGGGTCTGTCTATATTCATTTCCACAGCGACGACTCAGTTAATTTCAGAGGATTTCAAGCATCATATTCCAGTAAACCGTATTATATTTTGGGCAATTTATGGAAAATGTGTCAAGCTTTTTTGAAAGTAACGTTGTAAAAGTAGTAGGAGTTTTTTTTATGTGTATAAGAGTAAGAGTGTGGACCTTTTTTATTATTTAAAATTGACTCTGTAATTAGTAACCACTGATTTTGATCCTTGTGATCCGGATCCTTGCGAAGATGGCGAATGTGGAAGAACAGAAGATAAATTAAAATCTCTTTGCCACTGCAATGCCGGGTGAGTTTTACTTTTTTAATGTTTCCCACATTGCAGAAATAACATGAACTTGCAAAGGACCACCGTTGCATATAGAAACTACACGCTTAAACTTTTAACCAGCATGTTTGACATTCTTTATATCTTTAACATCTCTCTGCGCCACTGATTCTTGATGCAGGTCGACAGGAGAAGAATGTGAGGTGGATATAAAAGAATGCGATTCGAATCCTTGCCAAAATGGTGGATCTTGCGATGAACCACAGAAAGATTATTACACATGTCAGTGTATGCCGCAATGGATGGGAGCACATTGTGAAGTTGGTACGTATTATTGCAACAGACAACCTTCCTATTTTTCAAACCCCTAATACCTTCCTTTTAATGATGAAAATATTTTGAAATAATTAAAAAAAATAATTACAAAACTTGAAAATATTTTTAAAAAACAAATATATTCTCGATCGCTTCACTTTGCTTATATTACCGTTTTTTTTGCAATTGCTTGAAAGAAAACTCTTTGCTAACAAAATGCAGGCTGATTTTGAAATACTTTGCTTCAATCTCATTTTCAACATCAATATTTTGTACGTAGAGAAGGGTCCACCCTGTGCAAGCAATCCTTGTGTGAATGGGGGAATATGCAGTGAAACAGAAGATTTCGACTTTCAGTGTGCTTGTGAAGACGGATATATAGGAAAAAGTTGTGAAATAGGTTTGCGTTACAATTTTACAATGTATCGTGGTAACACATATCAGCTTATAACAAATAAATGTATCGTACCACATATATACATTAACAGTAATCATAATTACAGGGTACACGGAGTATGACGGTATAAATATAAAATCATTTGTTAGACAACGTGGAATGTCTTGTCCTGATGTTATATATTTCCATACCATAAAACATTAAATGATTAATAATAATCTAAATTTTGTTCTTTTAAATAGTTTTGGCTGTATGACGATAACCATGGTTATGAACAAATCTTAAATGTATGGTTATGTTAAATAAAATAAATTTATTGCCAATTAGACGACTTTCCCCCGTGCTTGTCGAACCCTTGCCAAAATGATGGCAATTGTACCGATATCAGCAATCCCGCAGCAGCAACTTCTGATGAAGAAAACGAATATATAACGCGGTACAACGGTTACCATTGTTCGTGTCCACCAGGATATGGTGGCACAAACTGCGATACAGGTGTTCGCTGGCGTGGGGCTCAAATGCCTTTAACATGTCCTATGCTCATGCACTGCTTGTCTGCGCTTACATACCAAATATCATGGCAGATATGTTACGCAGCTTAAGTGCGTGCGTAGTCTTAGAAAGTCTAGTTCTTGACTGGATTTCTTTATGCTGCAAAAACATGCTTCTTGCTCGCTTAATTACTGCAGTCGAGCAATGTTCTAGCCTCAGCTTCTTGCAAATGTTGTTCAAAGCATCAAGCTGCCAAAATGCTATGTTTTTCGTAGTTTTCATGCCAAACTGCAAAAGTAACAGTACGCGGCTACAGTCAGACCTCGTTAAATCCGGACCATTTCGTTTCGGCGAAAAATGTCAGTTTAGCGAGGTATCCGGAAAAATTGAAATCGAAGGAATATCACAATGAAATCAACTTACCTCAGGCAGCATGCATTTATAGGACTATATTAGATTAACATTCGAAAAAAAGAAAAGTATTGAAGATCCATTTACGTTCAAAATAAATAATTCCAGTAATAGAACTTAGAAAATTGGTCAATGACTGAGCCTAATACATACATTGATGTGTGACAAATATGAAAAATTGACGCATTAATATGTAAAATTTGTCGTCATCCGATTTATAGCAGGTATTTTTTCTATTGATTTGGTACATCAATTCTAAATCGTCGGAGTCGGACGGCGTGGTTTCCGGATTAAAAGGGTAAAGTGTAAGTTATGGGAAGAAACCTATAGTTCGTTCGTTCATGCAGCAATTTTATGTCGTACAACGGGTATTCCGGTTTTTGGTGTTCGGATAAACGAGGCCTGACTTTACGCATATTATCTATGGACAAGTATTTCCATTATTTGTTCTACAAGGATCTACATCAGGACTTTTTACGTGATACATTTTAAGCTGCATGTGTTAAAGTCTGTTATTAGTTATTACTTGGTTTACAGAAGTAGGCTGTGGAAATCCTGGGATAGCATACTTGAAGAAGCGAAGAAGATTTAATACAGGATCAATTTTAGAATTTTCTTGCGAAAATGGCTTTGTCTTGATAGGTCCTGCAAACTTAACTTGTGTTGCGGATGAAACTTGGTCGGAAAAAATGCCCGAATGCGTCAGTAAGTATATGTAGCCTCTTTTGGTCCTTATAAGAAAAATGTTCTCTGAAATGTTTAACAAAAATCTGACAGCTATAGCTCTTGAGTCAGACCGTTCTATATAAGCTGTAGCTGTTTTACTACGAGAAATCTGTTATATTGCCAAATGATGTCATGTAACCTATAGTTAGTATGTAGTTCCTTAGAAAAACCCTTTGATTATTCCGCAGGTAACAAAACTCTATCAGGCGATAATTCCTTGTCTCCATACGCATCTACAATGATAGCCTTGGGTGCAGCACTTAGCGTGAATATGGTTGTTTTTACATTATGGATGGTTTACAGAGGGTACGAAAGTTAAAATTAATCTTGTGAAACGGGCAGTTGATCCTTGGATAAAAACATGAAACAATCTCTACCTAATATGTACATTAGACCCTGGGTGAAATTAATTAGGAGACCATCGGCTTCCACTTCTGATAGCAAACAGAACATCCATTCTGTATCCATCAGTGTCAGCGTCATGGATGATGACGTATTTGAAGACGAACAGAACTACGTCACCGAAGATCAGAATGACCTCGAGTCGCTTAGCACGCGTTCCTACTCCTCCTATTCTAAAGTGTATTAATGAACTGAAGCATAATTTCCTTGGAGATGACTTCAATAATTACTCGGTTACACCGACTCGGTTACATCTTCTTATATACACTACTTTGGATAATAAAATAAAATACTTTAATGAGCATGTTTCGATCAAGGTCAACATTATAAAATTGCAATAACTTATATTGCGAAAGATTTGATGCTCAAATTAAATTGATGACGACTTATAAAAATGAAAACCGAAATAAAATACTCTAAAATTGAAGCTCTGTCAAGAAGTACTTTTCTGCTGGCAAAGTTCCCAGGGTTTCATATCAGAAAATAAGAAAGCATTTTGCACTTTAGCTTTGCACAACTTCATTAACATGATTTCAACAGGCCTACTCGTTAGTTTTCTATTGTTTAACCGCTCGTCAAGATACCTGTCCAAGCTCGATAAATGGTAATGAAGTGTCCGGTGAGTGCGTTTCAATACGTACAATCACAAATAGTAAACTATAAGAGGGTTACAAGAAAGATTTGAAAACACTTAACTGTCACGGCGTAACTTGATACATGGGCCAACCAGATAAATAATAGTCTGTTGCACAAACCAGAAAGATATTGTGAACGCAGAGGTAGCGTTTTTCTTTCAAAATAAAACTGCAGAAATTTTAATGACATGATTTCAGCTATTTATCTGATCATGCTTATCACCCATGCTAGACCTATGATACATTTATAGTTATTAGGTGTATGAATGTGAGATGTTGATAACTCAGAATATACCGGTAACGTCAACATCCTTCAGAGTTCTTTGGATTATTTTTATAATTTGTACGTTATTTAGCAACGAGCTAAAAGGTGAGAAAGCTTCAAATTATTACTGTATTTTTGTAATTTTATTTCATTTCACCGTAATTTTATTGCAAAGATTGCACTATTTTTGTTCGAAAGTCACGCAGTTTGCGCAATTACTTATAACACCATTTAGAGTACATTATAAGCTTATACGCTTTCAGCGCAAAACTATGAAAATTATGACGACTATTACGACTATTATGGCGACTATTACTACGAAAGACCAACCGGAGATTCTGTGGAGTGTGGTGGGGAGCTCGTAGATGACGAGGGCACTATTACGTCACCAGGATACCCTTCTGAAGCAAACCCCACTGGCACTTACCCATCTTTTACCGACTGTTTTTGGTACAAGAACGAGGTCAAAACGACTCTTATTCAAGTAAAGAAAAATTTGCAGTGATTTCTTTAGATATATTGCCTAGCTTGAATAGTTGAATAAATTGTGGACTGAATTCGTACGAAAATCAGTCATTTTCCTTTTATATAGTTCAAGTTTTGGGACATGGCTGTGGAAATAGGGGAAGGCGACTCGACAGTAACGTGTGACTTCGATCGGATAAATGTTTCTGTGACTTCTTTGGGATGGAAGCTATTTTGCGGGTACCAAAAATTGTTATAAGTTTAGTTGTTTATAAGGTGGAAAGTTGTTTATATCCTGGATTATACTTAAAGTTTTAACATTTCAACAACAAAATGTTGCTTAATTCTTTTTTCCCGTTATAGTTATGAAACTCCATCTGATGAATTACAAGGAACCGGATCTTTGTCTATTCACTTTCGATCTGATAGCTCGGTCAACTACAGGGGATTTGTTGCAACATACAAAAGTAAAAGCTTATATAGTATAAGCTTAATTACATTCAGAAAACTTAATTAACGCTAAAGCAGACAATAAAATTATATTTTGATAAAAATTGTGTATTTATCAACTGTGTATTGTAGAAAGAGCACTTCCCCCTTTTTAATGAATTCAAATTTTGATTAATTTTGTTTTCACGTATTTCAAGTCACTGAAGATCACAATCCATGCGAGCCTAGTCCATGTCAATATGGCGAATGTGAGCTGAATGAAGCTGGCACTCTGCCTAACTGTGTTTGTGACGCTGGGTAAGCACTTCAAAGTATCTACCGTTAAAGTTTATGCTTTTTCTGACATCAAAATATTAGTAAAGATAAAGTTATTACACATCAATACAAAGTTACATCTTGAAGGAAGATATGATAAATTTAATATTTATTCCACCAAACTGCATGTTTGTGACATTATGACACAAACAAGAAACACGTTGCCAAACAGTTTTAGAACCAGACTTGAATGTTTAGATGGACTGGAGAGCAATGTACTTTGGACATATCAGAATGCTGGTCAGAACCTTGTCAAAACGGTGGAACTTGCGAAGAAAACGAACCGAACCGTTATGATTGTGCTTGCTTGCCTGGTTGGACTGGCATACACTGCGAGACTCGTAAGAAGTTAATCTGCTTTGAAAAAACATACAGTATATAACTTAAATGTGGGCAAAGTTTTTGCGGAAGTTATCTGCTAGGCGATGATGGTTCTTCAGCTACTGACGAACGTTTGTCGGATGACGATTCTTCAAACAACAACAAACCTGTCAGCGACGATGAAGATACAAAAGATGACAAAGCTTCAAATGAAAAAAAACCCACAAGTGGAAAAAGTGCTTCCCGTGATAGTGGTAAAAAAGAAAAAGAAAACAAACCTTCGTCGCCTTGTCAACCATCACCATGTGTTAACGGAGGTGCTTGCATTGAAGTAAAAGGGGACAATTACACTTGTCGCTGCCAACCAAATTATGAAGGAGAAAATTGCGAAATAGGTATACAATTTTCTGAGCATATTATCAAAGATTTTTTACGGTACATTAATTACTAATAGTACGTCACTGAATAACATAATGAACAGTATGAGTCATGTTTGACGTCATCTCGATAGTTTCAAAGGTTGTTATAATCGGAGAAAAGACAGCCGTAAGTTGCTGATTTCATGCAATCACAAAATGAATCAAAAGTTTTTCAGAAACCGGATGCGGAAATCCAGGCATTCCAGACTTGCAAAAAGGCAAGAGGTTTACTGCAGGCGACACGGTAAAATTCTATTGTGAACGAGGGTTCATATTATCCGGACCAAGAAACGTGTCTTGTTTCGAAAATGGCACTTGGTCCCTTGAGGTACCAAAATGCTTGGGTAAGTTGTTAACTGCATGTCATACTTTTATGGTAGCATTACGCTTTAAAAAAGACATCATCTTTTAATAGGGTTAAGTGAAGAGAGTAATTTTGCAATATTATAATAAGTTTTTGCTAATTGCCAAAATCACCAAACAAAGATTAAATGATAGCATTTTAATAATGACATCAAAAATAGTTTACAAGCAGTTAATAATGTCAACGGGAATACAAAAAACACTAGACTAGATGTTTCTTATGCTTTTGCAACAATCATTAGAGCCTTTGTCTTTTTTTAAGTTATAAAACACCTTTGAATTAAATTTTAAGGGTGTTGGTGATTTGCTTTCTTTTTCTCTTCTATTTTGTTTTAATTTAGTGAATAAAACTAATGAAGACCAGAAAGAGTCCAGTGAAGCATGGAAAACAACCATGATTGGACTTGGAATCGCATTCGGTGGCAATTTAATAATCTTTGGTGTATGGGTGGCAAACAGCGGGTATCCATAGAATGAGAAACTTTTGGCAAATATTTTGGCCTTTTCTTTATCTTTAGTGACATCAAACGAGTAAAACTTAATTATCAGGAAATCTTTACCAAAATCAACTCAAGTTTGCAAACGCCAAAATATCATTAAAACTTGAGACTGTTTTACTTACTGTAATTAAAAAAAAAGGTTTTGTAAATAACTTGCACAATGCACATGTTTATCTTGAAAGCGAAAAATAAATAAAATTAACTAGCTGTGCGGAATGCAAAAACAAACGGTACAAATAGCAATATCTGAAGACCATAAATCATAGTTAATGTCTCTTTGCCTCTATAGTCTATATAAAGCACAGTAATTATAATTATTTAAAGTTTATTAAAATACATGTGTACTCTAAGACAACGCTTCAAGATTGTTTGTGCAATTATAGGCCATTAATGAAGGTCGGTGAAGTCGCCTCTTTTCCAAATAACGCCAATAATGCTCTTCCAAAGCGTTATGACAACATTTCGCTAAACACAATTAACCTTAGCGATGACGACATATCTGAGACGGATGAAGACAGTAGCGATGATAGCGATGAGGATTACATCACAAAACCTGGAAGAGACATTCCTTAGAGAATAAACCACATAAATATCTGCTAATATGGAAATTGTCTAACTGATTTGTAATTTTTAGCGCTAAATAACAACGAGGCAAAGAAGGTGTCACAAAAAGTATTGTTGGTCTATGATTGGTTGTTTATTGTTTGTTGCTGTATGTACTGATCTAAAGGCGTTATTGTAAAATGTATTTTTTGTATGTAATTAAATCTTTTGCTTTGCTAAAATCAGAAAATACATGCGTATATCTTTGTAACTCTGGTACAGTCTTGCGTGGTTTAAAACGTTAGTGTTAGTCGGAGTTGTTTCTGTTTACCAAAAACGCTTTAGGGAGCATTTTAGACAGAGTAAATTAGCATAACCAAAAATTTTATAGACTTGTAAATTGAAAAATTAAAATAAATTGTACATTATTCAAAAAAGCATATATACACAAACTCAACTGCACAAGACTTGCAAAGTTGGTGTAAGCCTAGTTTCAACAGATTGAGCTTTATCTGGATTAAAAGATTTTTTACCCCATCTTCCCATCTACATACAATTTCTTAAATGCTGCAAGCTGATCAATCTTCTGGTGTTCATGTTGTTTGTTGTACTACGTCAATAGCCGCAAGAACCCTTCAATATAACAAGAGGAAACTCCTAATTGGATTTCTTCTCGCAAACGTTAATCCAAAGCTCGTAACAAAGGATTGTTGTTTACAGAATCACTTCAAAACTATTTGCTTTCGTCCATGTTTGTTTTTTGAAGAGTTGAGATGATGCGGGAAGTTAGTCATTTTTAAGACGTTACTTAGTGTAAATTGATGCAAAAAATAATTATAGTTTCATTATGTGCTTTTGGTGATTTCGTCATGCATTTTCGCAAGACCGATATAACTGAGATGCATAGAAACTATATAATGGTATGATTTACTATCATTTTAGTTGCAGGAACTATAAGCTGTAAGTTAAAATATTTATACAGTTATGCGAGTTGCCACACTCCGTGTGACAAAAGCAATCAGATGATGAGCTCACCATAAAACCCTTACAGAATGTCGAAGCGATTTACATCGAAAGCATTTTTGTTTTATTTCAGTTTTACTGTTTACCAAAACATTTCAGGTAAAATTGTAATTTATTTGTGTTTTGGCAACGATTTTGTAAAGTGAAATTTCACTTTACAGAAGTATTATTTTGTAGAAGTATACTTCTATAGTTCTATATATAGAACATTGCTACATATGGGTGTGTACATTGTACAATTTTGCGAAGACGAGCACTTGCAAAGTTAGCTGTTGTATTGTTGTAACAGCGCAAGATAACCCGACGTATAATGATTGCGGGGGGACTTTGGTGAAACCAGCAGAAAGCTATGCCGTATTAACCAACCCAGGCTATGATTCAAAATACGATAACAACCTTCACTGCATATGGACATTGGAAAGCGGTGAGAAAACACTGTTGCAGGTAAACTTATACAGACCAATCAAACTGGTTAAACGCATACAAGGTTTATTAAAGGTTACTTTTCGTTATATTCTTCCACTTGTTTGCATTCATAATAATCAAAGCAAAAGTGAAGTAATTTACATGATAACGTTGATAAAATTTTTATCTAAAGATGAAATTTTGGGATATGAACATTGAACCCGGAGACGGTGGTTCCAATACAACTTGTGAATACGACTACGTTGAAGTATACATAACAACAATGGAAGAAAGTAGAAGGTTTTGTGGGTAATTTTGCGGCTTCATACATATATAAATGAATGAGAAAGTATAATAAAAAAGTAGAATATTTGCTAGTCATGATCAGTACATATATCTTGAAATATTCGCTCATAAACTGTAGTCTGCATTATTTGCTAAAATGAGGTCAAATTGTTTAATCAATTATAGTCTGAAAATAGTCAAAGTTTCTCAGAAAATTACATTTTTACGAAATATAACCTTTTTTATGCCTACAGTTTGGATGAAATTTTGTATAATACGGAAAATGATTAAATTGTGCACCAAAATAGGGTTGTATGTGTAATGCTATAACGAAAACATTTTGAGTACAATCAGGGAAGCTAAAAACCATGAAAATTATCGAAAAGCTGAAAAACTTTCAAAACTATTTTTATTAATAAATTATAGCAGTCTATATTTTCTGGAGTAAGTTTGGTTTCACTTTTGAAAAAGGTTTAGGGTCAAAAAGTTTGGTGAAATGCCAAGTACTAGTGAAATACCAGGCAAGTAAGTAAAAAAAAGCATTCATCAAAAAGTAACATTTGTTTTAAAAGTTATATGTAACAACTTGGGCCCACAAAAGCCCTTGCCGTTTTCAGTCAAACTATACGAGTGTTTCTTGAGAGCGATTTCGGGAACCACAAAACCTGCTCTAAAACCTTGCCATTGTTATCGCGGGATTGAACAACAAGCAATAATCAAGATAAATGTAATTAATGCCAAGACGTGAAATGTGTTCAATAACAGAGAAGTGCTCTTAATGTGAAAACCAGTTCCGTTGACTACTTAGCCTATGTGAGGATACAATACTTAATTATACAAACGCTAAAATTTTAAAAAAGTCAGAAATATATGCTGTTTATTTAATGCGCGTTTATCTAAATTGTTTCTATAACCGCTACGGAACAGTTCGGTTAGCAGTTCCATATACAGACATTTTGTATCTAACCTTCATTCCATCACGTTTACATTTTCTTCACCCTAAAGGTTACAACTTATGGCAAAGTGTCACATTTGCTGTAACTGCTTTGTGCTTGGATTTGCTTCTTCAGGTTCAATTCACCAGACACTGTATTTAATGGAATAGGGACGTTAACAGTGACCTTCCACAGCGACGACTCCGTCAATTATCGTGGTTTTCAAGCTACATTTCAAGGTTAATAGACTAACTACAGTAGCCTAATTTATATAAGCTTATCGCTAATATCCTATAGGCTATACACCAGCCGCGTATTTTAAGTATTTATGGTGTTTTTTTGGTTTCCTTCTCAGCCTCCAAAATAAAAAAGTTGGCTTTAATATAGGACCGGATTGGACCACGGTAAAGTTCGCTTGGGCGACTTATAGACCGCTTAGAAAAGTCTGGCTAAGATAGTTCGTGGCAACTTAAAATCGCCTTTGAAGCTGTATATTTTGGCGCTTATACTGTTACAAAAAAATTATAGAAATTTCAGTATAATAAATTTTTTTATTATAATTTCCTTTTTATAACTTTTGAGCGAATTCATACAACCCAGCAACCATCCGCAACTATTCAAGAATGGCCTTATACTAATTAACTCCTAAGCAATTCAACCTATACTGTGTATTACAACTATTCTGCCGTTGAAGTTGGCTAATAAACCGCCCGAGCAATCCAAGTCATTCAAACAATCAAAGCATTCGGTCCAAAGAAGTAGTGGTCCAAACGATTAAGGCAAACCTGCTGTAGCCCATTTTAAAATCACCTGTTCCTTATTTGAGACAGTGCGCGAGAACTTCGATCCATGTGAAGGGGACCCGTGCCAGGGGGGAGGAACGTGTGAAGTGGATACTGTCAGTCTTGGATCTAAATGCATCTGTGTTCCAGGGTAAGTAAAACGGCTTAGATTACAAGATCTTTCGAAAATCAAACTATGTTATAACCGAAATCCGTTTATATATTGTTACACCGAAATAAATCCACGACATTGGTAACGACAGGTTAATAATTTTTTGATAAATTGTATATTTGCAGACAATTATGTGAGCTTATGGGCAATATTATAGGCTACTAAATAAAAGTGAAAAACCCGTCAAACAAGTAGGATTTTTGTAACGGGTTTTGTAGCATATTATTCCGGTATTGAAGGTTATCCGGTAAACATAACACGTAATGGTAAATCATATTTTACTACAACCGGGGCAAAAAAGAAACTTTACTATTAAGAGTCTGATTAAAATGAGCCCCTTCCTATCTTGTTTCTTCTAATATACTCTTATTCAAAGCACACCCACGTTTGGCTAGTGAAACCTTGGGTAATGTTCCAAATAATCCAGACCAATTACTAGGTGAGGTTCAAGAGAGCTTTGGACCTTCTGGAAAATTACATCAGGCATACTACTGTAGTAGCCTAACTGTTGTTCAGTCCCATCTAGAATTCTCTTTGTCTCCTCCTGATGTACCAAGCTATAGTTATGGACCTGTGGCTGAACTGAGCTTAGCCTTAACTATAACCATTTCCACATAAACAGGAGTTGGCTATTTCAGCCGTGATTAACAAAGCACTGTAACTCACTACTAGAAACTATGTTCTTCCTACAATAGCAATCCCAAATCTTAATTTTACTGGTTTGAAACCACTTCTTTACAACCACAAGTTTCATATAAATGTAGAAAACGAAGCCAACTTCCATTGCAAACGATTTTTGTCACAGCTTATCTGGTGAAAATTGTGAGATCGACGTAGACGAATGTTTGTCTGACCCCTGCCAAAATGGTGGCACATGCAGCGAAGGTGCCGAACTCGACAGCTATATTTGTGATTGTCCAACACGCTGGCAAGGCCACGATTGTGAAATCGGTAAAACCAGACTATCTTTGTATTCGTTTACTATATAGGTCTACTTCACGACACATTGTCGCGTTTAACATGTGTATGATTTCGGTAAGTAGGCTTAACTAGCTTCAAGTTTGTTTGTTGGGGATATGGTAGTAGGTCTATAGCAAACAAGGCGTTACTACAAATATATTTTATTTCAGAAAAAGAATCACCTTGCATGCCAAATCCGTGCATGCACGGAGGAACGTGTGAAGAAATAGATGTAGAAACCGCGGAATGCCTCTGCGGAGACGGTTATGCCGGAGAATTTTGCGAAATAAGTGATGAATTGTTTTCCTACCCAATTCCAAATGTATATTTTTTGATAAAAATGTTTTGCGTTGCTTTTACCTAACCAAATTTATTCTAGAAACCGGATGCAGTAACCCAGGAATACCATACCTAGATGAACACAGACGGTTTAACAAAGGTACGATTCTGCAGTTTTCGTGCATAGACGAGTATTACTTACATGGAATCGAAAACTCCACTTGTCTGGTAAACGGAACTTGGTCAACCGAACTACCCGAGTGTTATCGTAAGTAAGCCTGCAGTTATTATGCCATAGAAGTCGAAAACGGTTCCGAAATGTGTATAGGGCTTCTGTTTACGTGTTAAGCCTATATAGCTAAGTGGTACAGGTGAAGGGACAGACCCAGGTGGCGATGAAGGTTTAAGTACGTGGTCATTGGTGATGCTTGGGTTGGGCCTGGCAGTTGGAATAAAACTTATAATCTTCGTTACGTGGATGATATATAAAAGGTATGTCACTTATTTTGCTTTGAACACGTTTGATGCCAATCGCGAAAACTGTGTATAACTATATTCGCCATTGTTTAGCCCTTGGACATTCTTCGGTAAAGCAAGCGCTTTTACAATACACGATGGTGCGCAAATGCAAAGACGAAGAGCGAGCTCGACCAGATCAGTGCAGACATCAAGCGTTTACTCGGTCAGCGATGAAATTTCGTCGAACAGCAAAAGTTAGGTCTTCTGAAGTGGTTCAAAAAACAACGCAACCACTGTGTACTCGAGTTTTACGCTGTAAACTGTCGTTTGCATTTAGTACCTGCTGTAAACATTGATCTTTTTCTAACCGCAATGCATTAACTTTCTTTGAAATCAAATACAAACACAGTTCCTTAAGGCAGTGATGTTTAGTTGCAACGGGTGACCCCGATCAAAGTAGACAGACAAAATTAAAAGAATGCAGCAGTTCGTGTAGCACTATGCAGCAGTTAAGGATTAACCTTCTCTTTAGATTTGTGGCTATGCATATTTGGCAACTGGATATACCAAAGAAAAACTTCCGGTGCCACCGCGTACAATCTGACCGGCCACAATACGAGCCGACGGAGATTGCAATCGATCGGATAAACCTGAAAAAGAAAACCCATTACAAAGACACTGGGTTTGTCAAGTACCTGACAAGTTGATTTACATTTACCATATAATGCAGCGTTATTGAGAAATTTCATTGTTGTTTCGAAACTCATCTGTTGCAGCGGTGAAATACATGACTCTATCGCGACTCTGTTAAATGGTTTATATTCCCCTTCGTAACACATGTAGTCTCCAACCAGACTCAAATGTCGCGGGTCAACTTCGATACCTGCATGGACATCACATAAACACAAGTTTGTTATGACGTTATAACTTCTAAAGAAGCATTTAATGAAAGATACGCAGTAATAACAAACGACATTAAGGAGGTCAGCCTGACTTACCGTATACTGCAAAGACGTTTGCAATTTCTTTCACAACAACACACCTCGCCGCTTCAATGCCGTAAACGTTAGCAACAGAATGCACGCAGTTGCAGTATAAGGAATTAACGTTTAAGCACTGTTCATTCGAAAAGAAGTGGACATTTAGAAAAACAATATCAGTGTTAAACTGTTATCGTAATATGACATACTTACATCTTCATTTTCAAAAATTTTGTGGAAATTGATTCCCTCAGATACGAAGTTAACCGCCATTTCATCGACCGTGCTTTGTCCTTGGGTGGGGATCAAAATGCATCTTGTGAGCCCGGGCACTTGACGTACAGCGCTCGCTGATGCCTGGTCTCGAACCAACGATACCAAGTCCACATTTACAGACGTCAACGGCATTAATAAAGTAATCTGTATAGGAACAGCGTTTAGGAGTAAAGCATAGCTAAGAAGTTAACTTTTCGCTTTATAATATTACTATACCTGGCACCAGCCATTCGATGCGACATCAAATTTATAATCTTCAACGGAAATATCTCCGTGTCCGAGATTCTTCACCGCTTGTACGCGAAGTTCGACCGATGCTGAGTTTGTATTACTGAGCTTCTCGCCTGCCTCTTTGTAAACTAAACATCATAACGACTTTTTGAGCTAGTTATTGCCGCTATTTGGCTAGTATTTTTTGCACTTGCTGCCATATCGAATTTTTACCATCGCCATCCTGGCCGTTTTCAAAAGATTGTCTGGAAGTTTCATCGATCGCAATAGCTTCAGGAAGTCCACTCATGTCCATATCTCCATCCTGATTATCATCATCGGACATGACGGCTTCATGAAAATTAATAATACAACGTGGTAATATCCCACAATTTCAGCACGAAATTAGATGGAAGGCTCGTTAAATTTTACTATCTTGTTCTTCGTAGTCGACGTCCTCTCTCTTTTTACGCTTTTGTGCGGCCATAGTTTCGTCACCATCGTCAAACTCCACCTCCTCATCAGGATCGTCTCCTGCTCGAGGGTCTTCCGGATTCTTCAAGTTATCCTTTAAAAGTTTGTTAATTGTTTGAAAATTAGAGAAGAATGTTGATAATATTATGCGACTGAAATGCCACTTACTTCTGGTTCTGGAGGTGGCTCGACATAAATTTCCTGCTCCTGGGACTCCCCATCACTTGTTACTCGCCTTGCAGTCTCTCGTGCAACTCTTTGCTCGACGACCAGACTCTCCGTGGCTCGCTTCTTCATTTGTTTAGCCAGCGCAAATAGAAATCTCCGCAAAAAGCTTCATGAAAATGTTCAGATTTAGGGTTAAATTTAGGAGTGTTATCAACACCTGACAGTTTTAAACTTACTGTTTTTCGACATGATGCAATACATTCTCTCGCGATAGAGCCAAATCTTTTCGAAACTGCTGCTCGGGCAAAATATGCATGTTGATGATACAACGACGGTATCTATCGCCCGGCTCCCCTTTACCCACCACCAACCGCTCTTCTACAGTAAATTTCTGCAAAACCTGCGACAAAATATAGTGAAACCAACAGGCTGGCAGGATATACCTGAATAAGCCAGTTTGTAATTGATAGTTTGCACCAACCTGACTTAGTAAAGTCTTAGTAAGTTCTTTACACAAGCGTTTCGCTCTTTTGTTCATTCCGTCCTTCACCGGAACCGTAACCTGTGGCGTTTTGATTTGCTTTGTGGCAACCATTAGGATTTCACGCAGTCTGGGAATACCCAATGTCACGTTCATTTCCCCTCTACCGGCAAAGTGGAAAGTGTTGAGGGTCATCTGGGTGGAAGGTTCGCCGATACTTTGAGCTGCAAGTAAGCCGACACTTTCTCCGGGTTGGCACAGAGATCGCTGATACCTGAGCTTTTGCAAGCTTTCTAGCCTGATAAAAACATTAACTGATGCAGCGAAAATGGGGTTAACGCCAGCTTTATTCTTCTTCAATATTGTTTTACAGAAATAACTGTCATCTGCCACACGTTACCTGGTCAATGTAAGCGCAGAATTATGGTTACTTTTCTCTTCAATTTGTGGTAAACCATCCGGATTTTCTTTGAGATATTGTCTCAGTTCGTGATGAAATCGATCTGACATGGAGCCATAATACAAATCAGGCCGATAAATTGATATCACCGGATCTGGAAGACGATGCTTTTTCGCGTTTGACAGAAATTTTCGTTTTTGTTCCTGACCCAGCTCATTCCACTGCCGTGTTACCTAAATGAAGGTACAAATATTAGAGCAATAATAACAATTAAATAAGATATAAAATGTTTAATATTGTACCTGTGCAATATTGCCACAAGATAAGGTCTTTCCATACTCCAGAAAACCTGAAGTTCTGGCAATGCTGGGTAGTTTTGCTTTCCGTAACTTTCGGTCCCGCTTCTTCTTTATTTTATCATATTTCTTCCACTTGCGATCAGCCGACATAACGTCAAATATTTTTTCAACTTGTTGCATTGGCGGCAGTTTGTTTTCAATCGCCTGAAACAAGTACGTCAGAAAAAGGTGTATCGAATGTTGAATTGAAAAAAATACGAAATCGTCTAAAAGTGGTTCCCTGAAGTTTTGCATATCAATATCTGAACAGTTTTGAACAATGTAAAAAAGTTTTACTTCATGGTTGTTGACAACAAAGTTGCATTGCTTTTGTTGCAGGTACGCTGTCTTGCTTATATCAATTCCATCCTCACCGTACAAAAACTGCACCACACCACCGTCACTATCTCGCACTGTCATATCATAAGCAAGCATCAGGCCTTCAAGATGTTTTATAAGACACCTGGAAAAAGTCGGTTTAGGTTTAATTCAAGACGATAAAATAAACATAAAATATCAGTAACGTTTCGTGACAATTCCGACCGACCTTTGCAAATAACCAGATCGACTCGTCTTAACAGCAGTGTCCACTAAACCTTCTCTTCCTGCCATGCAATGGTAAAAATATTCTTGCGGCCGAATACCAGTAAGAAACCTAAAAATACGGATCTATTTGCACCAAAATTACTGTTACTTAAAGCTTCAAGTAGCTTTTATAAAACTAAGAGTAAATTTCACATGATTCAGCCAAATCTCCAACGCTTCACATGTCATACCACAAGGAATCAAATACCTTTGAGAAATAAATCCGCCAGCACGAAGCGTGGTGTCATAAGGCATGAAGCTGGGAGCAGAGCGGCCAGACGGCATGAGAGGCGGCCGACGACCTTCCAATTCGATTTGACCAAGTAAACATGAAATTTGCATGCAGTTAACTGCTCCACCCTTTGCCCCGGCTACAAAAATAAAATTCCAAAAGGATTTGTAAAACATCAGATCTTGGAAAGCAACACTTAAATCTCAAAGTGAGCAGGGATTGCAACGACCAAAGCACGCCACTTACATATCACCATGAGTTGCAAGTTATTGTTGGGGAACGTCATGAGCAAGCCATTTCCTGTGCACTGCTTGGCAATCTGGTCATTGACGGCATTGCTTACTTTCTTCATTGCATGATCTACTGCTGCCATCCTATCCTCACCTTGCTTTGTGGCAATTGTTGTCGCTACGTGGGCATCCCATAACGCGTCCATGACAACTGGGAAAAATGATGAACTTAACAGTGTAACAGTAATTTAAATATTTGGAAGTCTAAGGCCATATCCGTACAAATCAATGAATTTTACGAGAAACTATTGTAACGAAACAATTACCTTTAGGCCAAGATATTTTGTTCTATCATAGCAGGAGACATTATTGATGCTTTGATCATATTGTACATGCTAGTTATTGTACATGGTAGCTATTTCGGCTACTTTCACTAACCGTTCAAAACCCTACAAATTGAAATTTACCTTCATGATTGTGCTTTTGTTTTACATTCAATGTTTTAGCAACAGTGGCCACGCCGTCGTTTTTTGTTTGATCAATTACGACAAACCGGCCTTCATCTGCGGTTGGTGTAACAAGGATGTCTTTCACACCTACCAATGATTCAGCAACAAGTACAGAAAATGAAGTTTTGTCGAAACAAAAATACCATCAGACAGTTGGCCAAAACTTTTTTCCTGGGTATATGATATTCCATATTCATATCTCCCAGGTTGATATTGTAATCACACGTTTTAAATGGTAGAAGTTTTGAAGTGTGTAAACTAGGTTATAATAGAATTAGCAATTGAAAATTAACATACCTAGAGTAAAGCCTTTATAATACTGAAGGTAAGCAGTAAAAAGTCTTGCAAGGCAGGTTAAAAGTTGACCGCTAATTTCTCCACCATACAATTCATACATTGCATGAACTAAACCAAACTCAGTTGCACCATAATGACCTTTATCTAGTATACCACAGAGTAGCTCTGCACCTCTGATAATAACCTACAAAGCAAAGAAATATTGTAAGATGCCAGAATAAAGGTTGAGTATCATTTACCTTTTCCATCTCCATTAGGAATGGGTCGATACGAACCTAAACCCGAATAGATTTGCCGAATATCGCCTGTCTGGAAGATTTGGGCAAACACGAATACTAACAATGGCGTACCCGAATACAAAATTACTTATAAATTTACTGACTTTGGTAAGAAATGATGATCTAGTTTCCTGGCAAAACTAAAGTAGATTCAGCAGTACTTACAATGAAGGTCACTTTTCTAATAATTTTCTTTTTACAATCGCATTTTAAACATTGTTTTTTGAAACAAAGCAATTTGTTTGGCGAATATGTCATGTTACAAGTGAGATTTGGCAACTTTTGAATGAGATATTACCGTTTTGTTCTGATACGAATAGATTAAGAATTCGTTCCAGTCAACCTAGATAATATTCGGGTTTGTGCAAACCCTCACGACACACCCCTTATATCCATATACACCAGATATTATCTTACTTGTGATTCACACATATCTCCAGGTTCTATATAACTGATCACAGGCATTTTGGAAGGAAACTTTTGCCAGTTCTTGGCTCCTATCTTTGCTTTTCCTGTGAGATTGATGCGTTGCATTCCATGAGGAATGATATTAATCAACAAAGTGCTGATTACCTGTAACAATGTATATCAAAAACTTAACCAGCCTGGGTGCATGTTATTTTACAATTACAAAAAGAATGTTTACCTGCTTTCCAGACCATAACATTTGAGGTTTCAAAAGAGTTGGTTTCATCAACTTGATCTTAAATGGTAGATGCATCAATGCATTATACAAAAGCAGCTGATACTCTTCCTGGTTGAAAAATCTGAGACAAAAAATGTAAATCTTGAGTAAAAAGACTTTTTAACCTTGCAAAATAAGTCAAACAAAGATACATTGTTTAACTAACTGTCTTACCACACAAAACAGAAGAGCAACTTTCTGTTACATGAAATAGTTAATATAATTTAGTGTAAACATAATGATTTTAACACACATGTTAGGCAAGATAATACAAAAAGCATAAAAAGGACAAAACTTGAATTTCCTAACGATAACTAACTAAACAAAAATAACAAAACTTTATATCAGATATAAGGCCATACCTGCCTCTCATGCAAATATTCACACCAGCAACCATGTGATCCTGAATCAAACAACTGAGTGGTTTGCCATCTTTGCCACTCAAATACTGCTTGTCAGTCAACATAAGCTGAAATGCTTCTGATTTACATAGTTCTGTCTGAGGAAAATGTGCATTCATTTCATCACCTGCGCAAAACATATGACTGGTATCACCAAAGTAGTACTAATTTTAGCAACCAAAGTGATCATATAAAATTTTTTTCTTGCTTAAGTATTATTATTAAAGTTTTCAGAAAGTTCCAACTTCACATAATAACTTCAATGTAACTAGGGATGTGCTGAGAGAAAAATTATAAGGTTCATATGAACATGTATATGTTGAAGGTCAACATGAACTAATCCTAAATCTATTCGTATCAGCACTAAATGATATTAAAATTTCATCGATAAGTTGCCCAATTTGACTCTTAATGTTACACAATCGCTAAAATATTTGCATTTTTACAAAAAAATAAATCAGATTTTCATTTTTCACCGAATTCAGCAAATTTGGTACTGTTTTATTCAGGTTCACCATTGTCACTATTCGCATTCATCTGGACTGTCCATACCAGCACTATTTGAAAAATTTATTTGGATTTGGTGTCAGCCCATCCATAAATACAACCCTAATGTTCTGCTTAAACTAGTAGTTACCCAAAGTGTTTGTATATGTCTTCTACCAACCTAGTTTTTCACCGAAATTGTAGCACAGATACAATTACCGATATACTTTACTCAAATGCTTGAAAATAAATTACAGTACTTGTTAACTTTAGTTATTAACACTAACAGTAAGATGAAATAAAAAAATTCCTGTTTTAGCAGTAAAGATATACTCACCATCAAAATCAGCATTGTAAGATTTGCAGTTGGCATAGTGTAGCCTCAAAGTCTTTTCACCTGGCAATACTCGTACCTTGTGTGCCATTATTGAACCTTTGTGCAGAGTAGGTTGTCGATTCAGCAACATAATGTCACCAGACTATTCGTATATCAATGAATTTTTTCAATAAAAACGATCAAAATAAAATTAAGTACAAAGCAAACCACCAAAAACAATACAAAAGTAATCCTTCTAGTAATTTGTGAGGAACCTAGCACGAGACAATATTAACATCCTGTAATAAATTTATCCATATCACGCATAAAGCAAAACTATTACAGATAAAACTATTTCAACATTTTATTATTTTGCTTTAATTCCGCTTTTAATGCAACAATTCACATAATTCCTGGACAATAAAACTCTTACTTGTATATGTCGCATGACAATCTTTGGCTCGGTGAGTCCATGTCTCTTTTTATCATCAGAAGCTATTAGTTGTTTAGCTACAGCCTCACGTTGGCTTTGATCTGTGGCACTTAACAAAGTTGTTCTTCCTTCTGATACGACATGCGTTGCACCTGGGTGGACCTGAGCAACACATTTGCCAACATAACTTTTAATTTCACAAGTATTTGAAAGAATTAGCATTTTCTTCAAACAAAGGCACACAATACCTTTGGCCCATTTATTACTGCTTTTCTCAATTCTTTCACATTCCAGGATGTCACTGGAGTAGGATATGTGAGCTTACTGGCAAATACAAGAGGAATTCCAATTTCATTAGTAGCAATATATGGATCGGGGGAGATGACTGATCTTGCAGCATAATTTACTCTCTTCCCCATCATGTGCTTCCGGAACAGTCCTTCAACCAGTTTTCAAACGGATAAAATCATTTACACAAGATAATATTAAAAATATAACAACCACGTGAAGTAGATTAAGTTTAATTTCTTTAACGTCAAACAGTTTATTGCCAGAAACAACATTGACAAAATCAATCTGCTAATCTACAAAGCAAAACGCTACACTAACTGTAATACATAATACATAGGCAGCATAAGCTCGGGCTATGGAAAAACAAATAGTAAATGGACATAAAATAAAACAGGGAAAATGTAAATTTTACCATCCTTCTTTTCCAGTAGTTGCTTTATGCCTGGCGTTTTATCAGCGCCAGCCACTGTGAGCCTATCCAGATCGGAATCAAAGAGAGAGTTAACATGTTGCTGAAGACGATGCCATGCATTTTCCAACTTTTCCATAAGAGTCTTACCAGGCAAACTGGACAGCAGATCCATGTTCTTATTGGCCATCTTGCAAAAAATACAAGCAATTTAAATGCACACAAGTTATCTGAAAAGATCATGCTTCACAATGTGATCCAAACTAACCTTAACTTTCTCTGTTGCAGGAAATGCTTCCTCCACTTCATTTGATACCTCTTTTCTGTTTAACTTCTTCATGAGAGCACGCAAGATCACACAGTCCATCATTACCTATAGCAGTCAAAATAATCAAGAATTAAATTGACATCAAAGTGTGATGTGATAAACGTTACAAGAATGTTTTGATAAATTTGCATTTCGTGCAATATATCACCATTCAACATCAAAGTCAAAACTAAACTTCAAAAAATTGATACTAGTTCAAATTAGCGCTAACAAAATTTTTTATGCTGACAATATTTTTCAAATTATGACTTTAACTAAGTTATGTAACAAAAGTAGAATAACTGCGCACAATATAACGCTAAATCAGTAAAAAAAACTATGTTACTAACTTTAGAATATGAAGTAGTTTGGGGACTTTCAAAATGTCTGTCATTTACACATCCAATAGGACGAAATCTAGTAAAGTAAAGCAAAAATCAAAGGCCGTGTCAAACCATTAGTTTTAAAAACTAAATTTTGCAATGAGTGGTTGCGACTTGAGACCTATTCAAAAATTCATATGTAACAAATGATTTTATCCGACCTTTCCAAATACCATTAAAAGACGAAGAAGTACCAAAATGCCTATGAATAAATTGCATAGGTTGCCCTGTACACTGAACATCCAACTAATAGAACTAAGAGGACTTAGTTATCTATGTCTGACCTAATAGCCTGTATACAGGTCAACCTAAGAAACTTATTCTTTACTCATAGACATCTTAGTTACTCTAGCGATATTTAAAGAGATCTGATTCTAACAATGCACAGAAGTTAAGCTTGATCGAAGTATTATTGTACAGGATAAAGTGTAGTCACACATATTTAAGTTAAACAGTGAAAAACACAAGAAAATTCAAACCTAGAAGGAGGCACAGGCAACACTCGAAGAAAAAATACATCAACTGCATTTGTAAAACCTGAAGGTTCTGGCACATCTACACAATAAACATTCAATGAATTCAGATTAACAAAAAACAACCCATTATTTTAATAAATTTCTGCTGGTTAACAGGTTATAAATTAAGTTTCGATTCCTTGGATTTCGACAAACCAAACCAAACCTGTATCAAACTCATCATGCTTTCCTGCAGCATCAGCCATGGCAACAAATATCCGTGACAAAACTTCCTTCTCATTTTCCCATAACGCAGCGATGTGATCACGAACACTAGATGGAGTCATGTATGATTGTGTTGCTTCTTGCACTGAATTGGGAAAAAAACAGAAATATTGTCAATATTTACCAATATTGTCAATTATTGTCAATATTGTCAAAGTTACCTTTATCTTTTTTGTCTTGAACATCCATGACATATATCTTGCTGTTATGTTCAGTTCTCACATTTACCACTGACCCTCTACAAAATCATAACTTTTTTTAAATGAGCAAAATAACATTAACTTTAAAAAACATCTTACATAACTTTCAAAAAGCCACAGCATTTAAATTGCGAACTTTTATTTTAAAGAAATTGCATAAAAAACCATAGCACCAAATGCACAAAATAACAAGATCAAAGTGACGCCTAACGCTTACAACGTAGCAACTAATTTAACATTTTGAGTAAAACATAACAATAAATTAATGATATTATCAAGATACATAAAAATGTAGAAAACAACCATTGAGCTCAAACGAGATACATTGTCTCTACTTAAAAGTTTACTTACCCACAATGTGGACACCGAGAAACATTTTTTGCCAGCAAGTGCACAAATTCACAAACTAGCTGAAGATGAAGTTCGGATGCATTTCGGGACCAACCATTGTTATCTTTGTTTTCTTCTTCTGCATATTAACAATGTCAGCTTTAACATATAAAGCTATATTTTAAGCAAGACCATAATATACGGTCTTTGGGAATGGAAGGATAAGCGATCCAAAGCAATTGAGTGTCTACTACACAGACATTCATCAAATTTGTCAAGTTGATAAATAAAAACAATACCGAAAAAAGCTGAGATAATGCACAAACATTGCTTGGGTTGGCAATGGCTGGAACTTTTAGCAATAAATAGCTAGTTCGCTAACTTTGATATATTGCTAATTGAAACTTGGAAAATTCTAAATTTTACGATATGTGGTGTTATTTATTGCATAAGCAAGCAATACGTTGTGGGGTGTTAGAAGTTACAAACCTTTTTCAATAAATGAAGATCTGTTGCTCTTCATTTTGCTATAGTGCTTGGTAAGTACCTCCTGCAAATGATCTTGTACTTCTTGAAGAGTAACAGTCTCTTCCTGCTTGTCATATACACTCACACCTTTTACCTAAAGCAGAGCAGAAACCGAACTGTATAAACAGGTGAAATGCCAATACAACAAGATGTTTACACTTCTGATCACAAAAAAATATGTACTTCATTCTCAGCTTCTTTCAGTGCATAAACTGTTTGAACCAGGCCATTTTCTAGTGCCTCCAGCTGGACCGCAAACAAAAGCAATTTTTGTCTGGGTATGAGAAGTTTTTGACACTTCAAGCAAGATCCACGCAGCAAGTAGAAAAGAGTCTATGCAAAATTTAAATATTTTGTTAGATATCACTATTAGCTTAATATGTGGCAACTACAGTGCCTACTATAAATAATGCTGAAAATCAATGCAATCACAGCTTTACTGAATCATAAACTAAGCAGTATGCAAAGATATTTACAAAAAGTATGGTCAAATGCAATTAATAACAAAAAGGAATGCATCATTTAGATTAAAAAGAAACAATTAAGCACATTAAACAATACAGCATCATTAACCCAAAGTTGTAGGGATTGATTTTAAAATTATTTGAAGTTATCCAAAATTGGTAATTTTCATGAAAAATACATAACTGAAAGAAAATGAATAAATGTTTATCAATTAATTAACACCAGTTTTCCATGTAGATGCTTTTTGAGAAAAAGAATAAATCTAATTAGACTTTCAAGCAGTATCATGATGCACTCATACAGTTTGATAAAGGCATTAAACATAACACAGGTAGTGTTTGCCCCTACAGGCATTTGGTCTTAGTACCAATGGTCTTATCTGGACTAGGCTACTAGGTTATCAGAAAATATCACAACCTTCCTAGAGTCAGTGCACTGATCTGCTTCATGCTAGTATAGTTGCTGTTATTGTTCACATTGTACTTGTTTCTTTCTGGTTTTGTGTATAACTTTACAACTTTTTTATTACAGGGTCGTGGCAGCCTTGGTTTGAAAAATAGCTGTTTGTCTTTAAAACTCACATTCTTTTAACATTTCTTGGTGGCCGCCAAGATAAAATATTAAAAATCACTGAACAACCTTTCTGTACTCTAATCAAAGTCAGAAGAAAGTATTAGAAATAAAAAGTAATGTAAGATAACACAAAGAAAAAAAAATTCCAATGTACAATTAAGAAAAATGTTTCTGCAAAAATAGTTTACATACAAAACTATATAACATAAGGATACAGTATAACTTAAATTATTTAAACCTTGAAAAATAAAGGGTGATAGATTGGAAGTGGAAGTTCGATGTGGCCCATGTGTCCAGGACATTGCACAGAACCTTGATCACAAGTAGAACATGCTTCATCCCTTGAGGATGCCCCATAAGCAGCATCGTACAAGCCACCCTCTGTGGGATTCAGAAGTGCATCAAGACTGTGTGGATTGGTTACTTTCTTAACACTCAATTTTCTAAATAGAAAACGAGTGGTTATATTTTTGTCTAATGCTGATTTATTTTGACGTAAGCACTGGATGATACAACAGAATAATGATACGATATCTTAAGTACAAACTAAGGGTGCAACAAGCCGTGTTTTTTGGATTTAGTCCAAAGCCAAATTTTTTGGAAAACAAACGGAATTATGGAGGTCGAATCATGCAATCTAGTATTGCAAGTATTCGTATCGAAAAGAACAAAACAATGTCCATACACCATTGTGTATATAATTAGGGAAATACAGTAGTTGAACTAAAGTACACTTAGTTGCAACCCAAAACAAGAAAAACCCAAGAAAATGATACAATTATACTTCATGTTACGTGTTGCTATAGTTTGCTGTTGTTATAGTTATCTTGCAATGAAGGAAATTTGAAGCAGGTTTTTTATGTGTTCTAAATATTTGGTTTTTGGCCGAATACCAAATTTGGACATTTTTACATACTACGTTCATATATTGATATTAAAAAATTTGTTAATATATTTCATGGTAAGGTACTTATTGTCTAAATACAGAACTGTAATAAAGGTTACTAACAAACCTTATTTCATCTCCATTAAAACATGTGAATTTTATGGTTGATATGCTTTTCCTGGGAGTCCCCAAATGGCGCAACATTTTAATAGTGCACTTCTACATAATCTCACTGCAAAGTATAATGAGTTGAATTGACAATACAAAAAAAGAGATGTATGAATAATAGATAAACAGTTATATACTATCACTAAAGCTAACTCCCAAGTATCCTGTAGCTATGTATCATATATATTGACAAAAAAAATAAAATGAAAGCAAATCACTTTAGCGTATTCAACTTATTAGTTCACATCAAGTTAATATACACAGTGAAACTACAAAACTTATTAAGAAAAGCTAAACAAAACAAACCCTTGAAATGTGATACATTTTTACAGGTTTGATACATTTTATGCAAAATTAGAGTTGTTCAAAATGTCAAATAGAAAACAGATTTTGAACCTTACTTTCAAGAGCTCTATCTACCATTTCATTTCATATGTTTTAATAAACTTTACACTACTAAAAACGTAAAACGTAAATCGTTATACTACCTTCTAACTGCTTTAAACACTTTTAAAATCTGAAACTGTTAATCGCGGAACTCTCGAAGAAACTCTCGATATATGTATTGATTTTGTCGATATTACGAATCAAAATATACGTTTATCCTTTTTATTTTTCTGAGACCTCGATGAGAAATGATAAAAAATAAGGAATTGTCGCTGCACATGTCTTTTGCAGTATGCATATACCAAACTAAACTTTGAACGCAAACACACACTCAAACAATGACTAAAAGACAGTCTTCTGTGCATGCTTGCAGTCACAGATGCAATTAATAATTACTTATGATTTAGAAATTCTTACTTCATATTTCTGTGATCTATACCAAATTTTTAGTTTATGAGTATTATGGTCATATTCTGGATACTGGAGGGGCGTTGTTAGTGAAACACAATGCTATACAGTGCAATTTTAATGGCCGTGATACTGGAATGGTTGTTAACCGAAATTCACTGTAATTGAATCATCTCTACTTCCTCACTGCCTTAAACAGTTAATAATGCTGCCGTTTAAATATTATCATGATGTTTACTGTTATTTATTTGGTACCAATAGGCCTATATGTTGTCTGGTGATAATCCTTCCATTATTTTTTAGCATTTCTGGTAAAGACAATGTCAGTTTCACTTCGGCATTGGATAGTAAAGATATTGCTCAGGTGAGTAGCATATGAAGTTTTTTAAGCGATAAAAAAGTTTGAAATATGTTGCCGAGTTCTTATTTTAGAGCAGTTTGAATCCTACACACTAGACTTGTTCAGGATAATGTTTACTTATGTGCCCATGGAAGCATATGATGTAAAATTAAAGTAATAATTCGGTCTGTATTTACTTCTAGTTGATTATTTTAAACTTTACTTGACATGCAAAAAAATTAGCCTATGTAACACACCGCAGGTAACACACAAAATCTTACGCATTTTACGTTGCATGCTTTGCTGACCACGTATATCTAGACGTCATATCGAACAAGTCCAATGTGTAGGATTCAAACCACTGTAAATTAAGAACTAGGCAACATATATTTTCAATTTTTTTATCACATAAAGTAATTTAGGGTCTAGTGCATAAGTGCACAACCACAGGATGCCTTTGTATACTGTTACTACTAAAATTGTGACGTCATCTGGTTGTGTACTTCGGCACTTGACGAAGACTGGGATATAGGGCCTTTCCGCCTTAGATCTATGGTGGAAAACTAAATGGAGTTTTGACGCCGGTGGATTTTCGATTATATACATTTTTCATGTACATACATATTTTTAAGTAGAGAAAATTTTTAAATAAACTTTTTGATATAATATTCTTGTTGGCTTGAACCATTTTGACTGCTGGCGTAAATCTTTGGCGGATGAAGTTTGCCGATTCCACTCTGGCACCAGACCTAAGCAAACATACTTTGAAGGAACTGTCTCCTTTCTTTCCTAAAATACAACTAGGCCTATGGGTTAAGGGTTGGGGAAGCACTTTTTCGGGGATAGAGAAAAAAACGCTTTTAGGCCTAGTTCTTTTACACTTATAATAGATGAAAGATACCGTAATCATACCATAAACGAAAGCAAAACCACCAAAAATACCAGGCTACGTACTCAGCATATTGAAAAATAAACTACAACACAAATCGCCTGTTTAATTTTAAAGCAAGCAACTGAGACCGTAGAAAAATAGCCAAACAGAACCTAAATGAAAACAGTAACCTAAATAAAAAGCGTACAATTTCACGTGGAAGGGACCATGGACGCTCAACAGCTGATCATAGTTACTGGACCGTAATAACAGGCAAAAGCAAATGAAGCCATAGAAGCAGTATTACCACAAGGAAAGGGATAATTTATTTGTTAAAACCTTTTTCCTATTTTAAGGAAATCATTGAGTTTGAAAATACATAAATGGTCTTAAAGTTTAAATATATATATACACAGTGGTGGTTAGTAACGAAGTATTTCACTTAAGTAGTCTACTTAAGTAGGTTTCTTCTACTTTTCCTTCTTACGTAGTTTGTTAATGGGCACTTTTACTTTGACTTAGGTAGATTTTGGGTCATAGTAACGTACTTCAATAAAATTTCCTAGTGTTACCATACTTTCATCACCCAAAAGGAGGACACGTAATTCCACCAAACACTTGCACAGTAATCAGTGGCGTATTTAGCATTGCGTTGAGGAGAGAGAGACTAACGCTTCTAAATGCAATAACTAAGTTACCCGTATCACTATAGCTTCATCAAAAAGGCTCGGAGCCCGAAAATTTTAAGTTTTTACGCCTCAAAATGGATTGTATTTTTATATTTAAACGACAATAGCGGCAATTTATGGTGTACAATTTTAAAACGTCGTCTACGATGATTTTAGAACGCCGTTTACCCACTTAGTATATGATTTTCAATTTGACAGCTGGCAAGCAGTAGCAAACAAAAACATATGATAAACAAAAAGTAATGAATACTTAAAAACGCCTACAGCCCAAAAAATTGGTTCGTGAAGGAGACCATGGCCCTCTCTAAATCCGCTATAGTGCATCTGCAACATTAATTGTCTGAAAAGCTCCAATAAAAATGGTATTGTAATTAAAAAAGGAACTTAGTTCTTGTTCTTTGTTGGCTGCATTACTAAAATCAAATTGTTAGAAAGAAGTTTTGATAAAATTTGGAATATCTTTGCAATAATACATGGAACGTCGGATTAAATTTAGGAACTAATTAATTTCCAAGAGACGACGTGTGATCAAGGGACCAACGGACAACGGTCCCGCTGTAGCCGAGCCAACCTTTTATTTTTTACTACAAGAAAAACTGGGAAAAGTACGTAGGCCTATGCAGATAAACAACGGTTGTTTGATTTCTGAAAATAATTTAGTTGAATTGCGATGATTGTAACTTCCAATAAAAAATCTTCAATTTTTCTTTTATCTATTTGTGTTTCTTATAGCCGCAGTGGTAATTTAAAAAAAATAAGGCATTTGTTCTGTTCTATCTTTCAAAACTAACGCATCGAACAAAAATCATTGTAACATTGTAACTCTTAGAAAACTCATTTGTAACAAAGCGTTTGTGACAACATAATGTAACGATTCCGATCATGCCATATGCTGGGACAGGAAATACATTGTCTTGGCGCCAACAGAGGTTTACACTTTCTGAATGCTTTTCTGGTTGGACATAAACAGCAATGCATCTACATTTATAGGACAGGTGTTGCCAATTCGAACTAAAACGACAAGTAAAAAAGAAAGGCCTAATTGCCAAAAAGGAGAAAATTTTGGAATTTTAACTTGGCCTCGGAGGACAATGCAACTGTCATGAAAAAAGAGGACAAATCCACCAAAAGAAGGACGGATGGCAACACTAAGGTTTACCAAATACTGAAGTACAGAGGAGTCAGGTTTTTAGTTCGAAGATATTTTGCAGTAAATTTCACTAGCATCACAAAATGTTTATATACAGTCTACAACTTAATTTCCACGTATTTCAGGTAACAATGCTCTGACGAAGGACAAAAGTGTGTCTGAAACTATTTAGCTTCATAAAATTATGCATTTCCCTGCAGTTGCATCGCTTTTAGCAAGTGCGTGGTAATTTGTACTTTCATAATATTATGCTTTAGATCGATAACTATACTTCTTACTTGAGTATTTTAACACGATCCACGTTCTTCTTCATACTTGAGTAGTTTTGAACAGTAATACTTCTATTTGTAGTGGAGTAGATTTTTTTCGGGAGTAACAATACTTCTACTTAACTAATTTATGTGATTGCTTTGCCCACCACTGCTGTATACAATGCAAGTTTGCTATAAATAAACAAGCCTGTTTTTCCATGATTTTTTTCTCTACAATGATCATGATTTCTCTGAAAAGGTTCCAAATATAAATTTTCTTATCGGAGACTTTAACGATGAAACCACCGCACAAACTTAAATGGTTGATGCCCAAATGAACCATAAAAGTATAACACTGAATTCCGCTTATGGTCATTTCAAACAATCTTTAGCTCAACTCAAAGGTAAGCTTTCAGAAGTTTATTAAATTAATGAACAATTAATTATGAAACTGCCATTTGTCAAGTAGACAAGTTGGTACAAGAGTTGCAGCCTGCCGGATTGTCTTCACTGGTGGTTCTCAAACTGTGTGCCGCCACACACTGCTATGCCGTAAAAATTTTTCAGGTCTGACTAAATCTGATTTTCGCGCACATATCATAAATTTGAAATATAAAAACAACGGCCCGTAAGGTCTGTTTCACGATCTAAACTCGTTGTTATTTATCATGTAGGCCTATATTCCCTCTCGCGTATAAGCCTCTCTCGCAATTTTTACACCATTTTAACATAGGCTTTACCAAGGGTGTAAATCCACTCACATTTTTTCCCCGAAAAATGTTTTGCGTCAAAGACAAAATGGCCTTCACTTGAAGTTGGTGCAAAATATGTTTTTTGATTTTCGTGCTTATTATCGCAGCTAAAAGGATCCATTTACGGGCAGGAAATGATAATTTTACTTACCGTCTTTTGCAAAGAACATTAGGCCTACCATATTATGCTTTAGGCGCTTGTTTAACATTTGCGCTGAGACCCACTAGCGTAGGCCTATTTACGGAGAGGGCATTTTGAGCCATAGCGTAATAGCGCCGCTAAGCGCCAAACCTGGTTTGCATAATTGCGAGGTTGGCGCTTTGTTCACTACACCAAAAAGTGCAATGTTCAAACTACAAAATTTTGCTTTCCATTATAGGAAAGCTTTTTAAAGGTTCAAGCTTGCAGTGTGGCGTACACAGAGTTACATAAAAAGCCATTTTATGGTTACTCTAACATGCGCATACTGTGCGATGTTTGACGAAAAATAATATGATTTCCAAGAAGATGAAAAGGTTTAAGTCATCAACTTCTTTGAGCGCATAAAAATTGAAGACAACAACTATAATAATGTCGGCGCCTTTGTAATAAGTTATTTAAACAATATAAAAAAGAGCAAAACACCGATTACTTTGCCAAACAAAAGCTGTACAAACACTATACCAAAACGCTATACTATGTTATTTAATCGTCTGCTCTTTCTTTTGTTCGGTTAAGGCAGTGACTTAAACTTTATTACTTCATGTTGACGTCATGCATCCATTCAGTACACCGCAAAAACAAACATTTGAAAGAACTACTGTGTATTTTAAACTACATAAATAATGTTAAAACGATCAATAAAAATTTAGTTTAAGTTTTCCACAAAAGACCGAAGTTTATCCACACCAACATAAACTGTATGAAGTTGGTAAATTACCAGGCTACAGCGTTTTTATATTTCCTATACAACGTCGTAAAGACACAACAATAATGGACAAATCCTGCAGTTTTTTGTTCATGTACATCATAAAAGCATTTACGATTTTAGTTTCATGTTAAAATTTTCTTTTATAGAGTTTTATAATACCCATCGTAACCCATTCTCATGGAATTAATAGGTTACGTAATAGGTTCACAACGATAAAGCACGGCGTTTTATTTAAACAAGTAAAAAAACAGCTTGCATTTTTTGTTTAACAGCTATATTTACATACCTTAACTATATATAGTGAATTAAGACACTTAAAATACTCAATGACTTCATTTTTGCATCAGCCGTCAAACTGTAACTGAAGTAAAGTCAGATTTATATTCCCGCGTTTCTGTATAGCGTATATTAGCACAAAGATTAAAGCTAAAGCTAGATTGATGAGAAGGTTGAATTACCACAATTGTATAAGACTATAGATACAGACAAAAATCATGGACGATGAAAACATAACCCTGTGGAACTGCGAAGCATACACTCAACCAAGCTCGATGGAAATTATCGAAAATATTATACGTATGTAAAATATTTCAACTAATTCCTCACATTGCAGAAATGATTGCAATAGAAATAATCCGCAGAATTTATCGCAATAGTCAACCTTATTTCTGCAAAAGCAAAAACGAAAGTAAAAATAGGTAAACTAATTAACCTGTAAGTAAATTAGTATTATTTATACTTGATTTGTTGATCGACCAACAGACGCCGGAAAGGCAAAGATGGCGACGATGTTTAGTCTCTTTGGAGTCTTGGCAATAACAATCGTATTATTTATTGATGTGTCGATATTTCGTTTCCGTCATGCCGTCAACTGGAAACGGACAAAGTGTTCAATTTGGTTTCTGAGCATATTTCCGGTAGGGCTACAAACTTTCTGACTAAAGGTGTGGTGAAGATTTCGTTATTTACTCAATTTTACAGGTACTCATGTCTTTCGCTGTAATGGGACTCTTTATGCCACGCACTCTTGGAATAGCAAAGTTTTGCATCGTTTTGTAAGTTTTTCAACAGTGTGAAACGTTAGTTTTGATGCCTGTATTCCACAAAATGATAAAAATGATCACTGGAATAAAACACAAATTTTGAAATAAGCCCAAGTACGAGTGAAATAGTTTTCACAGCTAATGGCATTCACGTAACAGGCTAATAGAAAAACAACAGTAACTTAATTTTTTGATAAAACTATTCAGGTTATTCTAAACTTTTTTCGAGATGATGTTGTTTAGTAATCGCTAATAACACGCGCCCATTATAATACCACCGACTCGAGCGCCATTTATTTGCAGTTACTTTGCTGTTGGACTAAAAAATTTCTTTCATCTTATGCTGGATTATTATGGTGGCCGACGAAGATTAGTGGAAGCTTTCAACGAACAACCAGTAGTTTCAGCAAATCCATTCCCCTGCTGCTTTATTTGCTGTTGTTGCAATCAACCAATGACTAAGTAAAAATATAAAAACTATATTTTAATCAAAACAATTAATTTACATTGTAAAAATTATCTTCATTTGAATTAAGAGGCAAATTAATATAATGAAAATGATAAAAAGTTGTGATTTAAGCTTATAAAATCATGCTGAATTTGAGTTTTTAGCATTTTATATGTTTTTAATTTTTGTCTTACTAATCTGTCTGTTGGAGGAGATCACAAGTTGTTAAATCTTTTAATAGTCACCGGGTAAAGATTTTAGAAGGAACTGTTAACCAAGTCGTCTACATCTATCCTGTGTGTTACTTTATCCAAACTGTGTTAGCAGCGGAAATAAGTCCTCCGACAGCAAACTTGGTAAAAAGTTATTACTGATTTACTTCGGATATCGCATAGTACTTTTTCCAGATCTATATCTATAAAGTTGCATGTTTAACTCTTTTCCAATCATGCATTTGTTTTAGTCACTCGCATTCTTCGTCTTCGAGTTTATTGTAGCCTTTTCGAGTCTCACCTGCTTATATGGATGTGTGGTTATAGCAAAAGCATCCTTGGTTTCTTTGCAACAATTTCGACTACGCGGTAAGTGTGGCGTTCGAAGGGTGATATGCTGGGCGCTATACTCATATCTGACGGCAGATAAAAACAAGTGAACGAAGCGTATTTCTTGAAACTTCTAGACTAAAGAAATAACTAAAAGCGGATACAAAGACTTATCTTACGCTATATAAATAATTCTTTGTCAAAGTTTATTATTAACATATGCCCTACTTTCACAGGAAAATACATTTGCATACAACTTTTGCTGCTTTTCATAACTCTGCAAGATGTCACATTGGATATTTTACAAGGTGCCAACGTCATACCTTGTTCATTCCCTTATCCAAACAGGAAAAGGGCATTTGGTAAGTAAAATGCAACAGTCTTTTGAAAGTATGCGGTTCTTTAATTCTGCTGTCAGCTATATATAACTTAGTAGCCTCAAAATAAAACCAAAACTTTTGTCTTGACATAATTTTTTCAACTGTGAAAGATGAGTTTAATACAAAACAAATATTTAATTTTCATTTACCTAAATTTAATACACTGTTATCCCAGTGTTCAAACTTTAAACGTCAAAATCTAAACATTTCAGTGGTCACTTTTAGCTCAATTTCCTACCTAAACATTTAATTTTGAACATGTTTTGGTATTCCATCCGTTTTGGTGCTCAGTGCGTTTAGATGCCAGCTCGTTTAGGTGCAATACAGGCGTTTAGCGTATGAACACTTCAATTTAAATGTACTCACAAATGTTTGTTTTCTGAAATACAAACAGCTCAGAAAATGCATACAGCAACGTGTAACAAACACCGCACTTAATTAAACAACTTTCCATAGCCTTTCCATAGTAAAATGCTTATGTGCCAACATTAAGTACTATCATGTAACTACAGTTATCATATGTGATAAAATTTTACTTACATCAACGTCTTGAATCGCTCGCATTTGCTGCTGATCCTTTTCACAGGAATTTCCAGCATTGTTTTGAAGTTGTAACAGAACTTGAAGTTCTTTGTCACAGCTCTAACAAAATAAACCGAGTTGCATATAGTTACAAGAATGGAAAATGCAATATACTTTTGTATCACGACAAAATACTGACGCTTATTATGATTAAATTTCTCAACAAGTTTGGTTAAAATGTTAAACAACTATTAAAAGTCAGTCTTGCATCTTCACTGGATTAGGTCTCCAACACTTAATTTATTGTCTTTAATATTCCCGTATATCATTCCTCGAAAATTGACATTTCCACTATCTTTGCATAGTACCTTCTAATCTGAAATAATACAGTCATAGAACAGTCTTAACAATAATGGCAAGGTTTTGAAAAGCACTTAACCCAATGTGACAAAAGAGAAAACTGTCAAATATGGGATTTTTCTCTCTAAATAAAACGAAAATGTTTACCATTTTTGTGATAGGAATTCGGATACCCAACGATCTTTAACTAGGCTATGTAGCTTTATTTTGTTTCGTCATTCGACAAAGTCATCATCTTTTTTGGCTAAGTATAAACAAGAAAAAAATAAATTACAGCAAATATCTCTATATGCTAATAAAGGGAACGATTTATTAGCCAGTCTTTCAGTAAAAATGATTTATCCATTTCCAAGCGTAATTGCTGTAATTTATGCATCTTAAACACAATTCGTGCTAAACCTAAACATGATTAGGATATGAATACATTACCAGAAACAAATCGTAACATAAGAGTGGGTCGTACGTTTAAACCCTAAACACTACCAGTTGTGCGCAAGGTTTTTCTCCTAAATAACGACTTGCGTTTAGTGTATAAACGTAATATGTTATAATTTCAACAAATAATGTTTAATTTTAAACACTTTAAGCATTAAACATATGTTCTCTTACTAAACAGCGGGCTAACAGTGTAGTCTATCTAATGCTAACGTGTTCAACATGAATTTTATTAAGATATACATAAGTGTGAAATCAAACTAACAAACAATGTTGTTAAAAAGTTTTGCAGTTATACTTGCTGGTGTTCGAACTCTTTGTTATTGGCGTCATAGCCTGGTACATGTTCAGACATCCCGATGATGAAAGCGAGGTTGAACCTAGCAGTGCACTCTATTCAACAGATTCGAAAGTAGGTTTCAACTTTATTATCAACCAGCTATCGAAATAATATCTTATCGATAGTATTATCAAATAGCTTTGTATCGCGCAGACGTCGTTGGTCACTCCGTCGCGTTGAATTGTGTACATGACGTGTAAATATATGGTAATTCAACTGCTATTTACTTCTAGTGTACTATTTTAAAATTTTCTCCTAATACAAGAAAAATAAGTTAATATAATGCGCAGCTATAATACTATACGCAAACTCTAACGCACTTTAGCGTGAAATAGCATTTGGGGTCGCCAGGCAGTTAATAATACAGTTACATCCACACAGATGTGGCAAGCTCACGCCTCGACAAGTGTTAAGGACTTTTGAACCTTCTAAATTGCTGAACTACATATATAGATATTGCGCTTGTAATACTTTTCGGGTAGCTAAACAATCAACATTGTACTATGTGCTCAAGTATATTGCACAATTTAAAATTGCTTTAATTAAGAGCAATGATTTTTTCACTTATATTTTGTCTTACACTTAATCAAGTCCAAAAAGTTATTCAATTTGTGGGCCTCATTTATATCGTCATTTACTGTAAATTCACGTAATTTTTCGTCCACCAATGCGTTTTGGTTTGACCACAAAGTATTTAAGATTTTCCACATTGCTGACCCAGTTATTTCAAATAAATTTTACTTTTTCTCATGCGCATAGCACAGAGCCTAGCTATGTCGTCGTCATCTTTGTGTTGGTAACATTTCAAACGACATAGTCATTAGATTAGAGCAGGGCTTCCCAAACTGGGGGTCGCGACCCCGCAAGGGGTCGCGTAACGAACTTCAAGGGTCGCAGAGCGTATACCAATTTTACACGAAGTACAAAATACAATCAAAAAAAAATATCGTTCCAGCCTAATCAACATTGAAACCGCCTTGAGACCAGCATTAACAGATATTGAGCCACAGCTGGACTTGCTTTGTAGCAGAAAGCAGTCGCACCAATCACACTGAATAAATGTGTATGCTTTTTTGTTTCCAGTAGCCTAGACGTGTGTAAAGTAGTAAGTAGGCTCTGAGTTCTGGTTGCTTGAATTCAGTCTTTGCATCTCAATAAATGTCACTAATGACTAATGTATATTTCGCACTGCTAATGAATTTAAACGTGAAGGGTCGCGGAAAACTTCAAAAGTTTGAAAGGGGTCGCGAGCAAAAAAGTTTGGGAAGCCCTGGATTAGAGCACAATAAAATTTCAAAGCTTTCATAAATATTACTACACTCGCAGAGAATCAGCTGAAGGCTCATTTTGCATCAGATTTTCGGGAGACGCTGAAATAAGCGATATTGGACAATGTTAAAATGACCTTAAATATTAATTTTGCTGAACCCAAACCACTTCTGAATATTTTTAGAAGAAAAAGGCGAACACTGAGCCATCATAGGTAGGCATATCATCGACGATGCTGCCCAATCGTTAAATGCTAAAATTTACATAACGTTTTGAAACAGTTTTAGTAAGTTCATTTACATGAAGTTTTCAGACAAATGTTATCCTACTCGTCAATCTAACTTTATCGTTTTCGGAGCAGAAATAAAACGTCTTGGTTTTTAAGCGCGTGTCTTTCAATCCGGTGATATGAATGATGTGGAAACATTCTTAAAGTCCAAACTAGATAACATGACCTTTTTAAAATGAAGTTTCACATCTTACCTTGGATTTAGCGATAAAATAAACATTGGATATCCATTTTGCCAAAGGAGTGTAATATTCAATACATGAAATCTGAACCATGCTCTATTCGGCTATATATTACATTTTCTAAATGCTTTTATTATTTAGAATTTATATGGTTTAACGCTAACCCCACAAATAGAGTATGCTAGTGAGCAAACCTCTTACATTAATGTTTTTGGATTAAAGTTCTTTCAGCGATGCTGTATATTTTGTGCCCAGGTTGCACAAAAGATTCGGGAAGAGGAAGAATACGAGAGGAAGAAGAAACACTCGATCGACAAATATGACTTCTCAGACCCTCCTTATTATATTAATAAAACCCTAACTAGCAGCATTACAAGTCTGTAAATAATCGCCCTGCCCCCTGCCCCCGGGCCCGGGCACCCAACTGTTTGCAACCTTTATTAAATCGGTAATTTTTTGTTGTACAGTATATGCTGAGTGCAGAATTAAGGAAATAAGTTAGTCAGGCGGTATAAGTTTTAGACGCACATGGATTACTATGAAGGCAAAATTAAATAAGTCAATAAAGATTTTTCATATTGGCAACAAAGTCTTATTTATTATAAGACAAAACACTTTTTTGAAATAGTTTTAGTTTACAACGGATCTTCCGTAATTGTGTGACGTCCTAATTGATACATTTTATATCAATCGCACGTTAGATTTATCTCATGAAGTCATAATAAAAATCTAAGTGCGTCATTGATGCTTCGTTTCGGGTCTCATTTTCTAACTTACTGTTGAGATAACGCCCCTGCTTCCAGTTGAACACCGACATCGATTATAGACTCCTAATTGTTGAAATAATCACCTTGAAGAGGAAATATTTATGATATGATAATAAAGTTGTTTCATGAGCAATCATGTGATGTTTTACTGTTTTATAAATCTTTTTATACGGCGTTTCACAATCGTAAACCATAAAGTACCAGTTATTAACATGAGAATACAAATTATTTCACTGGTTAAGATTGTTTTAATGTAGGCTACTGAAGTTACTGTGATATTTTTGATTTCGATGCAAGCTGAACTATACCGAAAGTTTACAATTTTTGAGAAGATCTATATACCAATCCTATATCCACAAGAATATGTCTTGCAAGTTCAGCCTCGATTTGTCCAAGTTATATACAATGAAAATTGTTTACTTTTTTATCCTATAGACAAGCTAATGAAAGCAATATATCCGAAAATAGCTAACCGTAGAGGTTAGAAACAAACCTAACAATTACTTTCTAAAACACACACCACATTTTCAACCGACAAAACATAATTTTATCATTTGCTTCAACACATTTTAGAACATAAAACATAAAAATTGCACCATAAAGCAGTTATAGCAAGTTTCAATATCGAATAAAGGCAGGTGTGGACATGCTAAGGTTGAAGAATGCACTTTGTCGAAAGCAAAGTTTTTGCTAAAACACTTTTTGGGTTTTTTGGGCCCTTTTAAAAGCACCCGCAGATTGCTTCCAAGTGGTAGCCTACGCACTATCTAATATTACATTTCAAAACCTAAAAACGTTTCGATTACGCACGTGCGTATTCGCTCTGGGCGCCCTTGTTTTGGAATACTATTCCGATAAACATTTATGGCCCAGTTACGCCCCCAACTGGCTGAAAAACTAGACCATTTCTTGTATGCTATTTCTGTTGTATAATATTAAAATCTTTCGGCCAACAAAAGGTTAGAGGTTTCTAAGCGCACACAACAATAGAGTCAGATAATTCAACATGTAAATTAAGTTAAGATATCCTCTTAAGACAAAGAGTTCTGCAAGTGAATAGGTCTAGTTCATAGGTCAAACAGGCTATATTTCCCTTTTAAATTGACTGATTTTGCTCCAGCTTTGTCCTGGAAGAGAATACAAGATCTGATGTCTATATTCTTTCATTACCAAGTTTGTCACAGAATAATTCTGTAGGCTACTCCTAAGATTTATTTTGGGTTTAGCACTGAGGAAGAGTCAAGTTTTGGTGCGTCGGTTGTTAGCTCTTTTCCCTTTTCTATATGATGTCACGAGCAGGGGGAGGTCAGGTCACTTACAAAAATCGAGAAACCTTCAGTAAAACTGATCTTCCTTTCAAAACGTGATGGATTTCGCTTAATGTTCAGTAAATAATTTCGCGCCAATTTGTGGTTCAACGAAATGTTTGCGCTCTCCCTTGTGTGCAAGTTTTTCCCACGTTTACTGGCAAGTTTTGGGGAATATGTTAAATTTTGAAAGAATAAGTTTTTGTATTTTACATTCCATCATGGCGAACACTTATGAGCTATTTTGGTCGAACACAGGAGTGAGATCTTTATACTCATTGACTTTTATCTTGTAGTCCTTCGTTTAACATCGAAGGGTATGTCTACAACAGCAGATTTATAAGCTTCAATTAAAGAAGTATCACAATGTTTGGCCCAACAACGAAAATTGTTTTATTTTCTTGCAAAGTTTACGTACGCAATTTTATAAAATTAATGTTATACAGTGATTCATAATCCTTCAAGGCGAAAACTTGTAACAAATAAGCTTTTATTTTGCATTGATTTGTGGTCGCACAATTAAAACTTTAGCATGCAGAAGAATCATAACTATATTTATTACATCGATTATACGGTATTTATCGCATTGCTTCTGCATCTAATAAAACATGCTAAAATTACGTAAAAGTTTTTCAAAATTCATTTCATCAGAAAAAAAACTTTTATAATTTTGCATGCGGCAGGAACAAGCCAGATGCAAGTTGTGCTACACGCTCTGCGCAGCCCCAAAACAAAGTGAACCCTCTGGCTCCATGGCCGTAATTATGTATAACAGGAACTTTGCTTTTGACATTTTTTACATCAACATACTCGATTTCAATGCGCGGACCCCCGATGCGACCGGGGCGTACACCAACGTCCACTAACTTGATGTCACTTGATGTCACCTCTGGGTAAACTGCAGCTGCGTCCCGAAGAATTTTCTCAGTATCCTTGGGGTCAATTTGCTGATCCCATCTGCCTATCTGATAACTTCCACCAATGACCGTGTCATACGTTCTTGGCACAATAATGAAGTGATTGGCACGGTAACATCGTTTCAACGGACAGGAAACACTCAAATACTGGCCTGCAAATTTGGACATACCGTCATCTATGTACCTTCACGAGGTTGATAAGTTAGTAAATGTCGCGTTATCCAAACGCAGATTTACAAGAAAACATATGAAATTTCTTATATGATGCAACGAATATTAGACCTATATCTTCTAGAGTCTAGGCAATAATATGATTAGTTGATTACTATACCTCTTATAGGAATAACAAAAGGATCGTCGCATAACTCTCTTGCCCCAAGTCCTGAGCAATTGATAATCAAATCACATAAACCAATGTCGTTCCAGCTTGTAATTTTTCGATCAACAAACGTTACTCGTTTTTCCTTGCTCGTACTGTAAAAAGAAGCGTCTAAATAATTGATTCAATCGCGGCCTTTTTTTCTGTATAAGAGTTAAAATTAAAAACAATTTGAACCTGTGAGCCATTTCTGTTAATTGGTGCCGCAACCAGGGCAAGTAAAGGTTGGTATCAACGATATAATGATAACCAATATAGCCTTCAAGTGTATCCTTCGTGATGCTTTTTTCTCCCATTACTTCAGCAAGCTTCGTATTGTCGGCAACAAACCCAGCCTCTCGCATTTCAACGTTAGTTGCTTGTCGAACGTTTTCTCCGCTTTTGAATAGATTGGCAACTTAAAATAATAACAAGTATAACAGGAATATTTAAACCACTATAAACAAATCCTGAAGACGAAAGCTATTTTGAAAGTAAACTGACATGCAATAATTTTCTATTTTCGTATAGGCATAGTCGACAATAGGAAAGCATTTGCTTTATTCTCAACAAATCTTGGCATAAATTAAGCTTGCGTAATTCAAAAACGTTCATTGCAAATTAAGAAAGTAACCGCCCATGACGTTTTTTTTATCACGTATGTTCTGGGAATAATGTCGTATCTTCAAAAATACAAATACCTGTCATTAACGACTGTCTATACTTACTTTCATTAGTCGGAACGGAATCTCCGCCTTTTTCAGCTGTTTCTTCGTTTTGATGAAAATTAAATAGTGAAAAGCTCTCAAGTCGTTGAATTCCAGCCGCTTTTGCGTCTTCTTGGTTCATATTTTGGCAATATTCTCTTGTTTGTTGAGTATACTTTAACGTGTCAACAGAATCCATAATGCGTAGCGGGCGTGTGATCATGACAGAGCCAAATCCATGTTTACTGTGAGTAATAAGAAGAAATAAGAAAATTTATCATCGACAATAGTAGGCCAATATTACTCTCGGAAGATTTGATTTTGTTTGAAATAAATGGTCAAAACCAATTATATCGATTACTCAATTGCTTATGGCTTTGTGCTCGTTTTACTATTTCCCGATGCAAAATATTTTCTAGTAATTTACATATTAATACATTTATACAAATGATAGAAAACATCAGAAAGTCTGAGTTCATAATTGCAAAACAAAAGAATCAACTAGAAAAAGATCGGAAAAAATGAATTGCTGTATTGGCTATTATAGCCTACTTGCCGGTAAAATGTATGCTGAGCATTTAAGTCTATTTTGCTTTGTTTGTGGTATTTATTTTTTGCATTATGTTGTTAATAAAATAATTAAAACACCTAACCGATATATGCTTTGAAAGTAATGTTGCAAGTAACTTGAAATTTAATTACGTACAAGCCATATGACGTAAGTATAATTAAACTGCTACTGTGCGCGTTGTTTTTGTGGTAATACTGTGATATCATTGTTGTTTATTGACAAAGCAGTTTTATATCACAAGTAATTGCTTAATATTGATTAATACAACAATGCTTAATATTGATATTGATATTGATATTGCTTAATATTTAATAATATTGACTTGATTTTGTTTGAAATAAATGGTCAAAACCAATTATATCGACTTGCCAACAAAATGTATGCTGAGCATTCTGAGCATTTCATTTTGTTTTGTTTGTATTATTTGAACATTGTTTTTTTTGCATTATGTTATTAATAAAAAAATTAAAAAACACCTAACCGATTCATGCTTTGAAAGTAATGTTGCAAGTAATTCGAAATTTAATCACCTAAGTTACGTACGCAATATTGATCAATACAACAATGCTTGATATTGAGCTTCAGTTACGCAAAATTTGCTTTTCTCTTTCGATGGCAGTCACTAGATCTTTCACAGGAAAAAATCGTCATTTTGTCTTGTTTTATGTTAAAGGCAAGTTGAACTGTAAATAAAGGTTATTTAAAATGGTTGTTGTTAATCGGTATTAATTATTTTTTGGCAAACGTTTTCCCAAAATTAATTGCTTATCGTAACTTTAGTGACGTCGTGTGTGATCTATTTTTGCACGAGACGCGAAAGCGATATTTTTTTGTGTAGTGTGATATCACTTAAATAGTTTAGCAATATCACTGCCAAACTTTCCATACTTCATTTATAGTCATACCAATAGTTATCTAAGAAAATTGATTGCGTCACATCGAACACACTGTTTTTTGCTATTGCCTAGTTTCGGAAAACCGCTAAGTAGGCCAAGGGACGAGTGCAGCTATTGCACGCATTTCAAGTGCGTTCACACAGTGAATGCATACCGATAAAAAGCTAGTTATCGATGTTTTATGAGCATAAAATAAACCAAAAAAGTAGGCTGCGTAATAACGTAATTTTAACTTGTACAAAACGTTCATAACAGCAGCACCGTTATGTAAATTTCATATAATTAATGCCAATTACTATTTGAAAGTGTAAAATATTAAATTGTTGAACGTTGGTATCTACAAATCTAGAAGGTTCTTAATACTATACTTGTCTATTAATCATTTCTTTTTAAAAGAGCGGTTCCCATGCTCTGAGGAAAAGAGAAACGTAAAAACTAAAAAGTCGACTTAGGTTTAAGGATACATTGAGGTTATATAGTATTTGCGTATAGACTAGAAGCTGGTGCAAGCTAGCTATGGGTTATCTCACTCTGTTTTTCCATAACCTCTACGTTTGCTTTATAAAGGCTTTGAGCGAGGAATTTTTCCATTGAAATATTAACACGCAACATTAAACAGTACATATAATATCTGAGACATAAAGTCCAATCATTTTCTCACCTGCATTTACCCATTTCCTGATCTGCTGATATAATGGTAATATCACAATGTGGAAAACAATTTGCAATGCAGTAAGCAGAAATGAGTCCATTCACACCGGAACCAATGACACAAACTTTCATTCTTTTTTGTTTCATATTTTAACAATACACAGTATTACAGCTAAGCACAGAAGACACTACACAGACCTACCATGACAAATAATCTACCACTGCAAAAGGACTTACATAGTTCGGTGTTATTGGTAACTTTTTTTCCCCAACAGTTATCAACTGATTAAAATTCAGGGGCAATTTCAAAAAACAAGTAAGCCTTAAATCAAAGAGCAGTTGTCAGTCAGTATCTGTATATTGGAGAAAGGTCTAGTACAGAAGTGCACATCCACTGGATACATTTGTATTCTGTATATATATACTTGTATGTATACTGTACTCTCCCCAACTACTCAAACTGTGACGTCATTTGGTTGTGCACTTCTGCACTAGACCCGATTTGCAATAATATGTACTAAGTACAGTAATGGTTGAGCAATTAATTTTATTGTCATAACTAAGTGGTAAAAAACGCAATTACAGCGCTTAGTTATGACGTAGATACCGGCTCTCATTACATCACAACACAAGAAAAAATATCGATGAGTCAAGTATTTCGATCAAGTATGAATAGAAAGTTTCATGTAAACGAAAAGCAATGGGTATAAGTAAAGCAAACTTAGGCATATGACAAGAATGTTTTGCGCTAAATAAGCCTAAACTAGCTTACCGTTGATGTATTTGTACTGGTGAACGTAGATGTTAAGCTACAGCTCAGTGTTGGCTGTTAGCGCGAGCCTACAGTCAAGCATCGGTAAATGTGTAAACAGCAAGAATGTATTACCAGTTCATGTTCTGTAATTTGTGATATTCCTATGGTGAAAATTAGGGATGTTCCGCAAGAATGATTATTCGGGTTCGTACGAACCCGAATATCTTGAAGGTCGGCACGAACGAATCCCGAATCTATTCGTATTAGAACCAAACTATAAAATTTCATCCAAAAGTTGTCAAGTCTTGCTTGTAAAATGACGTAATCGATAAACAAATCGCTTTCTTTCGAAAAATAGTGTTTAAAAAACGATTGAAAAAGCAAAATCGTTAGGAAAACGACCGTCATTGTTAGTACTGCTGACTCTAGTTTAGCTTTGTCGGGAAACTAGATCATCATTTTTAACAAAAGTCAGTAATTTCATAAGTAATATTGTATTCGGGTTCGCCATTGTTGGTATTCGTGTTCGCCCGAATCTTCCATAAAGACGATATTCGGCGAATCTATTCGGGTTCGGGTTCGTATCGGCCCATCCCTAGTGAAAATAAACATTACTTATGGCTTTGTGCTTATTTTCATGTGCAATGTCTTAGAAAATACTTATGTGCTTATTTTGACTTGCATGCTTATTTTTGTCTTGTTTTTAGGTCAGAGTGGCCTACTTTTGACATTTCGACCCCTTTAGTGTACAATTTTGTGCTAAAGATATTGCGAAATTAAGAACATGCAAATAGTGTCTCGTCTTTTTTTTAGGAACGTTGATTGTCTTCTTCTGTTCTGCACTGTTTAAGGTAGTATTCTTCTTTCATATCTTAGTCGTGCTTATTTTGGAATCCACACCGATGGCAACCCTGCCTATACCAAATTCAAACCCCAACTACCAAGCATGTTGTTTTTACATTGTGACGTCATAATGTCCACGGGCTCGGTCATAACAAGGCCAGCTTGCCAACTCACTTTAAGTTATGTATGCTACTTTCTATCTACGATTATTTCAAACTGTTTCACAATAAGTCTTCCATCGATAGTTTAAATTTAGCTGCAGGTTATTAAAAGCACTATTCAAAATACATTACCTGGGCTTTCAACTTTCCAAGTTGTCAATTGTTTTTTCACGGTTATATGACATTGTCTTCGCTTACAAGTTGTGTTATTCCTGCAGCCACTTTGTTTGTTCTGTGCCAGCAATATAGCGCCTGCAGCCGTGTTTGAAAGATGACAATAATTAACGTACCAGCAAGACAAAGCCTAAACAAACACTGACGTTTACGTCATACGGTTTCAGCATTTTTTGGACGTATTCTACCATTATAACCTATACCTATGTACAGGGTTTTTTTAAGGTTTGGTTTGGGTGACCGCTAAGTAGTTTTAAGAGACCGCAAGTGTTTCATTTAAATACCAAAAAATAGCCATATTTGCTTAAACGAATTATTTATTAGGCTACTGGCAGTGCACAATCACAGAACAAATTTTTCAGGTTCTATCTCATGCAACAAAACAGATTCGCAATCCCGTTCCCATCCGCCAGCTTCCATTTCTTCGTTGTTTGCAGATTCCAACGCCTTCAATGCTCGCACTGTCACTGTTCGTCGGTCCTTTGTTTTTTGCCACTTCTCAGCTATCTTTTGTGCATCTTCGTCAGTGAGCTGCTCCGGACCGTTCATCGAAATTTTGATTAGAGCATTCAGGGTGATATCTAGTAGCCTATTTCGTTGCTTGGTTTTAACACGACATAGAGTCGAAAATCCTCGCTCTGGCCAGGCGATTGCTAGAGGAATTGACAATGCAATGCAGCAAAGTCGATGCAGATCTGGAAACATTTGCTGGAATACGTTGTCTCGAGCAATTTTGCTGCAGACATCACCGGAATCTTGGCAGAACTCAAATTCTGGCATTGTCATTCTATCTTTCAACGTTTGATAGTCATTTAGTACTTTCAAGGTTTGTTCCGCAGGAACAATGTCAAATCTTCTGATAAGCAGCGAGAAATCATCATTCCCATAAAGCTGGCGCTGAGGGGTATCAAGAGGAATCTCATTAGCATCAAAGATTCGAAAAGCAGAGAGTACCTCATGCTCAGGGCAGACTATTCTACTACTATTCTACTCAGACTATTCTAAATTTTAGAAATAGCGAGAAACAATCATTACTTTTCTACTGTAGTTGCAAGTCCAAATTTTGGGAAACCGCTGGAGAAATTTGGGGGACCGTTTCGGTCCCCCAAAACACCTTAAAAAAACACTGCCTATGTATGCATCGAATCTTTTAATCCTGTTAGCGTGTTTCTACAAAGTCACCTTAAGCAATATTGCTTTTATATTGTATATTTTTTTCGCCACGTCCTGAAGTGGAAAGAAAACAAAGAACAATAAAAGTTAAAACAAACACAAGGAATAGTAAAATTTCAAGGGCTTGAAGCATGCGTAAAGTGTAAAAATAGCCTATTTGGTGCTAATCCTAAGTAGATAGGCTACAAAGTTGGACTGGCATGAAGTTGGTTACCGTTTATTCTTGGTTATTTATTCGCAATTCAAGTGGGTTCCTTCAGGTGGGAAATCGATTCTTACAAGTTGTAAAAGTTACAATTTAAAATAAAGTTTTAGGGATTGCTGTAAATTAAAAAAATCGTGTATATTAAAATAAACAAGAGAATAAATAAAACCAAATGAAAAGCAAAGTGGCGGGAATTAAGGCTCACATACATAGCCTATAGAACGAATACAAAAGCCAAAATACAGTAGAAAAGGTTTATTTTTAAGAAATATTCGGTCGACATAGTGTAAACTCATTGTACTAGAGTACCAACGATGAACACTAATATTACATAAATTTATTTTACGTATAAAAATCAAATTATTTTGGATAATTCTAACTGTTATTATGTAAACTTAGATAAATCAAATTAATTAAAATAACGCAAATAGTTTTACCAAAATTAAAATAAAATTTTCGTTATATAGCGTTTATTATACTTAATACACATTGAAATAAGTGATATTTAAGTATATTCCCTTTAAAATGAAATAAATTCAAAGCCATAAATTTGTCTTTATAATGTACTAATTTTTTTTTAAATCGTTTTAAATGAAAGTTTCAATAATGAAAGCAGTTCAGTATGAGAATTTTTTTTATTAAACGATAAGAATGAGGGTAATGTTAACAATACATCAGTTTGTCAATGTATTTGATCTTTAAAGAATTTATTTAAATTGTAAATGGGAGTCACAGCATGTTACATATTGTCTATTATCACATTAGACAGTGTACATTAGATAAACTGGATTTAGAAATTAAATTTATGATGAACATGAACGATGAACGATGAACACTAAACGTTTTTTCTTCATCAGTTAGCGTTCACTATGTTGCTTTATAGCTCCGTTCGTCATCTGATATTTCATTCATACTCTATGATATTTGCTTGTTTATTTCGTCAGCTGTTCGGTACAAAGTTTACAGTTCTACACATGGGGCAATCTTTTCCTACGGAAATGCTACCCGGAAAGATACGCAACCTCAAGGGTACGGAGTCATATGATTTTTTTTCGTTGTCCGACTCGGTCACTTTCGCTTCTGAGAACAGTTATCAAAGCTCTGTCAGCTGTCATCCAAATTAAATTTCACGATAAAAAGGTTGTTATTTGGGAGTGTTTATACAGAAAGTTACTTCGTCGATCGGTAGGCACAACCCCAGACGTGTAGGTTGCCTATGAACACAACCCCATACAGTATAATGTTAACTCTAAATAATATTGACAGCAGTAGCCTATAAGCTTTTTGATAATTTGCAAAGTATTTTGGTTACAGCCTCTATTGTGCAATACACCATTTAAATACAGGTATAGATCTATCTCAGCACCTTGTTTACACGCGCTTCCCTAGGGTTGACCCGAAGCTTCGATCGCTATACATTGGTGACCTCGAGTGCTACAAGTTAATGGTTAGCATTTTTTGCTTTTTTGCATACAATAGCTAAAAATAATCCATAAGCTAAAATGCAATAACGTAATTATGACAGTTGAAGAAATATTTTTTTCAAAACGCCCAGCATTGCACCCCGGAGTAAAGGCCTATATGTCGGAATTCTTTCAATCTTCATATTTTTGTAATACCTCTTTGCTTGTCAGCTTAAATTTTGTAATAACTTATTGTAAGTTGGCTAAGGCTTATTAAGTTAGTAGGCAAGATCTTATCAAACGCCCAGTGGTTCCTAACCTTTTCTTACTTATGGACCCTTTGCTGTAATAATTCCTTTCTCGTTAACGCCTAACTGCAAAATTGTTATCTAAAGGGCTATTTATAAAAAAATAAAGTATAGCCTGCGGACTCCAGGTTGGAGTGTTGGCTAGTTAGATAGCTACTTACAAAAAAGATACCTTTGCTGACTCAGACTCCAAGAGCTGTCAACGGAAGTAAATTTATCGAATTTGTCTATCTTTGAAAGTTACAGTATTTTCGTTTGTAGTAGGCTAACACAATCAATTTCAGTTACAGCGACAAGTGAATCGTTACCTGCTTGTTATACCAATGAACCAAAATAACAGAATTACCCTAAATAATAGGGATGGGCCGATACGAACCCGAACCCGAATAGATTCGCCGAATATCGCCTTTATGGAAGATTCGGGCGAACACGAATACCAACAATGGCGAACCCGAATACAATATTACTTATGAAATTACTGACTTTTGTTAAAAATGATGATCTAGTTTCCCGACAAAGCTAAACTAGAGTCAGCAGTACTAACAATGACGGTCGTTTTCCTAACGATTTTGCTTTTTCAATCGTTTTTTAAACACTATTTTTCGAAAGAAAGCGATTTGTTTATCGATTACGTCATTTTACAAGCAAGACTTGACAACTTTTGGATGAAATTTTATAGTTTGGTTCTAATACGAATAGATTCGGGATTCGTTCGTGCCGACCTTCAAGATATATGGGTTCGTACGAACCCGAATAATCTTTCTTGCGGCACATCCCTACTAAATAGCCTAATGAATTTAAACAGCTAATATACAATGCAAAGCTGAAATTAATTAGAGCAAAATAAAAATACAAAGAAAGGAAGCTATTAAAATGTGGCTATAATTATTACCGTAGCTTGGCATATCTCTTCTTGGCTTGACTAATTTTTATTTTATTTGTTGGTGGGTGATTAAATTGCTTTGTTTTCGGGATTCTATATGTCTGTTTTTGAAACTATGTCTGTAGGTGGGTCTATTTTTGCAACATTATCAGCACCGCCTTAATCCGCTACTAACCACGTCATATCTTTTTGTTCCACCAAGGCTACATTACACGATCTGGGTATTTTAGAGGACTATACCAGTATGTATATCTGTGTTTCACTTTCATTAAAACTGTGAATTTTTGTTCGTTTAACTTTTAAGGGATGTCGAATTTTCGTCGGATAGATTAATTCTATATTATGAGTTCCGCTTTTGATCTTTTTCCTTGCATGGGCAACACATTTTTACCGTGTTTTTTACCCAATAAAGAAACAAAAAGATTTAAAGAACGCAACACTTAATTTACCAAATGTAAGATTTTACAGAATACTTTAGTTTTTATATTAATTAATAATACTCATAAGTCGCGATGTTTATGGGTATTTTAAATAGGTAAATAAAACAACAAATGCATTACCTTGGCAAAAAGGTCTATTTGTCTACTCGGTAACCGAATGATTAGAACGCTTTGCTCACAATAATGCAACCCATGTTAGATAGGCTTACCCTGTGGCGCCAATAAAAACGTGTGTCTATTTATCGGAGCTTGCATGGTAATCGGTGCAAGGCTTGCTCTGTAACCAGTAACTTGAGCACTCATCACCGGGTTTATTTAAATCGTGCAAAGACTTTCCTCAATCAGAGAATAAAGATTTTCATACCATATCATTTTGAAGTGACAACAAATTCTGTTTATTTGAAAAGTTTTAGTATATTTCGTTACAAATTAGAAATACTGTATATGTTAAATTTTTTAAAAATTGTATAACATTAGCTTTTGCAAAAGTTAAAATTAACATTCTATAATTTCTTATCTTCTGTAAATTAATTATAATCATATTCCGCAATTCCTTAGGTTCCTCATTTTTCTCATTGCTTAAGTTGATGTTGTCCTTCTTCCGTCCATCTGTCGACTGTCGTTCATGTTGTAGCCAGATTAGAGAGATTCCATCCCGCTCAAGTTCAAGAAAGTTCATGAGAACTATTTCGAGAATAAATGTAGAAGTTCATGTGTAGGGATTCATAACTTTATGATTTGACGATCTGTCGCCCAGGTTTACGATTACCGAACCGGTTATTGGGCATTCTGTCCGTTTCGCTTAGCCTAGGCCTATTTCATGCAGTGTTGTGGGCAAAGGCCCACTCAAATGGTGTTGTTATTAGATTCAATAGCGCACTTAGTGTGCATTTATACACAAAAAGCTAACTTAGGTGGATTTTAATTGCATAGGCAAATTTAATCAATCGTTGACATACTTTCTATATGTACCAGTATTTATGCAACATAATGTGTTCTTTATTACAGTATTAAAAGTTTTACAGCAGACAGGACTGCAGGATGTGTACATGGCCAGTGGCTTACTGAAACATCTTTAACTGCACCTGACAGCCTGTGTTTTAAACTAACAATTACGCGTTGACTCTGAAAGCTGACAAGAAATCTTGTGTACATGCAAAGATGCAAATTTTGCAACTTTGTGATACTCGCACCAAAGCCTCAAATCTTTGTTAAATTATTTTAAATCTGTTCGACGATGAAAAAGTTCAACATACAGGTTGGTGAATCTTACGTGTGCAGCTGCCAATGCACGTTACACTGTACCTGTTTTATAGACGTTATGAAGCATTTATACATCACTAACAAATGCCCTCCTTTGGTACATCAACTATTTCAGGGTTACGTTTGTTTAAAACCTAATATAAACATCAACTTTCACTCTCAACAACAGTATTCCATGAAATGTGGGAAAAATTACCAAACAACAAAGTTTGAGTTTTGATTAAATTTCAATGTTTATAATTTATATGGGATCATTTTCTTGATGAAACAGTGTTGTATTATTATGATATTCTCCACAGATGTTTTAATATGGACTTTTTGTGCAAAGGAACACATTACTAGGTCAACTTACTAGGTCAGCTCCATGTAAACAGGCCTAAAAACAACGCACTGAGGGCTTCTCAACAAAACATCTATGAAAATTTATGAAATTTCTATGAAAGTTTCAGTAATAGGTAAAGTTGAGAAGAAAACCAACAGCCACTTCAAAAATCGCGCAATTTGTCACAGCACTTATCCACAACGAACATTTGTTACTGTTCACAATGTGTTTTTTACCAGGATCTAACTAAACATTCATAAAAATTGTGCACAGTTCGTCAAAATCTGAGGGCAGTATCCGTACAAATAAGCACCAATTTTTTTTTCCTTAAACATGCTTTTAATTATTAACAAATACAAGTCTCAAATATTTATTACCTAAACTTGTCTTGGCGATGTTGCCACCTGTGGACTTTAATATGTAATGGAATAGAAATGATTGTGTGCTACTGGAAAATATTTAGAGATTAAGCAAACACATGACATCGATGTGCAGACATAACAAAAGGCACGCAGGAACTATTCGAGTAACATTTTAAACAGAAGGTTACCTTTATTTGAGCTAATAATTTGAAAGCCAATTATTACTTATAAGTTTTACTCTTTCTGTATTGCTTATTAGGCCTGTATTATTTTGTACAGGTTGTTTAGTTTAGGTATTGATAAACAATGGCTTCAAAGCTAGTATAAAAACAGCCAACTGTAATTACATTTTATACTTTTATGCAATCATTATTTTAGGTATTTACATACTTGTATGCACACGGAATTAACATTATTGTTTTATGTTTTTTCATTTTAAAAATGTGAACAACCTATATATGCTTAATTAGAAATACTTAGCCACATTTTTCAGCATATATTATGTTCTAAATGTCACCAATCAAATTTCACATATATGACATCATAGTAACTAAAACGAGTCATTTTCATCCAAATATGATTGCCTAACTAAAGACTAAGACTCAATACAGCTGTTTGCGATTAACATTCAGCTTTTGGAAACATTTTGTATTCCTACTAGTTTTTGAAAAAATAAAGCTAGTTTGTTTCCACTAAATCGGCATATTGGCTAAAAGTGTGGAAGTTGGATATAGTCTGTCTTATCCTAACGTTTATTACCATGGAATGGCTGTGACGTTCGTCTTAGACCCTTTTCAGGTTTTGGCCGCCATTTTAGGGGTTTGAAGTATTTTTCGATAGTATATACTTGACAATGACATTTGTTGATCCACTAAGCTTGTTTTTTAAATTAAAAGCGTTTTGGGCAATGGATTGTAAAGATTTCAATCCTAAAGTGAGTAGCATACGAATTCACTCAAACATGATAAAAAATATTCTGCCTAGTTTTTATTTTACAGCGCGCGGGATCTTACGCACTGGACTTGTTTGATATGACATCTGGATTAGTGGGCAGCAAAGCTTGCAACGTAAAATGTGTAAGGGTTTGTATATTAACCATGGCGCAATGCATAGGCTAATTTTGTTTTAAATGTCAAGAAAAGTTTGAAGTAATCAAAATATTTCGCTGTACTAGCGCATTTTATAATAATAATCTCCATGTAGAGTCGTCTGATCCCATTTACCTTAACTTCGCTTATAATCACACTTGCTTGTATTGAAGCCTTTTCCCTACGTCCCTTCAGGTGTCATTAGAAGCAATGTTTACTGTCTACAACTTAGGGAGAAGTAAAAAAGCATAAGAAAAAAGATACTACTTGGTAACAATACCTTTCCTATCTCGTGCCAAACTTATTTAGTCTCGCTTAATGATTGAAAGATAAAAATCGGTTGCAATTTGGCTGACTGACCCAACAGAAATTGCAAAATTCGTTCTTCTTAAAAAAGTGCATTCTTTTTGTCCTGAAAGTTGACTCAACCAATTTCTCACCACAAAACAAAAATTCTCACCTTGCCAAGTAGAAGATGTTGATTTTTTTAAAGAAAATTAAAACTCTGGGGAGGCAAATACAAAATCGAGGATTTTCTTGTCGTAAGAGCAGCACAGAGTTAACGTTGTAGTGTACTTATGTAATGCATTGTCATAATGCTTTTTGCAAGCTTCATATAGTGACCTGTTTTTCCAACTTGTTCTTCGAACACATTATGCTTGTACTTAGACTATAAGCTTAAAACAGCTTTCTTACCGTACTTTAAGGAAGCGCTCTTCATAAAAGACAGAACGGGTATAAGCACAACAAAACGGGTAGGTTGACCTTTCTTCAGCAAAGCAGATACTTCCAAAGATTTCTTCTGTTCAGGTTTTTTAAAAACTGTGATAACATTTTCAAAGATCGCCTAAACTTATTTCGTAATGTTTTTAATGCTACCCATTGTGACACTTCAGTTGTCGAACGGTGAATGAGTTGAGTGATTAGCACGTAATTATTGTATTGTTTATTTTTCGCTATTAACTGTGAGAAGTGAAAGCTACGATGCTAACCGTTGTAGTTATAGCACAATAAAACACATGCTTACAAACAATTAACGGTTAGGAAAAAAATGGCAAAGCCCAAGGGCTTAAAACATGCCAGATAGCAATAATAGAATTGTGCTATAAAATGGTAAGTTAGCATGGCCACCAAACCCATAAAATAGTTCCTAAGTTTAATGAATTAAAATCAAAATATCGCAAACAACGAAACAGCTATACTATTGGAAGATGTAGAGGAGATGTTCCCTAAGATTAAAACAAGGGTATTAACAGACGAAGTAAATATGTGAAGTGGCATGGTTTGATTAAAGTGACAATGAATTTCTTAAATGCGCAATAAATGGATAGTTAAAGAAAACTGCAGAAAAGAAACTCCTTCCTAGAGACTGGAATCCCTTTTCTGTGGCCAAAAGAAAGCATAATATTTGTTACAAATTTGAATTGGCTTCGCTGAACATGTTGACATATATTTACAAAGTTGGAAGCTGTTTGTTATTTACGCGTTGAGTGCACTCCTTAGATTTTCCTAAAGAATTTTGCAGTTAAATTCTGCAGTAACTTGCCGAAGAAATTACCATATTTAACTACAAAATGTATTGCACGCTGCCAACCACGAGTTATCGTCTTGCCATAAAAGTTAAAACCACGAATTTTCTTGTGTTTTCGAACGCACTGAAGCTGAGTGTGGTGTTTGTGACAGGAATGGGAAAAATCCCTGGCAACAGAAACAAACATTTGTAAAAATGTATTGGAAATTTAAAACGCATAAATGAGGTGAATATTGCTTGGTACCTGGGACCAGATTAGCGAATCAGGTCTTGGCAGTCAACGTGCCTTACTCCATGTCTTGCGACTCGAACTGATAGCATTGACAGATTCCGCTCATCATGCTAGCTTCTTGACTCTCTGAAAGCAAGGATGCTGCTTTATTAGAGGTCGCCATTGGTGGGGTTCAGCCGGTTTGCATGGGTGCGAACTGGTTGTTAACAAGCATATGTATAGGCCTATGTGTATGTCGGCCTCCGTGTCAATATGACATGCTGCTAGTGAAACAACCAGATGTTAAAATATTTGAATCCCACAACTGGAGGTTGTGCCTGGAGAGACACAGATAAGAAAGCAGTGAAAGGTCTCACGCTCGGAATACCAACATAGCGTGAAGTTGGACTAGTGGCTGTGTGGTGTTTTAGGTGGTACAGAGGTTTTAGTAATCATTCTCCTTTATATAATATGTAAAGTTATTTTGTAATAAACTGTGCAAACATACAAATGTTCAAATATGTAAAATAAACTTGTTCAGTTTTATGATGGACAATATTACTGAGCCAATCCTGCCAAGGTTGGTAGATACTATGCTACAGACCATTAAAAAGAGATAACCCTTTCAAAAGCAACAAAAAATAAAGAAATTATTGCTTTACTGAAAGTAATAATAAAACTTAAAACGCAAAGGAACAGTGAATATGGCTTATATCAAAATGTCTAAAACCATCTTCAGCAAAATTGTGGATGAAGTAATTTTCAACATGGACACAAAGCCATTTTGTAATTTAGAAGTAAATTGTACTACTTAGCTTATGTTTTTAAAAATAAGGAGAATGTTTTTCGTGTTTGCTATTAGTTGATTGATATCTCATCTTTTTTCCCAGCTTTTTCTTAAGTACTCACATTTACCCAGCGCTTACAGTCATATAATGGTTTACGCGATTCATTAAATATACTTATACGCATATTTGACAAATAAAACTTCGAAAAAAAGCTCGATAGAATAGTGACATGTCACATGCACAATGCCTGCGAGAACTCACATAAAAAGGCTTATTGCTAAGTGGTAACTGCAGATGAAATGGTGATGCTGCATGTATTATTGTATTACTGTACTAGTAGTGAAAAAGTACTAATAAAAGTCCAAGCATACTGAATCGAAAATAAACAAATGACCTTTTTCATGGTAATCCGCTTTGAAAAGCGTCATCTTCGAAAGTTGAAAAATTATTGTTTATATTTCCATTATCAGTTATTGACAAAACATTGTAAATTGGCCATAACTGGTTTTTGACCATTTGCAGTTGATGCATTCATTTCAGTTTTTATTGTATGCATTACAGATTTATTTTCATGTATAACTCCCATGTTTTGACAAAATAAATAATGCTTATTGATCATGTCTTTAGGTTGCTTACCTCAGATGGTTTTAGTAAATGTTTGATTAAATTGTTAACTTATGAACGTTCCATCTGAACTTTTGGCTCATAGATCAACATCAAGCACGCAGATGTCAGATGAAACATCAGCTTCAAGGTAAGAATGTATCGTGCTCTAATTTACTTGGTTTTGTGTTTACTCAAGACATTGCTTGTATTTTCTTGCTTGCAATGGTGTCTTTGTTTGTCAAAAATGTAAAATATCTCATGTTTAAGTGATATCCTTTTTTGCTGGAAAATTGGGACAAAGTTATGTTTTTTTATACTGTTATATATCGACGAAACATTTCTATGCGATTATCTGATATATGCATTTAAGTGGCTTGCTCTAGAAAAAGGGTTTATCAAGACAGACAACTGTCTACTCTACAAAAAGACACTCTAACAAAGTCACACAAATGTCATTACCGTATAAGCCGATATGTTCCGTATATACCAGTGTATAAGCCTTTTAAAGAAAAACTATCAGGCCCACAAACAGGTGAAGGCTTATACGCCAGATCAAAAGTCTGATCAAAACATTTTATGTCTCATTGGTTGAGATACTGCATTCGCGATAAACAGTGCATATATGTCATTATGGTTAAAGCAACAAAATCAAGGCTATTCACACGCGAATTAATTGTTAAATTCTGTTTGGCATGTTGTTAAAAACCGTTGATTGATGAATGATGATGTAATTGAAACGCCTTTGTTGCTGACACTCAACTTACGCACTTTAACATCGTTGCATTTCTAGCCTGTTAATGTTTAGGTTTAGTACATTTTAAATACTGGTGAAAGTCATTGCAACTACACCATTTGACTAGCGTCCTTTACAAAATATATTAAGATAAAACGTTATTGTTTACCCATGACGATTAAAAATGCCTCACTTGTCGTTTTCTCAACTTCGTTCAAAATGATTGCTTTGATATAAACATTGCCTCGGCGTAAATTCAGTTAATTTTTTCTTTGCATAAAGTGTCATTGCTGGTTGTGTTGCTACAATCATAGCATTGTTGTTTGCTAAAAACTTCAGAAAAAAGACAAACACAATGCAATGGATAATATCAGTAACTGTAATTTATGTTTTGCTCCCTTGTATCATGTGCATGTAGAATTCTATCAGACTTGGGCGACCACACTGTGCAGGATAAAGATTTGCAACGGTGCCAAATTATCACGTCATTGAAAGCGAAGTAAAAACGATTGAAACCAGATGCAATATTACAGACAATGGTAATGGCGTTTATGACGACTTAAAAACAGTAAAATTATTTTGTTTGTTATTCCTCAAGAAGAAAACCAGCTACAAATTTGACTGTTGACATTTGAGTGCACTAAGCTGTTGTGTCGCAAAACACATGAGTTGCTAGTCTTTTTCATTGAAACATTTTACTCACAAAAATATGCAATTAACCAAATGAAAGCAGCAACTGAGAAAAAACCTTATACGGTAATTCGATTTATTCCTTTAAGCGGTATGGGATTAACCGACGTTTTTACTTAACGTTAGATAGGATTTGATTTGGGACTTCATATTTGTATGCAATAAAACGTTATATGAGTTTAAACGGTGTGCAATTAACCAATTCCGTCTGTTTCCTTTTTTGCGATCCACACTGCAAGTCAAAGTCAAAGGGACCAATTAAACTGTTTGGAGTTATCTAAAATTGGTTTGTTTTTGTTTTGCAATATTGATTCTGTGTTTGGAGATGTTTTTGAAAGTTTCGTTATATGCAGGATCGTATTCCGTTCTTATTTGTAATATTTGTCCTTATTTCTAAGAAATGTCATTATTTTCGCTTGCAAGCGTTCTTATTTTTGTCTTACTTTTAGGGCAGAGGTTCCTATTTTGGGCATTTCAACGCCTTTAGTATACCATTTTGTACTAAAGAGATACCCATATTAAGAACATGCAAATAGTGTCTGGTTTTTTTTTATAAACTTTGATTGCCGTCTCCTGTCGTGCACTGTTTAAGGTAGTATTCTTCGTTCGTTTTCTAGTTGTCCTTATTTTTGAGTCTAAACCAATGGAAACCCTGGTTATATGCAAGGAACTAAATCGTCTCGTTATAAGTAGAGGTGTGTCCTTTGTAGTGAAGCAATTGTTTTGTCATATATGTATGTCAAATATATACTGTGTTTGACTATATATATTTTGACTATGTATACACTATGTTTGCTTTGTGCTTGAAGTACAAAATGTGGAGTATTCATCTCGGGAACCACACTTCTCCAGCCCAGATTTTGTTATTTTGCTCTTATTAGGGTTCAAGTTTCACTATCATAAGGAAGTATTAGGTAAATCTTGCATTTGAGAATGCTTAAATATATTTTCAATTGAGAATCCTGTTTCTTAAATATACCACCGAGAAAATCATTACAATCTTGCTTTGTTTATCCAATGCAGCTTAAAATCTCTCTTTTTTATCTGCCATCTAATTATGCAATCAGAGGTAAAAGATTTTTATACAAGCTTACTTGTTGGATTCCTTGTTTATTGGCAGCTAAAATACAGTCAGAAGCTTTTTCATTTCATTCATTTGAACTGTTCTTTGCAATAAGTTTTATTCCTTTCAATGATCACTATGTTTTTTAAGGGTATAGATTAGTTTCCTTACTTCTTGTTGGTCATGATCACTTTATCATGGAATTCATCAGGATGACATCTTTTTTTATTGAGATGTTAAAATGGGAAAAGATAGGTTTTACATAAATGTCTAATGCATTGTCTTTGTATCTTGAAATGCAGTATCAGGAAAAATCTTGGCTGTGGCGAAAATCCCATTTGAAGTGATTAGTATACCCTAGTATACTAGTATACATAGATTTTTAAAATATATGTGTACAGTTAAGTGAACTTTGACATAACATGCCATAATATTGCAGTTCTGAGTCATCAACTGATGAGGAAAGCAGTGAAGAAGAATCCGTTTCTAAAGGAAGCAGTGGAATTGAGGAAGAGGTACCTCGTCTCCTGCAAAAATAGTACAATGCATTATACTAATATTGTGTTTTTTGTAACCAGAATCAAACTGTTGCTGGAGCAAACAGTTACCTGCATCAACCATGGCTACATAGGCCTGGACACAATGTAGGTGATGCCAATAATAATTTTGCTGAAGTCAAGAAAACTGCTAATGAAGAAAAAATCCAAGACACTTCATCAGATTCTTCAGATGAAGTAGGATATCACATTTTTTGCTTTTTCTTGTTATGACTCAAAAGTTTCCTGCTCATAGTCGATTTGTTTGTGTTTTGTTTTAAACATTTGTGTTTGGTCGTACATCACTGTAATTGAGATAGGGGTGAGTTTGTATAGTACGTCACAAATAACAGTATAATCAGTATGTACGAGATGTCAATTATTGTGTGTAGTTGGAAGTGACCTTAATTAGTGAAAGGTTTTTAATGATGTTAAAAATACTGGAAATTGAAGGGCTTAGCTGTTAAGTAAATGCCACACTCTGTGATTTATGTAATGTTTACCCTTAAAACCTACTTGTATTCCTGAGTAGGACATAATTGAGTAACATGTAATGATTTTTCAACAGTCTTTTTAAGCTATGTCACCTCTAATGTTTTCTTTCTTCTACCCTACCATTGGTTATTAATATTCCAATGAGAATTTAATTTTGCAAACATCTTTGTTTTGAAACTTATTAACTCAAAAATAATTCATCATAGTATCCCGACATTATAGCCTGGATATTCTTTCCTATATTGCTAAGAGAAATGTCGCTTATTGTATTATGTCATGGTTGCTTTATCATATACTTTTATCTAGGGCTCTACATCCAGTGACGAATCTGATTCAGATGGAAGCGCTGATGAAGATAATTCACGAAACTTTGATCACCAATCATCATACGAAGAGCGATCTATGCAAACATCAAAGCAAAGCAGAAAAAATGCAGTGCCAGTAAGAAAACTTGACAATATCAAGTGAATTTTTTATTACCTTTAATAATCAGCGCAAGTGATGATGGAGGAAAGTGTTGGACAATGTTGAATATAATAGCCTATATATGATATTTCAGGATTGGGAAAGTAATCCAGCGATATATGGATTACGGCGATCTTCTCGACAAAGAAAAGAACCCAGCAGACTAAATCTTAAGGTAACATGAAATAACCATAAAGTGTGTCGCAGCATGCATGATGCATTGGTTGTTGTCATGAACTAGCCAGTAATAACTTAAGCTAATAAACCTACAAATACTGTTTTAACTGCTTTAAACTCAACCTGGCAAAACATTAGTGCCCTAATATTGCACTCAATTTATAGTGCTATTTGTCAATACCCATCTGTAAAATGAATTTCAGTATCCGCATTGCATAGTTGTAATTTCAGTAATATTAAAATAAATTATGTGTATTATGTTACAACATTTAAGCTAATACAGAAAATGAGCGTGAAATCTCAAGGGCGGTTGCATCTAGCAGTGAAATTTATGCTTTCACCTTACCAATTGTAGCGTTGGTTGAGAAATTAGTTTCCGATATATTTCACAGGAGGATTCTGATGATAGTTTAAATGCTCAGAAGAAGATGGAAGCAAAAGAGTAAGTTTAAGTGCTCAGTTTCTACGATTTAACTTGATGCGTTCAAACTTAAAAGACTTATATACTTTGTTAATTTTGCAGCCTAGATGCATTAGCAACTCTGACGGACACCAGTGACGAAGAGTCTAGTGATTATGAGTCTTGTACATCGTGGAAGAAAAATATCAAAAAGTCCAATCGTTCCACGAAGCTGAATCAATTACGTGCTAAACTACAAGGACGCAAAATTAAGAATATGAAAGGTTGGCTAATACTTTTAATACAAAATTTATTTGTTGTAACATTCCTACAAGAAACCAAGCTTTGTACATTACGAAAATACAATCTAAGAAACAAAGTTATGTAATAAAATTAAAGACTGGCATTGTCATTTTACTGCATTGTAGTCAGTCGTGCAGGTGCAAGTGTGCTTGCTTAGCATGATTACATCAATAGCGGCAACTGCTATAGACATGGAAGAGTATATTAATTATTCAAGCTTTAATATATTCTTTATGTTTAAATGTCAGTATTGTTCATTGGTATGCAGTGTTTATGCATGCCAAAGACCAAAGTCAACCAGTTGATAAATAAAATAAAAAATTGCAAATCAATGTACATTAAGTGATCTCATCAAAAAACATCTCTGCTTTTCCCTACTGTATTATGACAAATGTTGATTGGTGACAACTTTTGCCACACTGATGGACCTTTAGTTAGGTATCTTGTTATCAATGTGATGGTTAACACAGTTGAGTAAGGTCCACATTATCTGCGTTGTAGCTACTAGTGGCCAGGCACATTCTCTTTTAGATGCATTAGGTGGTGCTGTGGAGAAATTGATTGTAGAAGTCTTTGTCAGGAGGCAGAAAAGTGATTTTGCAGAACTAATTCTTGATGTTAGTATAGTACTTCCAAAGACGCCTAGACACAAAATTATAGTATTGCAATCACTGCAGTATCAATGAGTGTAAGATAACTTAATGAACATCTCTTGAAAAAAATTTTTAATGTTTTGTTTTATAGTTGGTTGTGCAGTTTATTCCTATTTACCATGTTGTTGGCCTTATGCTAATATTTTTCATGTGATGATCAATTTTGTTCGATAGAACTAATGCGTGCATTTGTTGTAACCGTTATAAGTGCTGAGCAAGTTTTGCATGTAAACCTAAAACAAAAACCTGGTGTGTTTGTAAATATTAGCAAACATACTATGTTAAACTTACTAAACAACCCGAGGCTATCAAGCTAAGGTGTCCTGGAAAAAATTTTGGGTTATTGAATGCTTTCTCTACTTGTACAAAATTTGAAACATTGTTGTTCATTTTGGAAATAAATTTGTGTAACTTTTTGTTTTACTATTTTTTGAATTTTGGAGTTTCTTCTTTCTATGTAAGGTGGAAAAAAGGCCAAAGGATTTTCAAAAAACTCATTAAGTCGTCATCGCAAACTTACTGAGAGTACGATGTCAGAAGACAACACCTCTGAAGATAATCAACCTATACGATCTTCCAGAAGAATACAGCAAAATAATAAAATAAGGTTAAAAAGTGATTAATTCAGGAAAAGTAAAATTGTAGAGTTTGTCTAATTGTTTTTTTGTCAATGGATGTATAGAAGATAATGCACAAAGTAAAACTCTAAAAGCTTCTTTGTCTCAGCAATTATTATTTTATCATGTTTCCGTAAGACACCAATTTTTGCCTTCAGTTGATGTGATTGTAATTGACAATGCTGTGTGTTAATTTAGGCCAAATTTCTGTTGGTTAATGTAGCCCCTGATTAGATGATAGTTATTACAAAGAGATTCTAGGACGAGAGGCAATAACTCCTTGTGTACTGGTATTTAATTCTAGTTATAAAGAAAATGATTCAACTCAAGAGACAGACAGTGACGAAATCATGGAGGCACCTGAAACATGGAATGAAGTTGATGATGGTACAGAATCAATTGAAAAAATCATGGACACGAGGGTAAAATTAGACAAATTTTACATCCTGGAGTATATAATGCAGAATGTTAATCATCTTGTTGAACATTTTGTAGTTGAGCTATGAAAAACGGTTTGAACTCAAATGATTGATTTCAAACATTTTAAATAGTCCAAGTACTGTAATGAACAAATCTTCATTTGAGAAAAATTGCTTGATCCCATAGTTTCTTTTCTAGATGGGGAGGTTGGGTGCTACTGGTAGTAAAACCACTGCTTATGCATGTGAAAATGAAGGTGATCCGAACAAAGATTTTGATCGTCAAGTGGAAGAAGGAGAAACTCAGTATTTAATCAAATGGCAAGGTCAGTAAATTCAGTAATTCAGTAAATTTCTTGTTGTTACCGTTTTTAAATTGCCTTGACTGACTGATGACTTTATTCTTGCCTTTTGTGTTGTAAATAACAAAGCGTACGGCAATATTAAGTTGCGTTTAGGTTGGTCACATCTTCATAACACTTGGGAATCAGAAGCAACACTCTCTGCTCAAAAAGTTCGTGGAATGAAAAGGTTTGAAAACTTTTTAAAGAAAAAAGAAGAAATAGATCTGTGGCTTCGTGCTGTGTCACCTGAAGATCGTGAATATTATTACTGTCAGACGGAGATGAATCGCAATGTACTTGCCAATTACTGCAAAGCAGATAGGATAATTGGTAATTTATTGCTTTCAGTCGTCAGACTATTTAACAATGGTTTTTGTTCATCATACTGGTTTTGTAACATTTCGGTATAAACTTTGTTTAGCTCGATCTCCAAAAAAGAATGACAAAAACTTCTGGGATTACCAAGTTAAATGGCGTGGCCTCCCATACAGTGAATGCACCTGGGAAGATGAACAGCTGCTTATCAATGATTTCAAAGATGAGATTGATGCTTTTGAAATGCGCCAAGATAATCCATGTGTTCCCAAGAAAGAGTGCAAGGTAATATTTTGATTTTACTTGATTGCTCCTCTTTTTCATTTGTAATTTATTTTTGACACGTGTCGTTAACACCTGTTTTCTTCTAAGTCTAATTTTTCGGACTACAACTCAAAAAAGATGATTATATATAGAAAAACAGTTTACATAAATTATTTTATTTTTTCAAACGTTTACGGTGCTGTAGTTATACATTCTTGCAGGCAAGAATCGATCAAACAAACATGATTTTCATAATAACATAACAACAATTGTCACAGTTTTCAACAATGCAAATAAATGCCGTCAAAATTAAGGTACAGAAATGAAACCCTTTTTAAATCCACTGGAATCAGACGATGTTACTTGTTTTTTTAGTAACAGTTGGCTTTGAATGTCTCTTAGTTTTTGCTTAAGTGCGAGTCGTATTTGCTTGTCATGTACCAAGCAAACAATGAATATATAAACACCCTGTAAACCATTCAGCACTGTATGTAAAACAACAAACAATAGGAATGTTATACCTTGTGCATTGCACTCAGTTGGAAGTGGAAAAAAGTTCAATATCCAACCCATTGTCCATGTTAAACCCAATATTGGGTACAGCTTTAGAAACGCTTTGAACACTGTAACAGGAACTTTCAGGTTTGAATTGGAGGCTTTTGCTGTATTTTCAGTTTGTTTCTTATTGTGATTTCCGGCTGGTTGATAACGCTTTGTGTCACGCGAAAGCTTCACAATTACAGATGTCACTCTCAATAGAAAAAATGAATTAATTACAAGTGCAGATAATACATATCCTGCAATGGCCCAATCTAAACCTTTAACATTTGTCAACAAGCACACTTGCTTTTCTGTGTATTTGTGGTGAGTGTAATAATACTCTCCTTGGAGCAATCCAATTATGAGAGTTATGATGCTCACTATAACTGGCACAATCCAACCAATAACGAATTTTTTCCAACCGAGCGTGCTGTTTTTCATGTTTCCTTTGACAATATAAAGATTTAAAAGCAACCCTTCTACAGTCATCCATGAAAATGTTGAGAGTATGAAGTAGTGAGTAGCTAAGGTGCTTTGAACACATCCCCAGTGACTTAACGGAGCAATATCTTTCGTAAGCATACAAAGATACAGTCCAAGCATGGCCACGCTCAAGTTGAAGTGACTAACAAGTCTCTCTGAGCCAGCTCCTTGCAGCTTCTTCCTCAAAATGACAAAAGACATGATGGTGAGGGAAAGGAAGAATACCGACAAACTGTTTGTTGTATATTCCAGAATGTTGATGGTGACTGTCTGATGGCATGGCATACCTTTAGAAATAATGTCCTTTGTATCTCCTGTCACAAGTAAAACTGCAAAGACAGTTGTGTGGTTGCAAAAGCATGTAACTCTTGAGCCGTTTGTTTGTAGAAAGGTACAACCCACGTCTGACCAGGAATGACTTGAAGTGTTATAGAACTCACATGATAACCGACCTTTTGGTTTGCGGTTGGTTAGTATGGTGTATATTACTGGTACACTTTTCTTTTGCCTGTTCTCATAGACTGAATATGAAATCAAAGTTGATTCTGGTATAAATTGTTTCTGTTTGTTTTCGTCTTGGAGCTGGAGAGTTTTGCTGTTTAAGTGTCCTTGATTTTGCTGCTGTTTCATATAATGCAGGATCCATGAAAGAGAATGGAAGGTAATTGAAATTGAAAAAGCATTTTTATATTTGTTTAGAGTCTTTGTTTCAACCATTTTAACATCTGCTGTGGTGTTACTTCGTAAAAGTGCATGATCGTTACCCAGTATCTTTCGCACATGCACGTCAATCACATTATTTTGGTAAAACATTAAAGATTCTGCATCTGTAGTGTTTTTCTTCAGAAAAAGGATGCAATTGTTTATTGTTTTTGCAATCTGGATTGGGTTTTCTCCGCTGGTTTTAGACAGGTTATTCCAGCTTGCTGCATTGATTTTGTGTAGGGCTAATCTGTATTTGAAATATCTCGTTTACATTTGGACTTTTTATGTAATGGTAAACGTCACCTATAGCAAAAAATAAGCATTACATGCACTTTTTGCATTATACACATCCTACAGAAATAATTGGATTGTTTGCTTGTATAGATTTATACTTAAAACAATTTCTTATCCTACCCAGCAATGTTGATATATGCTTGAAGGAATTCTTTTACTGATTGAAGGTATAACTGCTGGTCTGCTTTTAAAGGTAAAATGCTGTGTAGAAGTTGCATAATTCTTCTTAAACTTTGTACCTCGATAGAGCAGCCTCGTTCAGTTAACTCATGGCCAATTTCTGCAAAAAGGGTAGATTAAAGTGATTTCCAATTGTAAACTTTTAAAATAATTTGTAAAGTTGTTATTAAACGGATATATTTTGCTTGTAATGTTATTGCTAAAATTGATGAACAAGTGTGCAAGCAGGAAACTGTCGATCATGTTGGTAGCACGTATTACACATTATACTTTGATTTGTTTTTGCTGCTTATGCAAAAAAATTGGAACTGACATCTCTTGATGGTAGCTATGTTTATTGTCCCGTTATTGATTTATACTTACCTTCTATTTTGACTAAGAGCTTTACTGCGTTTGATACATTGTAGTATTGTTTGGCAAGTGCTTTTTCAAGCTGTTGTTTGATGTGATTTTTTAATTCCTAAAAAGCAAAACACCAGACACATAGACTTAAACTTGGATTGGTACTAAAAAATAATTCAAATATATCAATGAAATAATGCCATACTGTTAAAAATTAAAAAAAAATATAAATACTGGTACTGTAGAATGTTACAAAAACTAAAACTTTTTTGATCTTTCACCTGAGAGGTCAAATCTTTTATGTGTTTTTTCATGTCGGTGCTGTCTGTTTTGCAGCATATTTCAGGAGGTTTGGTTGTAGTTGTAGTTTGGTTTGGTTGTTTAGTCATTTCTGCTGCTGTTTGTGTGTTGGTTTCAGTTTTCATAGCCTTGGTTTCTGAGTAGAATACATGTGTCATATGTCTATTATGCACTGATCTAATCTGTGCATGCAAAATTTAACTAGTTTGTACATTGGCTTACTGTTCTTTAACTCTATGTTAATATAGACATTTTTTTTCGGAAGACTTTCCCTTTTACTAGGTTTGTTTTAAACTTTTCCAGACTTTGCAGATTTCCTCTTACGCTTACAGACTTCCTCTTTTATGTATTAATAATTTGTCAATCTTTTTTTCACTGTCTCCTTTTTGGATTGGAGACATGTATCACTATGTAAATGACACTTTGGTCCCTAGCTCTTTTCAGTATGATTGTTTATGAAATGTTATTTGTAATAACACCTGACATATTGTGTTGCAAATCTTTTGTTCGGGGTTTTTCACATAAATATCCATGCACGTTTTCATTGCAATGAATAATTCCACTTTTCCATTCACCATCATTATTTTCCATGATCGTACATTCTGCATACATGTTAGAATTTCACCAAATGGCATAAGTGAATATAACAACATGAAAAGCAGTTAGTTCATAGCCAGTTTTTTAATATCATCACACCTTGTTATGACGTGTGCACTTGAAAAATTGAACACATGATTGAAGATATTTCAATAAATACAAATAAATTTTCATAATTCTTAAATAGGCCAACTATTGAAAATAAAGATTGCAATACCATCTTCCTCTTCATTGCAAACTGTGTCATCTTGTTGTCTGTTGGTACTTCGTATGGTTCCATCTTTTTCCCATTTCCATATTTTTGTACCGTTTTCGCATCTCAAACCCAACCAAAATTTGAATGTAGTGTTCTTCCTTGCTTTATTTTTTCTGCTGTTTAGTGACATAAAAATTATAGTGATGCCGGAACCAGAATGTTATTTTGCGGTTTAAACTTAGTGGGAATTGTTATGTGTTTATTGCGATACTGTAAGTATCATAATCAACGTATCATAATATCATAACATTTAGGTATTTTTTGTTTTACTGTATATAATATTCTGTATGTGACACAATTTTTAACTGTTTTGTTTCTCTTTTGTATGCATTCGTAAGAAACTTCAAAAGTTCTCAATCTGAAAGTCTTATAAGTTTTGGTTATTATATTAACTATGTAAGAAGTGCTGAACATTTTACACACTACATAATTTTGTAGTGTAGCAGGTGTGCTATGTTTCCACTTGCACATTTTTTATCATTGTCCTTAATTAATACCATAATCACACCAATAGAGTCGTCCATATTTTTTCATTAATAAATATTAATTACTTAAATAACAAATTATTAACCTATTATACTGATATTTTAAATGTATTGTTTTCTACTTGAACACAAATGTAAACCGAAATAGAGCGATTATGGCAGATCAATACATGTTGAGCAGAATACTAAGGTTTGCTTATATATTTAATACAATACTGCATCGTAATGAGGTACATTATAAAATCTTGAGTAAATGCACGCTCCTGAAGTGATTTGTATGCCTTCATTGGCTACATAGTTAACAACAAGTATGCTGAAACAGCTCAGAACAAGAAGGACTTTAGAAGTTTTCTTACATTCGAAATAAGCCTAGTATGGCATTTGACATTTCGGATTTATTAACCGGCGCATCTAGACCAGCGGCAAAGCAATAAATTTGAATGATAAGAAGACCCCTTCAAAATTTTAATGCAGAGAATAGCAGCAACATGGTTCGTTTTTGTATAGTTGTCTTTTTAAGATGAAAATGTATATTGGTTTTTACAGATACATACCCATAACTTTATCATATCTTGTCCGAGGCGATAAGTTCACAAGCAGTCGGAACAGTTGTTTACAAATACAATGCAAATAAAATTGAAAATGAATTTACAAAAGGAAGCCGAGATATATTACCTGGAGATTTTATAATGCATTTTAAATGGCCAGGCAAAATGGATTTAATTGACGGATGAATTTATTAAGCGGCTTTTACTGTATTTGACAGAGTGTTTGCTTCACTATTCTTAAAAGATAATTACAGCCACAGTAAATAAATCTTAGCATTGAGCATGCATTCAACAAAATGAACATCTCTTGTTCTACTTAAAATCAACAAATGATTGTCTTGAGCTACGTTAGATTCTACTTTTTATCCGAAAAGTATTACTTACCTCTGCCATTCTTCCAAACACTTTTTAATTAGTTCAAAACTTGTTTTATTAAACTTCGTCAAACTCAGGATTTCCTCTTTGGATTGGAACTCAGGATCAGGTTTGCAGACTTCTTTCCATTTGAAATAATCCATTTTTTCATCAACCTCATGCACAACTACTGGCACATGTTTGCAATTGTGCCTGTCAATTTGGAAACTTTCGAAGCATGGAATGTAAACAAGCATATGTAAAAGATACACTAGATTCTCCATGTTTCCTATGATATGCAGTCATATATAAACAATTTTAAAACTGCAAATTGCTGTTCTATGCAATTACGTTTGTATTTTACAGACTATTTGTTCACGACTTTTCTCTCTTTTTTGATTTTGTTCAACTAACTTTCTGCTTCCTTTTTTGCATTTGTTCCTAAACCCACATTTAATACTAAATACAAATGTTTGCAAACACGTCTGCTAAAAGTTTTTCCTTACCCTATAAAGTATCGGCTAAGTAATTTGCAGCAATGTTTTTGCTGTTGACATTTCAATTAGTCTGGAGGGTTTCCCTAAGGCTCGTCTATATCTTGTGCATTATGTCACAAAAAAAGTGCAATTCCCGGAAGCAATCTGATTTGTACGCATCTTCCCTGACCTGTGACAGTTTCCTGACATGTAAAAAGTCATCATGTTTGGCATATGTGGGAACTATGAGTATGAATAATAGCTAACAGTTACCTGTATCACGTAGGGTCGTAGGAATTGAAATAGGTCGTAGATTTGTCACAAAATATTTAATAATTGCACGTTTTCAAGTAACTTAAAGAAAACATGATTTGCATTCACATATGTTGTGATGTCATTTCCATTTCTTATGCTATTCTTAATGTCAACTATAATAAAAAGCCGATACATACATAAAATACGATACTTAAACACATTCTACGTTAAATTTAGCCATGAGCAAGTCCACAAAATTAGTTGCCCTGTTGGATGAAAATGTTTCTATCAATACAATATTACTGTAAGTATTGGCCAAATAAAAAGGTTTTGAACATATCCAAAATATTGTTTCCGAAATCAGCAATATTTAATTAAATGAAATTAAAAATATTTTAAACCATTTAACATATATTTTAACGAAGCTGATATGTGTCATTTTATATCAGGCTTTTCACATTTTGCAGCTACTTAAGTAAAAGTGGATTGTATTTTTGATTTTGAAATTCTTCGAAAAACTTTTAATAGGTTTTAAGGCAAAGGCCGAGATTTGTTCCGATGACTCGACACCCTGACTGGTTACGTGGAAGGAAATTGCGAGACTACCAGTTAGATGGCGTCAATTGGTTGGCGCATTCTTGGTGCAAGTACGTATTTCTGCTCATTATTATTGTTTGACTTGCCAAATCACTCAATAGTCTGGCTGGTATTGTCGTCGGCGTGCCGCTGGAAATTTGACTTCCTGTTTTTCAGAGGCAACAGCGTAATATTGGCCGATGAAATGGGTCTTGGCAAAACAATTCAAAGCATTACTTTTCTCTCTTATCTGTATCATACACACGAGTTGTATGGCTTATTCCTGATTATTGTTCCCCTATCAACAATGCCATCATGGCAACAGGAATTCCGGATATGGGCACCTTATATGAATGTTATTGTTTATATGGGTGATCAAACAAGCAGGGCAACGGTGATTCTATTTTGGTTTTTCCTAATTTTTCATTGTTAATTTGGATTATCAGTTGGCAATCACTTTTTATTTTTTAACCAAATATATAATTTCAAAATCTTTTATGTAAACTAGCATTAATTATGGCGATAATTTTTGTTTAACTTGTTGTTACTTTTCAATGCCCATTAGATTCGAGATGTTGAATGGATGTTTCCTAACAAGCATTACAAGTTCAATGCAGTTTTAACTTCATATGAAATACTTCTCAAGGACAAAACCTTTCTTGGTTCTCATTCATGGGCTGTTATTGCTGTAGATGAAGCTCATAGACTTAAAAATGATGATTCTCTTCTTTACAGGTTGCCAGTTTATTTCACTATTACTGGTATCGGTGGTATATCTCCTCTTCAAAACAAATTTTATCATTTTAGTCAATTTTCTGGTTGTTATTGCTAATATTGTCAATTTTTGTTATTGTAAGTGTCTGTGCTTATCAGGTCGTTGAAAGAATTCAAATCTAATCACCGCCTGCTGATCACTGGCACTCCTTTGCAAAACTCCCTAAAAGAACTCTGGGCCCTTCTTCATTTTATTATGCCGCTCAAGTAAGATATGCCCCAAGCACATGTTTTTCAAACTTTTTGACGTCAAACATAGCAACCATTTCAACTGACAGACATTATTATTACTCACTTGCAGATTTGAGTCATGGACGGAATTTGAAGATGCACATGCACAGAATAGAGACTCAGGCTATGCGTCATTACACAAAGTTCTGCAACCATTTCTTTTGCGTCGTGTTAAAAAGGACGTTGAGAAGTCCTTGCCTGCAAAGGTCGAGCAGATTTTAAGGGTTCCCATGTCCTCTTTGCAGAAGCAATATTACAAGTAATCCTCTGATTTTATTGATGCCAAATATGTTACTGGTATGAAAAAATGTGATCTTAAAATATTTTCAATTAATTTTATTTGCTTTTTATCTTTTTGTACGTCTAACTTAGGTGGTTGCTCACCAAAAATTACACTGCCTTATTACGTGGTACACGAGGTAGTTTTACCTCGTTTTGCAACATTATCATGGAGTTGAAGAAATGTTGCAACCATGCTCACCTTATAAAACCTCCTGAAATGGATGCAGTCGATCGTGAAGTGTTTTTACAGGTAGCTACTCTGAGCTTATCATAGGAACAATAAATTAGTGGCACGGAGAACAGAAAGAAATAGGCTTTAAAGTGGCCTATTGCTGAGCTAAACTGTGCATAGTGGTTATTAGTATATGTCATTGCAATATATTTGATTTTATATTTTGTAATTTATCATACGTTTTAATCTTTGTCTGCAGAATCTGCTTAGAAATAGCGGGAAAATGGTTTTGCTGGACAAGCTTCTTCTGCGATTAAAAGAAAATGGCCACAGAGTTCTTATATTTTCTCAAATGGTTCGAATGCTAGACATGTTGCAAGATTATCTTATTGCAAGAAGACTGCAATTCCAGGTGACTAAATCACAACTCACATTACAGAATTTTTATTCTCTTTTGATAAAGTCGTGTACAAAGCTCATATATCACATTTTTTTCAGAGGTTGGATGGTTCTGTAAGCAGTGACAAGAGAAGACAAGCATTAGATCACTTCAATGCAGTTGGTTCCGAAGATTTCTGCTTTCTTTTGTCCACACGAGCAGGTGGACTAGGCATCAATCTTGCCACAGCTGACACGGTCATCATTTTCGACAGTGACTGGAATCCCATGAATGACCTGCAGGCTCAGGCTCGAGCCCACCGGATTGGTCAGAAGAATCAGGTAAAGTATTGCTTGCACAATCTTTCAAACAGCTCAGCCGAAATGCTGTACACGTGTTGTCAAGCAGATCCTATGTTTATGTTTAGGTCAACATCTATAGGCTTGTATGTGCTGGTAGTGTTGAAGAAGATATCATAGAACGCGCCAAAAAGAAGATGGTGCTTGACCACTTGGTTATTCAACGTATGGATACATCTGGAAAAACGGTTTTATTCAAAAACACTGCCCCTTCATCAACTACAAACAATCCTTTTAATAAAGACGAACTGACCGCTATTCTTAAATTTGGGGCCGAAGAGTTGTTTCAGGTAGGTGGTGGTTTGGACATTGAGTGAAGGAAACGAGCAACAAGTGGAATATTGCTCGAAAAGGAAAAACAGTTTTTAAATTCAATGCCCACTTTTTATTATTTAGGAAACCGAAGGCGAAGAGAAAGAACCCGAATGCGACATAGATGAGATTCTGCGCAGAGCAGAAACGAGACAGGATCACACAGAACTCACGGCCGGGGAAGGTCTTCTCTCCGCGTTCAAGGTTTGTTTTGACACTTTCTTCACGGAACAACCACTGTATTTCTTACCCTCGTGCCCGTGCTGTATATTACAAATGCTAAATTCAAGATTGTGTTTAGGTGGCCACCTTCAACCTGGACGAAGATGAACAAGCCGATTTCGGCAAAGATTGGGAAGAGATTATCCCGGAAAAAGATCGGAAGAGAGTTGCCGAGGAAGATCGCCAAAAGCAGCAAGTGGAACTCTACCTTCCAAGAAGAGCTCGGAATAAAACGAAAGTAGTTGATTTTTTAATATTTTTACAAATTTCATAAATTTCAGTTTAGCAACGTGACGTTAAACTTGCTTACAGTTTTGCTTGTTTTGCTCACCTTGCTATTTTTCTTATCTAGATGAATGAAGGCAGCGACAGCGATCACTCTGATTCCCATTCCTCTGCTGAAGAAGACGACGAAGGCGATGAATCGATGCCAAGACGTAGAGGACGTCCTCCCCGTGGAGCTTCAAGGGACGACGCTGATTACGTCAAAGGTTTCACCACCGCCGAAGTTCGTCGGTTCGTGAGAAGCTTTAGAAAGTTTGGAGACCCACTCAACAGGTTCTTCACAGATCAAATTTTTATCGATTTTGAATTCTTTCTGATGTTTTGTCTGAAACGAAATCAGACAAAACAACAAAATAAATTTTTCGGCAAAACATAGTTTTTATGAGTATTTGCAATCAATCGAATATAAACATGATGGTTACAAAATTTTGTAATTTACGACGTTATCGCAATCTGTCCATGAGTTTTGGATTATGAAAATATGAAAAATATCACCACTAAGAAATTTTAAATACTTTATTGCAAATAAAAATAATTAGCACACGTCTCTTTGCTCTTGCACCTTTTTAATATGGATAGCGCTTTGTGTAGCCATTACGACGCCACAAATGAAACATAATTCAGTGTAATTTTTGTTCGAAGGACATTCTTACAACGTTAAAAATTAACTTACTTGTTTTTACGAATAATCACAATAATATTATGTTCCGCTACAGCTCTTAAAGTAATAGTTAATTTGTTTTGATTGCATCAAAATGCACGAATGTATTTTTGTTAACATGTTACAAGAAGTATTTCTCGATGATGATAATTAATAGAGAAATACTTCTCTCATGGCTTTCATCCTTCTCGCATATACTTTCCACTTTTTCATTAAACTCCTAATCCTCAAATTCCGTATCTAATAATGAGCTACTTGCGCTAACAAGTTAATAATGCTGTGTCAATCCGTTTTTTTTGTCAGGTTGGATGCAATCGCACGAGATGCCGAACTCAGTGAACAATCTGAGGCCGATCTAAAAAGACTTGGACAGAAATTACACAATAAACTGCTTGAACTCGCTAATAACAAATTCACCGCAGATAACCAGGTTTCTGACAAACTTTTTATTTCTAAATGCAAATAATACATAGGCACGATGTACAGTAGTTATATTCACATTGAATGCTTATCATCTTTGTTTGGACTGAGGATTACACATAACGATATTCGCATGTGTCAGTGTCGACCCTCGACAAGTATAACAATCAAGTTACCATCGTAACGTTTTGAAGACTTACAGGTTCTTTATTATTAGGAGCCTAAAGAAGACTTAACCAAACCGGGAAGAGGCAGAGGTCCTTCGTTCAGATTAGCTGGAGTGTCGGTATCAGTCAAAACCACTCTCGCCTGCATAGATGATCTGCAACCATTGGTAGATGTTATACCAAGAGATTCGAGAGAAAGAAAAGGGTATGTGGTTTAAAACGGTCGGTTGAACCTTAGAGGCTTTTTCTTTTCATGTCACACCTTCTGGATCTGTCAATTGTGCAGCTTTCGTCTGAGTATTCCGGTGCGTCCAATGTACGCTTGGGATTGCACTTGGGGGATAGATGATGATTCGCACCTGCTGATCGGCATCTATGAGTACGGCATGGGTAGCTGGGATCAGCTGCAATCCGACACAGCACTTAAGCTAAACAAAAAGGTTTTGTCTATTTTAACTTTATGCTGTGGTTGGTAATATGTGAAGATCATACTTTCAATCTTTTTTGACGTCATAGATTCTTCGTCCGAACGGTGAAAAACCGCAAGCAAAGCAGCTTCAGAGCAGATCTGATTATCTCATCAAGTTGTTGCGGAAAGCGCAGGAACAGAATCATCCTGGAGTAAATCAGTCTGGATCTGGGGCATCACATCGTCGTCGCAACATGACACATCGCGAGAGCAAGCCAGTTCCATCCGAACATAAAGTATACAGTTTTATCTTGCGCGAAATTATTAATTATTAATACTAATGATTAGCGTTACTTAAAAATTCTTTAATCTCTTGATTACGGGAGGGATTAAAAATTCGGCTTTTCATAATTTCGTTCCGTTTTTTTTTTCACTGCCAAGTATTTTCTATTCTCAGCCTAAAAGGGGAAGCAGAAAAATCAAATCCAAGCCACGTGTTGAGATCGATGACAGCGACTTGGAAGACGACAATGGCCGCGCAGCCAACAGCAGCCAATCAGTGGTTAACAATTTATCAAGTCGTGAAATTGGTAACGGAAGTGTGGTGAATGTTGACAATGATCAACGTCGCTTAGAAGTAAGAACGTTTCCTTTTGTATCGAAAGTCTTTGATGTCACAATATTTAATTCTCGTGTTCTTCTGCTGGACCATCGTGTGACGTCATCATACGTGATGATCTTTATCAAATTCAGAAATGCAAGCGAGGTCGAAGAAAAAGAAAAGCAACCGAAGAAAAAGTCACTTCTTCGCAACTTGTGGAAAAGGAAACGGCAACCTCAGAAGCTCCCGTTAAAGAAAAAAAGAGAAAAATTCAAAATCAAAAGAAGGTCGGCATGATGTCACATCTTCGAAAGCGATTCTCTGACGAAGAATGAAAGCAAATTTACCGTTTTTTTGTATTTATCACTTTCACATACCTGATTAATTTTTCTCCTAGAATCCCACATTATCTGGCAAGTCATTACCATCGAAATCGAACAAGATGAAAGCATCAGGTCATTCCCAGAATTTGGACGAATCTCTTCCCGTCGGTGAGTAGAACATTCAAAATGTTTCAAATACGCTTGCTTTTCCTGTCTAATGTCCTGCTTACTGGCTGTTGTACATTAGTTAATTACCAATGCTTCCGTTTTGCCAGGTCCAAACGAGTTTTCGGGCAAGCTTGACGATGAGACTTTTGACGAGTGCAAGGAACGGCTTCGACCTGTCAAACGCGCTCTTAAACGTCTAGAACGTCCACCGCCGGCGCCAGAGGGTTGCGAGGAGCAGGTGAAGACGGAACACATGAGACGTTGTTTGCTTCAGATCGGTGATCGTGTAATGGAATGTTTGCGAGAATTTCCCGACCCGGAGCTTATCAGACTTTGGCGAAAGTATTGAGTTCGCGTTGTATTTTTTGAAACAACCAACGTGAATTAACTGTAATTAACAAGTTTGCTTTGGCAGAAATTTATGGATTTTTGTTTCCAAATTCACTGAATTTAATGCTGAGAAATTACATAAAGTGTACAAAGCTGCTAAAAGAAGAGAACACGAAAGAAAAGGCGATAATGAGGTGATTGGTGTGGCACTTAAACGTCTTGTGGTACTTGTAAGTTGGTAAAGTAACATAGGTCTAAGTCCAATAAAACGAAATGACGGTCTGTGCTTTAGAAAATACGCAAAGCAGTGAACGACTCGGTGGACACGAAAAAGTTCGGTCAGGACGATTCAAAATCTTCTTGCACTTCTCAAACTGCTGCAACTTCTGTTAACAAGTCGAGAAAAATACAACATAAGGTATCTGTATGTGTTCGACTTCGTCACTTAGCTATGCGTGTAACAGTTTGTTTTTCGAAGAAAAAACAATAGAACCTGATTCGATGGAAACATTTCGGTTGCAAACGTTTTGAGTAATAGCTATATCTATTCTCAATGAAAGGTACTACACGAAACGTCTGCAACTAAGATGTTTGCATCGAATCAGACTCTGTTGGTTTTTTCTTCTAATTACTCGAATTTCCCCACATTTTGCTCCAAAGTTGTAAGTCGATGTGGGATCGGATACATGTTTATTTTTTCAAAGCCACCAAGCGCGACAAACAAGAAAACTTCTCCTATAACCGATGGAAAAAGCGGGAAAGCAGATTCCCCAACCAAAGAGAGGACGAAACGAATTGAGGGTGGCCCCCCTCACCATCCAAATGAAAGGTATGTCGCCGTTTCACTAATAAAAAGCATAGTGAAGTTTTAAGTAGAATTTCATTTCCACTAAGCCAGTATTTGTCAGTTGCTACTGCCGGTAGTACTTCTAGCTTTAACTTAATTTTTGTAGTAGTGCAAACTTTCGGTTTTATTTAAAGCAAATTTACCATATGTTTAGAAAAAGTCAGTCGTTTTTCTGTGCTGGTCGTAACCATACCAGTTGGCTAAATCCAAACTATTCTAGTGGTTCACTATGCCAGGCAGCGAAAGATTATTGCCACAGATCCAAGATAGAAGCTTACAGTGATAGATCCAGGAAAAATCATTTTGTGCCCCAGTTTGCTCTGAATTCTTACGGAAATGTCAGGATGAATACATGTACTGGACAGCATAGCGATAGTATGTCATGTCATGATGCAAGAAGAAACTTACATGAACGATATCTGCATGGTGGCGCAAGTTCTCAAGTTCGACGAGATAGTCTGATATTCAGATATGAAAGAAGTGCACTCGAACAGAGAACGTTTGATGAGAGCCAAAGCAGAAATGCCATTAGAGGTTTAGCTTATACAGCGCCTGCTCGACCATATGCGCCAGACCAATCGTTTGTGTGGTGGAAATCAAGTTATTTTTGAAGTATTTTGGTCTGTTTTAACAGCAATCTCATCATGAGCTTTAGCACATAATGTGTAAATTTTATGCAGATTATGACTCGGCCGATTTTGTGCCTTAGTTTTAGTTAAGTGTGAGCGCCATTGTTTTACAGCATCCGCTTTGAGCTAGCTGATGTCGATAAAGTTTTAAGAAATTTCGTTATAATTCATTTCGTTGTTGTCAATAGACAATTTATCCCACCTGTGTTTTCCTTGCAATAGTGGTCAGGCAGTTTCCAGGAGAAAAAAATTATTTTGCTTTTACTATCTACATTCCAAAAAGCCTAACTCGGTTGCAATACGTCATGTAATAGTTGTGTTATTTTTGATTTTGCTTTTCTGACCACTTTTTCACAGAAATTTGACTGGCCCCAGATCTTTCCGGCATTTTGAAGAGAGAGATGCATGGAGAAGACACGGAGGAAGGTCGCCTCCTCCTCCAGATTTCCGGAGTCGTGACAATTATATAAAGCATCGGCGCTCCCCCTTTAACGATCCCAGGCCTCCTCCACGCAGTCCACCAGATGCGCGCATGTATAACAGGGAACTTGATTTTCGAGACATTGATCGCCATATGCGCGACTACCCGCGATCACCTCCAAGGCATAGACCCCATTACTACAGAGGCTCGCCTCCTCCCGATTATCTTCCTCCTCATCCCGGAGAATGGGACAGGGAGAGACATCCCCCCTCGCGTAATTATTCTCCTCCGAGAGGCTCATACCCTTATCATCACCCACGCAGTCCTCCAGGCAGGTCACCTCACTCAGATTACCGAATGCAACATCAACATCGTCGCCGACGTCCAGAACACTATCCACATCCTTCCGACAATCGAGTTCCTAGAGGTTCTAGGTACGGTCAGTATGGTGACTCACCAGTGGGTTTATCACCTGCCGGGTACAGTCCGACATCGTCAGAGAACGCCTTGCCGCCAGAAAACGTCCGAATAACAGAAAAAACTTGATGCATGCGTTATGTGTGTTTCTGGTTTGAAAATAACTCCTTTAGAAGTTGAAATATAAGGATAAATTCGTCAGCTTAACCTGAGCTATCAGAGTACACGGGTTAGCTCACAGCATCTTGCTGGGTCTCCACAGAAGATGGGCGGCATCTTGTTGCAGATTATTTAAACCTTACTGCTTTTATTTGTTTTCAAGTAAAAGATGTGCATTTTGCTGCGCGCATTTGAGGTTTATAAGTTAAGTTTATTTCTGTACTGAGCGTAAGATGACCGAGTGTTTCAAATATGTTATAACACCTTGAAGAAACTCCAATTCTGCTGAACTGCGATTTTGTTGATGTCGCAATGTCGTGCCTGCTTCAGAAATTTCAAAATAAATGACAGTAATGCATTTCATCGGATTTCCAAGTTCAGCCAACTTGGTGTGAGCATTAGAAGACAGTTCTGAGGTTCAGCAAACATTTGGAAAGACGATAATTAATAGTGTAAGGTTGGGATTTTGAACTGAATATGGTGGCCTTATTATTACACCCAAGGGAATAACGTGTGTGGTAATTTTATTGTTTGATATATTATTCCGAAGCATGAATATTTGTTACCAAAACAAAGTTTAAACTTGCGTGTACATGTAAATTTCGGATGGGAAAAATCAATGGTGGCATTTCCAAATAGCCTACCAGAAACCGGTTCTGTGGTAATTTATTGAATAATTACGCTATATCCGCAAAAAAGTTATTCACGGCCAAATATAGAGTGATCTTTAAACTAAGCATAAGGTAATCAACCTACTGAGCGAATAACTGAAAAAGAAAAGAAACATCGCTATAAGGTTTTAAACCACTCTACCAAGTGACCTAAAGATAAATATGAAAACTGAAGACTTCCGTAAAAAAAAACTGATTAAAAATAATGGTTGTAAGTAACCTGAAACAGCTATTTTCATAAATGCAATCTATGTCTTAACCCCTTCTAAATTGTTCAGTCATGCATAACTTGTCTCCTAGTTCAACAAGTGTTTCACCAGCGCTGACCCACATGGTGATTAGAGTTGCGACTGTAGGCTACCAAAAAGTGGTCAACACAAAATCATGTGTTTTAAATTTTGATATCAGAGTTGTGGAACACACGTAAATAAAAAAAAACATACCACAGATCAAGACAATAAAGATCTTACGAGTCTGAACCACTACAAAATTCTTCGGAAATGTGAAAACTAATGTAAAATTCAAAAAACAGTAGGCTTATTAAACAGTTAACCCGCCACTTAACTAACAACAACAGGCATTCGAAAATGATACTTCTTTACAGATATTTACTAGACACCGTAATGCAGAAGTATCACGTCTACTATTGTGTACTCAATCGCTTAATTGACACCTTCATTGCTAGCTTTCAATATCTCGAAAATCTTACAAATTATAGCATACATATCATCATATCATAGCATTTTGCAATATGCATAGCCTATTTAAATGCCCAAATTACCTGTTTTAATACAATATCGCTTGTAAAGAACAAATGTGTTTCGAATTAATAATACACTGGTCAACAGCCAATTTGCTTCTGAAACGAATGAGGTCAATCTTGGCTAATTTGGGGTCACTGATCTCGAATATCAACTTTAAATTTGTTGATTAGCTCTAGTTTTTGAGATATGGCACCATGCCAAAATGTGCTTTACTTGCTAACGCGGAAAGAAGTGTGCGTTTATCTGTTGTAGTTTGCATCTGCCAGATAGAGTTAGGCACTTAATATATTTGTTTGAAGGTAGATGACGTTTCTATTCATATTATTTTTATTTTGACGTATGTTTGAGTTGGGTTGTTTGCTTGCTTCATGTGTGTAGTCTGAACTGCTCTTTCTGCAGATGCCACATAAATGCATAAAAAATGCAGACAATTTCTACTAGATTTGTAGTGAAATAACTTTTTCTTCACAAAAGCGAAGTATAACGGCTGTGGTCAGGAAAACAAACCTTGTATTCAACTTGTATTTTGGATATAAAGTTGGTGATCAGGACAAGAGTTGGGCCCCTAACATATGCTGTAACTCCTGTGGTGCAAATCTTTGGCAATGGCTAAACGGAAAAAGAAAATGTATGCCCTTTGCTGTTCCAATGGTTTTGAGAGAACCTACTGACCACATTAGCGATTGCTACTTTTGCACGACCCCCCACCCCCCCGGTTTGTAAAGGTTTGTCGAGAAAGAAGAAGCAAAGTATTCAATACACAAATATTCCATCAGCAATTCGTCCCGTACCGCATGGAGAATTACTTGCTGTTCCTGAGGTACCTAAAGAATTCACGTTACGTTGAAACACTATCTTCCAAAGAACCACACCTTATAACTCAAAAGAAATTGCACTATCTTATCCGGGATTTGGAACTACCAAAAGTTAAATCAGAAATTTAGACTTCAGCTCTAGACTACAGCAATGGAATCTTCTGGCAGAATCATCATCTTCGAAGACGGTAAATTTGATCAAGTGTTATTTGACAAAGAGAAAATTGCATGGGAAGCGTTTAAGTTGCTGGCCACAAAATTCTTGGGGAACAAAAGAGCTGACAACTACACGGAATTGGTGTAAATCTCATTAAAGCATACAGATGCATGGAGTGCAATATGTCACTGAAGATACACTTTTTGGACTCGCACCTGGATTTTTTCTACCGAACTGTGGAGATGTCAGTGATAAGCATGGTGAGCGATTTCACCAATGCATATCTGCAATGCAAAAAAGGTACCATGGAAAACAAAATCAATCAATGCTTGCTCACTTTTGCAGGATGATATGTAGGGATGCTCCATTAACCGTATACGAGTTACAGGACAAAAGGAATATAACAGATAAAATAGATTAGAAATTTATATTTGGAAAGTGGCAGTTATTTGTTGCATATGCTATGCTGAAATATAAACGCATGCAATTATTACACTGTTTGTAGATTGTTACTGTTGTGTTCAATAAAGTGCACCAAGGCTTGCCATATATAGATAAACATACAAAAATGAAAATTTTTTTTATCTTTTAAACTAGAGCTAATCAGCAATTTTAACCGACATTTTTGGATTCAGCGTCCAAAAATACATAAGAATCAATTGTTTTCTTAACGGAAGCAAAAAATTTTTGAAAAATTGTTGACCAGTGTAATGTTATCAGAATTGATGTTTTAATTATAAAATGTTTATACCTGCTTTTGTAGCGCATATTGTAACCACTTGGAATTTAGGAAATTTATTATTATTAGAAAATTTAGGCTAGGTATTGGTTTGTCAAAAATTCAGTTGTGAAAAACTTGAAGTTAACTATAGCAAGTACAGCATATTGTTTTATCTTCAACGGCTGCTTCAGGAATAGCTCTGTAGCTCCCACTTGTTTTCACAGCGAAGGGTATTATCACCGCAAATAAACTAATACACTTTGGGATTTTGTAAAAAAATGATTTCTTGTTAGTTTTGAAGCGTGAGTTGGCGAGTATCTCTTTAGCTGTATCCCGCTATGTAGCAGTAACTTTACCAAATATACAATACTGGTTACATACTAATAGACTGCTGTCTGCTGCAGTACAACATAGCATATAAGCAAGTTGACAAATTTATTTTGCTTACGTAGAAAACGTTTTATAGTTTAATTTGCATATTCGACATAAAATAAAATAGATAAACAAGAATGTATATATATCATTGCAATTTGTGATACAATAAAATAAACGATTTTTTATATGGTTCATCACATCACATGTTACATTTAGTTACTTATTATTATTCTTAAATTGAGTCATTTACAGATATTAAATAAGTAACCACAAGCAGGGGCCTGATAACAATAGCTTCACTCCGGAGAATGACCAAATTTTTTGGTTGGCAGAAAATGCATGTGATGATTGTCAGGCTCGGCAACAATGAAATACGAGTATGTAAATTTAAAAAGTAATTCTCCACATTCCTAACAAAAAGCGAAAGTTTTTTTGAGAGATATGTAAATGTTGTTGAACCAGAAAGGTTGCCAGAACTCTTACGTCTATGCCTCAGCAAATATTCCAGTTTTAGTTCAATCGAACAATCAATTTGCAATCGTGCTTTTTTGAAGAAAAAGAATTATACTTCAACTAATTTCATGGACGTGACATGCAACAGTGCAAAATGCGTTCAAGCATGCTACATCGTTGATATGAATTCGCAAAATCTAAACCTCGCTGCTATATACAGGCGGCGGTAGTTCCACGACCGATATTTCCGCAGAAGATTTGTTTGCGCGAATAGAACTTTCCCATTCTTTATTAACAGCGTCCTTGTACGCTGGTGGCGCTTCCGCAGATGCAGATGTGCTAGAGGAAACGGCTTTACTAATTTCCTCAATTGTGTTATACGATGGCGGTGGATCTGGTACGAACGAATGGTTGCAATGGCCAGACACTCCTGGAAGTGGAAAGCCGGCTGTTTCCTCTTCGTCTCTTCCACTCTGCCTGCGCCTATTCCTTGAACGTGGCCAAATCCAACAAAAAAGTATCCCAATAACTGATGTGAAAAAACCTAAAATATATCATAAATTCAATTATATATAAAAGTTATGGAATTACCAGAGTTGTTACGTTTCCCGTTCAAAGTACTTTAAAGTTAATTTACTTTTACATTTACATTTACAATTACATATTACACTAAATTTCTTCGAAAATAAACTTGTTATTCCGTTGCATCTGCACTTGGAATTTCTTGTTATTAAATTTTTTTTAGTGAGGTGTTGTATGCTACAATCTTGATTGCAGACTTACCGAAAAAGAACAGAACAAATCCTGGAACAGAAAGGACTTCAAGATTGATTAAGTTGTCAAATGCATTGGTGTAATATCCAACCAGGTACATGAGAATGAGTCCGCCGCCAGAAGCGGTTCCCAAAATCCCTATCGTACAACATGCACTACCCAAACGTCCTCTAGTTTTGCTCGAAAACATTTGTCTGAAACTGCTGTTATTTTGCGCGTTGTCTTGTTGTTCAGCTTCAGAAATTTGGAACTCCCCTTCCATTTCTGCACTTTCGTTTGTGTCAGCTTGGTTTAACGAAATCGTCGTCACATCCGTCACTACGCAACGGAAAATTTCGCCTGAAGTCGTCACAGAGATTATGTCTTCTTCAGTAACTTCTGTCATGGCGTTTTTACTTATTGCCTAACTCGAAAGGTCGTCCGAATATGGTCTTTGGAAGGAGGGAATGCATTTGTTTCTATATTTTCAGGCAACCTCCAACAGGTGTTTTATTTTTGCATGAAACCTAAAGCAATAACAACGGATTTTTCACTTTTCTTTTCCAAAAGGTTTATTATTATGTTATATAGTACATTCAGAAATAAATGTTGCAGTTTTCAATGTTTGCTTAGCCCCTAATGGCCTAATACTGTCAACAAATGCTGTCGCCGAGCAGTTGTATGATGTTAATTGCTCAAATGTTGTTTGTCAAGCCATATCTAAGGTCGTCCGCAGCGTATATACAAACTGTACGCACATGTGTAACATTTTCCATTTTTCAAGTACCCTGAAAATGAATTTCTGCATTGATTTGGTTCCTCATTTAATGGGAAACGTGTTCATGTCTCGACAATGTGAGGTAGTGAATTCCACTATAAAACATTCTACTGCCGATCTCAATATTTGCACAAGTTACGAAACCTCTATTTCGTGATGCATAAACATTTCCCTATTCTCTGAAATTTTAATTTCACTTTCTCTTTGGATATTTGGTCTTAAAAACTTTTCACGAATTTATTAGCTTTATAAGCTTTTAAGGGCTCTTATTTCAACTCTATAATTTACCAGTAGCCATCATCATTATCTAAAACAGGGGTGACGAACCTATTCGATGACGCGGGCCACTTTGTCAGTTACGGCTGAGCAAGCGGGCCGCACAATTTTTTTAACATTTTGCATAATAATTAGCATTCAAGCACAACCGCTTCATTTGGCAGATTTTTAGCTGCTCCCGCGGCCGCAAAAAATACATCGATTGAGTGCGGCAATCTATTGAAGACATACTGCTGCGACTCAATTGTGCTATCAGCTTTTGATATCGCATTGCGCAAAGATTAGAAACAGGTGAAAGAAAGTTCAAGACTGCTGGTCTCACCGGACGCTTCGTTCAAGACTGCTGGTCTCCCGGACGCAAAATTTAACCCTAAATTCCGGACATGTCCGGAATTTTCCGGACGGTATGGCAACCCTTCCTATAAGTCCTATATGCCTTGCATGTATGGGCGTTTGTCAAATCGTTTGGTGGGCCGCACAAAATTGTTTGGCGGGCCGCAGGTTCGTCACCCCTGATCTAAAACTATATAGATGCTTTCTATTACTCTCCCGTTACTGTCAATTCTAGAAGCTCATTTTCCCTTTTACACTGTTGGAAATACAGGCGTAAAATCCTCTTTTAATCGATTATTATTATTGTACTACGATATTTCTAAATGTATTTTCTACTTGTTGTATTAAAGACTATTTCCCGAAAACTTAGCTTTTTGAAGGCAAAAGTTAATGTAAGATAAGTAGCTTGTGTTAATTAACGCTATACACCTGCGTCATGTACTGCCCATTTTGTCTCTGATCTTACACCAGTCGTCTGAATATGATTTGTTTGTCAGTTGGTTGAGTAACTACCCAAGAGTGGTTATGTGATATGTCTACAGATTCTTGCGTTAGAATTCACCTTTTACTCTTACGTTTCGGTCTAGTCAAGTGACTCAGCATAATTATGCGGTTTTGCTATTTTCCAATTACCGCAGTTTGAAATTATAGCGTACAGTTAAAAGAAAGTATGGAATACATGGTAACAACAACGTCATTTAAAAGGCCTTGATTTTTTGCCGTTCAAGCGTTGTCAAGCATAACATCAACTAGTTATTTTGATCTTGTTTTGTTAACTTACAATAAAATTTCTCCACCTGAAAACTGTGGCTGATTGACAAATAAGCAATGTGTGGTTTGAACAGTTTCCAAGTACCTGGCCATTTCTCACTGACATCTATATAAGACACTTGACATTTTCTAGTGGCGTGTTGATTAAATAGCGCATTACTTCTGATCCTTCACTCCGTTTAGAAAGTTATGCTAGATTTTCTGAAAAATACTGAGCGAGTTTCAAGAATAGCCTGACTAAAGCATTGTTGAATCTAACTCCGATGTACAACAGTCATCTCACAAAACAAAATTATAGGGTCGATGGCTTTTGTTTGATTTTGCGCGCTATTCAAATTGATTCAGGTCCTTTTCTGTTTTGACAATCGTGCTCGCTCTCTGTGAACGTTACGGATGATTCTCTGCGGTGTTTTGTTCCGTTTTCATTCCTACCTTTTGAGTAATATTGTTACGGGAGTGTAATGTTCGGTTTGTGTACAGATAGGCTGGACGAACTCTCGTTCCGTTTTTAGAGTAAGGAGAACTCTGAGTGGTGACGTGACGTAATTGTACTCATTCATCGTTTTTTGTCTTTCATTCGTCATTGTAAAGTCAACTATATTAAAGAGAATGTCGAGATTAAATTAAGCAATGACGTTAGTTTTGTGCGATTAAGTGTTTTAAAATGATCGACCGAGTTTTCCGCTACAACCCCGTATTAATGTATGAATTCTAAAGCAATACTTTTATTTGACGATTCTTTTCACCATATAGACTTTGTCATTATCCACAATTCCAGCGGGCAACATCTTTCTGGTTGTGACCACTTTCATAGTAACGGACGGAATATATCAAGTTTTAACTGCTGGGCAGCTGTGTTGCTTTTTTATCAGCTAAGCTGCTAAATGAAACCAAGCTCTTATAAACAACTCCATGCATGAGTTGATTTGAAATTTCAACTGTAATTTGTTTAGTTGAAGCCAATTCTAGATTGTTGGTGGGGACGGACTGACGTAAGGAATACCGTTAAGAAAAAACAATCATTTTGATCGGTTATCACACTTGATCTATCCAGCCAGTTAACACATACACACTGTTGATAAATGCAAAAATTCTGGGAACATGTGCTTACTATTTAGAATTTAGATGATAAAGCGCCTTCGTTACTTCATCAGAATAAAATCACGCAAAGAATGTTGAAATTTTGTGTGTTAACGTAACACGAAACTTATTTCATTGTCGAATTTCCTTCAGCTTTTGTTGCCTCTTCATATGACGGCAAAATATCTGTCACTGTGCTGCTTTCTAAACGCAAGCATCTCCTTTCCGAGTTGTCTACAAATAAGGAGTTTTCTCTTCTGCCGTAGTATGTGTTGACATGGTTTATGTCACCGACAGGCAATGACGAACCATGATCAGCAAAAGTACCAACGCAGTATGGTGGCGGTTCATCTTCTATAGCTGGAATCGAATGAACACGAACTGAACTGACGCCGTGACAGTTTTGAGGACGTTTTTGACGTAGTTTTGACCGAAAAAATTCTCCAAATGCCAAAGAAGCAATTCCTAAAAAATAGTTGAAATTTTTATCTTTTGTCTTTGAAAGCTACAGGTTAATGGCTTTAAAAATGTATTACAGCAAGAATTATCGCGACTAGAGAAACATAGCAGTAGAAGATTCCAATTATGGGTAAATTGTATAATTTTTCCAAAAGTATAAAATTATTAGCTATATACTTACCCATTGCGATCAGGGTCAAAGACGGAACTAAACAATTACGAAAATTTTTTAGTACAAAATACAAAATCATCAACGCGACACCAAATAAAACTAGTCCAATTCCAAAAGCATAACCGATGATAAATTTAATTTTCATTTCTTTTAAAGAGTTGCAATTATCTTGCTGGCGGTGAGATCTCCTGGATCCATTTTCTCTTTGTCGATTCGAGTCAGGTGAGCTTGAACTGTTTGTTACATCAACCACAGATTGAAACCAAACGTGCATTTTGTCGTTGTAAAGGCCAATAAGCAATTCTCAACTCATGCCGGACAATGACGGTTGTCAATTTTTGCTGAACCTATAAATGACGACTTGACCCTTAAGGAATTCGAGTTTGTATGGAATAGAAAAGAAAAATTTTGGTAGAAAATGCAAATTTCTCTTTTTGGGAATGTATTTAATTTATGGTAAAAATTCTAATGCCTTTTAAAATTCATTAAATGTTTAATATAAATGTCATGAGACAAATCGATGAAAATTATTTAAGTATAATTGACAATGGTATAAACAATGCTTTTTCTTACACAGAGATGTACATTTCTACGTTCTTGTGCCTATAGGCTGCACTATCACGCTATTTAGATTTTTCAAATGGCACATACGGCACTTCATGGCCTATCTTTAAGTTCAAAGCCTATCTAAGTTAATGACTGAAACTGCCAAAGCAATCTAAAAGTTTTGTTGGTATACATTATATCAATCTTATTACCTGACAACCACAAACTAAACCTCTATAACTGTCATACGCGTTTAAACACGCCCGAGGCTAATGAAAGAGTAACCTCACGCAACCTTACTTTCACACAGCAACAGTAACAACATGCATCATTGTAAAACTGATGTGTTATACCTTCAGTTAGCTTCTTTACACTGTATCACACTAGTATAAACCAGCACACACCTGTATATACCAGTAATATAGCGATTAACACGCGATTTTTCTACCATAAAAATATCTCATGTAGATTTTCGTTTTAGTGATGCATGCTTTTCGTTAGGGACCTCACTTTATACTCTTATTTTCTTTCTCGTTAACCGAGAACCTTTCTTACTCGTTACAGTAAATCTCATAACTTACGCTCCTGTTGCAATCGGTTACTAAAAAGTATATGTATGTAAAATCGAATCCGAATTGTAAGCAACTCACGAGCAATTGCTGTTTCACTTGGTTTTATTTATCCTATGTTTCACTGACCTAAATTGATTTCCACTAATATTCTATACCGGAAAGTCTAAATCTGTTTAACATGTTGTAGACGTTATACTGCAAATAGGTAGCCTACATAAAAAAAGGAACTTTATATTGCATTGTATAGTTGCCGTCAATGTTCTGAGCTTTTATACATTGTACAGTCGGTTTAAGCACCGGTTTTTAACAATTGCACGTATAGGCTGCTTCACTTAATCATAGTTCCTTTCTGTTATGTTTCAATTCTTTTATCATTTCATTTTTTCTTTCTTCGGTTAGCAAGTCGGGTTACCTATAAACACGCTCTTCGTTTTGTCTTACTCTAATTTTCTTGGAGTTCCACCTACTAATATGCCACATATCATGCAACTAATAAACTAATAGATACAAAGGCCTATTTAGTAAGGCTCTGAAGTGTGTGTTTTTCGAAATATACTTTATAGGTTCAGAATATTAGAACATAAGGTTTTGAAAAACACACTTGCGACAAATAATTAATTATTATTGTGATAAGTTATTTACATACTGTACGTACATATCATCTGTATTCGACGTCATCACTGTAGCAAGTATCACCTATACGCCCAGCACAGGCACAAGTTTATATAGTCATGCTTATATTTATTCATAATTAGATAGTCGAAATTGTATAATTATGGTAATTTTAACAAAAGCAACATCGTTTTTGCTAAACTTTTTGGGAAATTTTTGTGTTCTATAAAAAGTATATATTTTTAAATATAAACATGCATATTTAGAAATACATTAGCACCAATTCAAAAATAATGCAAGTTCAAACAGAAAAGTGATCTTCAGAGGCACAAAGCAGGAAAATGCCAGCGCAATCTGCTAAATAAAGGGTTTAAAATGTTAATATTTTACGTAAAAGTATACACCTGGCCGTAAAAATTACAATGTTAATTAGACAGTTTTTTAAAAATTATACTAAGACGAAATCATTTAAATGAACATACTGTTATATGCATAGAAAACGGTAAACAATGGAAATTTCAATGTTTCAATGTTTTCATATAAGATAAACACGTAAACAAAATAATATAAAACATTAGAATAAAATTAACACAGAATAAGACCAATATCGCATAATTAGTTAAATCAAGTACGAAAAAGATACGATAATTAATTACTTTAATGGAATTTGTTTAGGCCAATTCAAACTTTTTCCGTCGGTAATATTATTATGCTATAAAAAATAAAAAAGTGTCTTCGTCATGTTTGCTGTGAAGAAGAGACGCCTACAGGTGAATATAGTGAATACCCAACACTTCAGCAATGCATAAATGGCGGCTTTTATGATTTCAACTTCTGTAATACTTTACAAAACGGTTTTATTTATGATATTACAACCTACTGTACGTAATAAGCAATGAAATTGTAAACGTTGTAAAAAGTTTAAATAGTTTACAAGAAAAAATGAATGCGCTTGCATTTTCATTTTTGTTAAGTATTCAAAATGCTCACATTAACCTTCGCTTTTGTCATGGAAGAATTTCATTTTACCATGAATAAACCACGTAAATAACGTGTACCGTAAAATATTTACAACTATACCTTCATTTGATATATAGGTTACAGTTACATAAAAGCGGTGAATCCGACTTTAACTAAAACTTGACTGAAACCATGTCAATGAGTGCGAAAAACCCTCGTCGTATAGGCAGTAGCGGAAAGAACTTCATGAGATTTGTGCTTTGAAAGCATGTTGCATTTCAGATCCAATCAGGAATTGTATGTGCTATTTTTAATTCCAGCCTCAACATGACAAACAACGTATAGTATGGCTTTAGTGACAATTTAGCACAAGTGCTTATGAGTCGGCGCTCGGACAAAATTGCTCAGTTATCGCAATATTCATAGTTTAGCAATAAAATTTGCACTTTCGTAACTTGCAGTGAAAATGAAAATCGATGACTTAGCGTGTTTGTCTCGATTCAAAATGCATCCGTCAATATCTGCGTTACAGTTTTGTTGCTTCTTCTTCAATTTTCATTGGAAAATGCTCATTTCGACGTACATTTTGTGGAGTTTCGTAATTAGTAGAAAATCGTTCTTCATCTTCCATTCTCACGTAATACAAAGGATATTCAGTCTTGTTATGTTCTATTGCTGAACGGTCAAGTTCAGTTAGATGTTCATTACGTTGTGCGAATGACATAAAAGCCAGAGTAGTAGGCGATATTTCAGACTCAGTCTTCAATTTCGGTCTAGTGTAACCGGTTACATCATAGGTCGGAACCTGGTCTCGTCCTTCAGGGAGATGTTGAGATCGATATGGAGTTTCGTGTGAGTTTTTGTCTCCTGTGTAGCAGCAGGAACAGCAGAAAAATTTTCGGAGGCAAGAAGTTTTATCTAAAAGCATAGTAAATACCTTAGGCTAATATTGTGTAAAAATCCATTGCATTACTGAACGCTCAGAAAAAACATAAATTCGTGACAAGCTATAATCTAATTACACAAGTCAAGCAATTTTTCACGCTTATACGTGAGCGATAAAAAGCAAAGTATAGTTAATGGTAGTTCTGAGCGTTTTTCATGACTGACTGAAGCCATGTGGTCATATGGTATCCAATGGTATTTATGTCCAGCTCGCAGAATCATTGTTAAACATTTCGCATTTTTTCGAATGGGCAAAAAAACTGGACGTAATTTTATGGAACATATACAAACACGGTAATACCAAATCAATTTTGTACAGCCTTGCACTAGTAAATCAAAGAGCAAAACCTGTAAGTAGGCTAATATAAGCTGGTTGTAATATTTGTCGAATTTTCGCGCCTTTTATTTTTGTTCAAACACGAGCTCAAGCAGGGCTTTAGACTTTTCGATGGCTGTCCCTGGCCATGTAATAATGACATCCTTTTTATCTTGTTGTGCTACATCAGTCATCAGCAGGCAACAAGGCAAATAATACATGCGCACAACAAATTTCTTTATGCAATTTTGGTACTTACTGTTATCAGTGCCAGTCTTGGAATGTCCACAACCCATCTTATCTGTAACAAGCGTCGTCACTTCGTTTGCTCTTCTACATTTGAAAGTTTTTTACAGTCCGTTTCGTTCTTATGTCTTTAAAAATCCTCCCTTACAACGTTTGGTATTTGCACAAAGATGTACCTTAAATATCATTTACTTCCATACATTAAACTTCATCTAAAGAAGTAATCAAAAATACGACGCCTGTGATGGATGAAAACTGTATTTTAATGGAATTTTATTTGCGCAGATTTCAAAACCGAGTTATTTATGTTCCTTACTCCGACTGATTCTGTAGGTAGCCTATTTACTGAGCACGTACTGTAGTTAATCAACCTCACAATACTTCCAAGCGTGTGCTGTATTTATAACGGGCTTAAGTTACAAAAAAGTGGTGAGCGGTTTGTACGAGCGCAATCAAGCGTAAAAGTATGTTGAAAATATTGTTAAAAAATGCCTTGAGAATAGCTTACCTTACCATTAAACCTCTACCACAAAAATTTGCTGGTTAAACAACTCCTTGCTCTTGCCAACCAACGGGTTAAACAAGTAGATTTAATATCTTAAATACGGGACGTTCGCAAAATCTAAGCCTTCAATTGACATGTGACCTTATCTATCACACCATAGATCACTAGTAATAAATGTTGTGCTGTCTCCAATCTGAAGTAAAGAGATACTTAATACTAATCATTTCGTATCTACTGTAAAAGCCGACCAACATAACCAACATTCAGTAACGTCGCTAAGTTTCAATAACATTTAGTTATGAACGGACACTGATTCACTAACGCTCTAGCGTATACAGGTATTAGCAGCATTGGTAAATTATACTTAGCTCAACTAAATAACTATTTATTCTGGCTTAACTTAACTATACTTGGCGTAAATTGTAGAAGCGCCTAATTCTTTTTCGATTCCGCCGATCTTGATAAACGTGAACAGAAGTAGCAGTTAAAGGTATGTTAACTCTAAGGATTGATAGTAGAGTGCTGTGGTACCAGCAGACGTGTTTACATAAACCACATGGTTATTTAAGCTCTAAATATAACTCAAGAAGTAACCTACCTTGGAAAATGGCTTTACATTACAACTTCCACACTTAAAAGACGCCTTTTCTTGTACAACGTTTGATTGAAGTAACCTTTGCAACTTCAAATCAATATGAAGCCATTTTTGGTGAAACTTTAATTTTTATCTATCCTACTTTTACCATTTTCACCATTCTTTCCTTTTTTCCATTTTATTTAAGCGCCATGTTTGTGTAGATTTTTTATATGGATCAAATTTTATTATTATTTGAAGTTAAATTGAAATGTTGGAAAAAAAACAAACATAGTTTACCTTGAACAAACGTGCGCAACTCCACGTTTAATAAAGCACTGTGTCGCTGTTTGAACAGTAGCAAAAATAAACACGACAGACTTGTTGGGACAAGCGTCATGAGAGTGGAATTTTCTATTTCACAATACAGTAGTAATGTTTTAACAGCGCCAACTTGTGTTAAAATAATAGCCCACTGTATAAAAAATTCCAGCATGATTGTCGAAATGTATGATGGTGACTGGTCCACAAGAAAACTTTAAAGACTTTTTCTCACTTGCCCTGCGTAAGTGAGGTTTTAAAATTTATACTTGTACACTTGTACTTTTACAGCTCTACCAAAGGTCATTCTTGTGTGAAAGATCACTGAGCAATGAGCGTAGTCTTTTGATCCTTCTACTTTTGACAGCGTCACAGAAGGTAGTGCTTGTTTTTGAATAAACGAGCCAAACTTGCTAATACAGGGTCTGCTTTTTTAAGCACAGGTTATATTCTTGTTTACGTATGGAAGCAAACAGAATAGATGGCTTGTAATAGCTGATCTATGACAAACAAGGGCAAAGCAAACCAAACTTTAAATTTGTTTATTAGGCTGCGGAAAGTCGTCACAGTATTTGTTGTACAACGTTGTATGTTAAAATATTTGAATTTATGTAACATGTAAATAAAACGAACAGTAAAGACGAGATCCATTCAACGCCGACGTTAGTAAAACTGGGCGGTTATTTCTATACAGCCCTATGCACGGTATATTTTTGATTTACACTTATTTTTGCAAATATTTATTACTACATAATGAATACACTTCGCCTTCATGTTGATTCATAGTTGGCTGGCAAATCTATCATCCACTTCCATTCTTGTAAAAGGAATTTCACCCTGGTTTGGTTCAATTGCCGATCGAGGTCAGTTGGATATTCGTTCTGTTGTACATTAGACATAATTGCCATCACAGTTGACGATTCCATTCTTATTTTGGGTCTGCTGTGCACCGCTGCGTCATCGGCTGGAACTTGGTCTCGCGCTTCAGCAAGAGAGTTGTTTCTATATGTAGATTCATCTAAAGCTTCATCGTGGCAGCCATATCAACAACAACAGCAACATTTTTGCAGGCAGTTAATGTTACCTGTAGTCATAACAAACATTTTTGTGACTTTTCAATAATGTCTCATGAAACGACCTGTTATCACCAAATATTTTGAAAAGTACAAAAAAATTAAATAACTGTTTAAAAAAATCTCGATTTGGTCAAGTGATATGATCAACGTCTTCCTGTGGATTACTCAAAAAATAATCAATGTGACCTATGCTGTGTCATGAGATTGAGATCCAAGATGGACCATATAGATATTAAGATATAGATACAAGAATGGATAAATATCAAGAAGCAGCATAACTCGTTTAACTACCAACTACACGTGACATCACTTCAGAAACTAACAACTAGAATTAATTCATATTAATGTTAACATTCGCATAAAAATGTTGGTACTCACTATTGTCTGTGGATATTGAGTCAGTCTTTGAACAGCCGCAGCCCATGTTTGTTACAAGCATCGTCGACACTCTTTAAACTTTTAGAAGATCTTAAAGCCCTTCGTTCCTAGCTTGTACAAGCATTTTTTATTTGTACGTTGATATAATTATTTGTACGAAGAGTAACCAATATCTTAATTCGAAAGCTTGCATGGATATCCGCTTGTGGGAGCTGACTACAAGAAACATGCCCCCAAAATGTTTGACTTTAGACTCAAGACGAAAGTACTGTACATCGAAAATAAATCATCGTTTTATTCTGTAGAAATAAACTTCTAACAGTGTAATTGGAGTACAACACAACTGTAACAATAACAATGCAATTTGTCGTCTTTTTACTTGTTGTGTTACCGATCGTCAATTCAAGCTAAGTGCATGCAGAAAACACCAGCAAATGCGCTACTGTAAGCGGTTGCAATATTCGTTTATTATCAAAGAGAAGAAAAGCACTACTTGATATACATGGTTGCACTTCAATTTTCCAAAGTTCATGCTGTTTCTTTGATAAAGTTTTGTAGATTTTCTACAGCCCATATACACAAGGCAAAATACATCTGTTGTTATCATTTGCATTCCCCATTCTTTGAAAATAAAAGGTTAACCCATCATGTACACGACTACACGAGTAAGAGTAATTTTCAAGAAAAAGGCTTGAATATACTCTTCTTTACTGGTTTGCATTACGTGTATTTTGTGGTTTAAGGTTTTTAAGGTTGCTTTTGGAAGACAAGAAATTAGAATCTTATCTATATTTGCAAGATATTTATAAAGCAATACAATTCCTCTTTCAAAGATACGTCTTATTTCGTTTTGGTAGATATAGACTACAGAGTCATATGCGTCACCCATATTATAAACCATAACCAATCGCATAAAATCATCCAGCGCAGGCTGAAAGTTGATTACAGAAATCCATAATTATTAATGATAACTATCTCCTCTGTGGACCTCTGCCTTGTCGTGGCAGAGGAATTTGAGTGCCTAATTTCAGCTAAACTGGAAGAAACTTTGTTTCCAAAGGAATATACATACCTAAGTCAAAGAGATACCCATACCAAGATCATGAATACGCCCAACAATGCTAGTCGTAACACATCGTTCATCGCGCGGAGAAACAAGGAACGCATTTGAATTTTTGGTAGAAGGGCTCGTTTAAAAAGTAAGAGGCAATATTCCCACAAACCTCCCGTAAATGGAAATCCACCAAAATTTTCGCCACGTGTTTGGAGAAGCAAATTGGGACAGTGCAGAGTTTTTCTAGTGTAGCCTACCACAAGCAGAAAAAGTTTGGGAACCTCTGTCTAGCTGGTACAGAGATAGTGCACAACAGCGGTCGCTGATAGATTTTTGTATCGTTTCAGCCGACTTTTACCTTCAGGAGAGCTGACTTATCTACCGATCATCGCCTGGTTGTCTACAACCTGCATCTCTTGGAACTTCTAGCATCCCCAAGATCTCATAAAACTAGCTGCATGGTCTTAAAGGCAAGTCTGTCAAACCTTTTCTTTAACCCCTTGCCCTTGGTTCCGCCATGAGGTTTTTCACTATTTCTTGCAACACTGAGCCGTTTTCACTCGCATGCACTAGTAGCAGATGCTTAAATCGCTGCAGAATGGTCTCACTGTGGAAGAGAAGCCAAAAAATGAAATTATGTCGATAAATCCCGTGTTTTGGATATCATTGAATAAATTGCGCACAACTGCGCTGAATAGGTATTCCTATTAGGTTTCGACATTGAGGTTCACGGTAAATTAAGTTGTACATTTAGTACACGGCCTCCCAATGGTTTTAGGCAATGTAGTGGATATGAAAATGACCGTTCCACCAATGCCGTCTTTTTACACCTATATATGGAGCACAACAAGGCTATTAATAAAGTTATTTAATGTCGCCACTCTAAACACCAATTGACGGAACATTTGAAATAACAGTAACCAATAACTATATTTCGTAAGCATATAAGCAAGCACTAGTTCTGAACAATTAGTCAGTTCCACAGCAAACGTTTTGCATCTATCTACAGATTATTTCATTGTAGCCCTTACTGAACAAATTTTAACTGAAACGCAATCTATTAACAACCAACTGAAGAAAATAAGGAAACACCGAGACAAAATTATCAAAAGGGGCCAATGCTACCAACTCAGCACGAATACAGCGCACAAAGATTTAACAAATTCAAACATAATTCAAAAACCAACGTTTCAAAGCAAAAAAAACTTACGATTAAGTGACCAATTTTGTTTGGACAACAACGTAACAAAACCGCGCAATAACAGCAATAATGCACGGCCAAAACGAAATGATTAAAACATGATGGTCACACGCATATACTATAAATATAATCGATAAGTATTTCAGCTGTGTACGAAAGCAAAGCGAAGTTGAGCGAAATCAATTGCTTGGTGAAAGGCTGAAAAAAATCCATCAATCACAAAGGTAAAGCATGAGAGGTTTCATGTCTGCAGTTATAAACTGAGGCAGAAAGCGGCAATCTGGAGTGCTGGATTAAGATAAACGAAAATCATCAACTATTCGTTTCATGGAAAGAACACAGAAAGTTCGAGAAGTGCTCGTTATGCACAAAGCGACAACTATACAGTGAACTGCATAAAGTTTAAGAATAATTTTTCGGAAATTAACAACGATCAAAATACACAGAGCATCATAGCACAAACGCACGGAGTCTGCACATACACAGAGTTCATTCGACGCGGCCACTTGACCGTTTTGTTGCGTAAATGTTACTTCGTTCTTGCGCATATCTCGCACGGTCTGTTGTCTTCGAAAGTAAAAGCGACTCATGAACTGGCAAACGCCACCAGTTATTGGGGCATAGACTGAGGCCACAGCAAAGATATAATTAAACTTTATAACCGGTAATCAACAAAAATATAAAGCCATTCTGGATATCTCTGACAACGCTAGGCCCTGCATCGCATCCACCGAGGTCCTTCCTTGCAGTGGCATTCACCTTTGTCTCTATGACCTCAAAAGCTACCAGCAAAAATCTGTCACTAGGTCACCACTCTGTGCATAGCTTGGCTGACGTTTTTGTAAGCGTTATTTTCCTTGGTTTTCATCCATGGCTGTGCGCTCGGTAACAACGGCGCCGAGCGTACTTTGATTGGAGTGGGTGGCAGGAAATTGTTGCTGTTCTGTAATCGGGTGCATGTGAAATAAATTTTACAACAACTATGTTTTTCTGCATACCTTTTCCAAATGGCAAACTATTTGCATAAACTCTACGTCGAAATTAACATACAAATGAATTAACCTTATATATATATATACATAGGACGCGCAAATGTCAAAATGCTAAGTGTCGGGTGGAAAATTACCGAAATCCGAAATTATCAGTCACGCAGTTTTTCTTAGTCGCACGCAGCAAGTCTTTATTTAACCGAACATGGCGAGACGCTAATAATCTCTGATTACAAAACGTGGTGCGAACTATCATTTATTTAAGTTATTAAATTCGAATTTTGTTATTGCATACTATATACTGGAAGGCTAAAAATTTCACTTTATGATGCAAAATTATTCAACCCGACACAGTGACAGATAAGGCAAACAAAATTAATTAAAGTGCCAGTCATACCGGTGGTGAGTGCTTTCGTTTATCAGTAATGGTGTCAGTCGGTTGCATGATGGTTATTTTGAGTTTTTTTGGGCCATTTAGAATAAGATCTTCGATTCCAGCGTGCGGTAATTCGACCACGCTGTTGCCATTGATATCGATAATGTATTGCGAAGCCTGAAACACAAAAAGTGAATTTTTAAATTAAAAAAGTATCAGAAGAGCATATAAACTGTTGTGAGTTTCATTTACCTTGAGGCCTGCCCTTCCAGCTGGTGAATCCGGATCAACAATTTTCACGTAACATGGGCCAGTGCCTCGGATTACAAAACCATAACCAACAGGGTCGGGATGAATCTGCGAATATAACACTTCTTGTTTATATAAAAGCGAATATATGCTGTATTACACGAAAGTTTGCATTACTAATGTCAAACAATCTACAATAATACACTTTATGATACAGAATCGACTTTGTATTACCCAAAGATCTCTTTTGGTAAATGGCGCTAAGGGGTGTAAAAGAGCCTCCTTTGTCATGCTTCCATCACGACTCAGCAGAGACTGGTAGGTAGGAGGCGAGCTATAACAAGTCGAAATGTTTTTGACAACAAGAAACATACATTCCTCACATTGATAAACACAATTAGGTTGAACCAAGCAGTTGCATTGAGTATGACCAATGCAAGGCTTACACGATTTTGCTTTATTGGAAATAATGAGAATTCCTGGGTCGGTTATACTTTTGCAACGGCTTGGTATAGTTAGATAGTGTCAATGCTGCCAACCAAAGTTATGCAGTTAGGTTAGATGTTTAAAAATTAGTCCGACAACAGAATCTCTGTGTTTAAATATAAGTAAAATGTAGCTTACTTTGGGCCGTTGTCGTTAAATCCGGAATCATCAGACGAAGTCGAAGGACCTAAAGGTCAAACGGATAAAGTAACTGTACGGATTGACCAACGAAGTTAACTTTTTTAACAAAACAGCTTACACAACGTGTAAATCGTACATAATGACAGGTTATTCTCATGTAATAACACTTAAGCACAGGACCGCGAAGATTATGTAACGAGCTTGCTCTACCTTTCTTTCGTAGCGTAGTCTGGGTTGCAGGTGTTTGAATGGTCATGTGACTGAGATCCAACAGATTCTCGCTTGTTTGCCTAAAACCAAATAAACGACAACACCTTACTATGGTTCAAGGTGTGTACTATCGCATTCTTGATACGTTTAATCGTAAGCACGATCGAGACCGCAACTTGTCCGAGCTGAAACGAATTACATGGACAACGACGAATGTATGAATATTGGCAATGAATATTTTATGCAATAGAAGTTTTAACAGTTATGTCCACAAACAACAAAACTACAGTACAGTATACTGTATTGATTGGCAAATTAAACTAACCTTAAATGTATGCGTGCATTTCTAGAAGTGGTTTCATTGCTGCTAGTTGAATCTGAGCTTTCCCGCTCTGCAATGCTGCTATTCAAGAACTGACGCGCGGTTAAAGACGTGCTTGTGAAATCAACCGCAAAAACATAAAAGGCCTTTCCGTCAGCGAACTCGGTTACATCGGAGTCGACTGAACAATAAAACATAGTTCTAGGAGTTTGTTTACTGTAGCTGTTAAGAGTATGAAAAGATACTGTAATGCATAATACGGTAGGTGGTATTTCAGATGTTTCACATTCGTAATAAAACAACTGAGAGTAAAATCAATCCTACACCTGTTATAATGCGCGTAAATTAAACCGCAAAAATATTGACGCCAATTCCTTTCAACCCACATGAGAATTGATCGATCAGCTACGAATTGAGGAGCAAGGACAGCTCGTGTGAAAGTGCGAAAAATCGTGACCTCAGTAGAAAATTAAATCACTTATATTAGACGCAATCGTTACATGCTTTCTTACTCAGACGAAGTGGAAAACAGACTTTTAAGAAAATAGTTTTTAAACGTGAGGTGAAATCCGACACGCAGACTATTTATACCGAATATAACGTAGATTGACGAAATCATACCTCATATGATTCAAACAAATATTTATTATTGCTCATAATTAAATAACATCAGGAACTGCACTCATTTCACCAGGTATACAGAGACAAACAGATACTGCGCGCTTTATTACGTAAGGCTAATAACGTGTAACTTACAAGCACACAAGACACGCACTGCAAGCTTTGCAGCAAGGTTCAGTTAATGACAGCTCACATACAACCACGCAACATGCACCCGATTCCTCAACACCTGTCGCGTAAATATACTAGGCAGCGACCTCCTTCGAATATAAGACGGGACATTTCGTCGTTTCTGTGCTTCTTATACTCGAATAAAAATGGTCTTCGGGGCGTTTAGGGGTTTGCAATGTTAGATTAACAGTAGTAACAATATTAGTGTTGTTACGAAAACCGCCGCATTTTTTATGTTATGGGAATAGAATTAGAAATAGGAACCGTTTCAAGAATGCAACACACCAAAAGGCAATACACTATCTGCAAACCGTTTGCAGTAATGTCACCTGCAATGCGGAATAAAAATGTGTGCGTATTTCGGGTTGTCTTTGTGGGATTTTACGTTCTATTTCGCAGGAGACTCTTGTAATGTTTGTCTTGTCCGGTGAACGCGGATTTATCTTTCGATAAAATATTTTATTCTCTCGCATGTTGAAAAATAGAGGAACTGCAGAAATATGAAGCCTTATACGGCGACAAACTTCCCACAAAACCAGTCTAACCCAATGATTTGTAATGGCATTTACAACGATTGCTACGCTGTGAGTCATCGCCTACTTAGGGGATCAAAACAATTCTAATGAACAATGACGTAGTAGAGGGGAAAGCACATCAAAACAGAAAAACATGTAATACTAGACGTGCCATCGTTGCCTGAAATCAATAAGAAAGAGGTGAAAGTCTTCCAGTTTCTACACATGCCACAGGTTGTTTATATAGTTGTTAGGTAATCTATACGTGCATAATATTTCGTTGCTTTACTTTAACAGTATTGCGCAATTTCAAAAATATTCGCGCATAAGTCTCATATTCTTGCGGAATGTGTGAGCAAGCGCCATTAGTATCGGTAGGTCCTATTGGCATGTGATACCATATGTGACTCTATTGTGTTCAGTTGAACGTGAATAATCCGCAAGCCTTTTTAATGCTTCCAAGCAAGTTACCAAGAACGAGCACTTTATGGTTAATCAGTCGGCATGTACACGCGGAAATCACGCAGTTATCACGCATGTAGTGCATGACCAGCAGGTTGGTACTGCCCTGAAGCGGTTCGAACAAAGCTTACGTCACGGAGTAACAAAACAAGTCAGTTCAAACGAAGGTCAAACTAATTTGAAATGTTGAGCTTTATATTTGCGAAATGCTTTAGCATATACTTGCTGAAATGCACTTTGTTGATTTTACCTTTGTTAGATAAGTGTGTGCACACAGCCATTGTATGGTACTTTAAAATAATGTGACACCTTTGTATGGTAAAATAGGGTAAAAAAAATATAAAAATCACCCTGGGAACAACTCCACATTTCGCAACGATTTAAAATAGCGTGGGAAAGCTTGCAATTAAACGTAGGATAAAAACAGAACACGATAAATATACGAGGGTTGAGGAGTTTAATTCATGATACGGGTTTGTCTAGACTGCGCCATTGAGAAAGACGATTTAAGAAAACATCACGTGACTTTCTGTTGGGCGAGACCGCTAGACTATAGCCGCACGTGACATTACTATGATGACGACTCTCACTGAAACGTCTTCAAGGTTGTTGCTGAGTTGTATGTGAACACGGCGACGACTTTTATTCAAACATGTTGTGATTTTGTACATTTCTACGGATTTCAAATAAAGTTTGGAAATTTTCCAAAACAAGATCTATTTTAACAACCACGTTTACCATCATAGGATAACAGCAGGCTATCTGAAGAGGAAGTTACGGATACTGTCAATATTGGTAACTATAAATCGTTAACGTATGAATATGTGGATAATAACAGCAACAGGAACGACGACTGAGCCAAAACGAAGTTTCCTTTCGTGGCAGCAACCTGCCCATTCACTGTTCGACGAACTGCAGTACTTAACGTTACATAAGAAACGTCACGTGTTTACACAGGCAGCGCACTGCTTATAAACTTTAGAATGACAAACCAGAGTAACACGGAAGCGGCCAGCCTGGCACGTTATCCGAAAATTCAAGTTAAATATTAATTCTATTTGTAAAAGAGGATGTGGACCCAACCCAGTGCAAACAGCAACGGTTTCAAAAATTCCCTGCTATAACGTTAAGTGGCGTAGTAAATCGATAGGCCGACATCGTTAGTAGTAAGAAGTGGCTATACCTTTCATTGGTTATACCCTAGGAATTTCATAATGAAAATTGGGTAAGTGTGCGGTATAAAGGAATCATTATTGAAAAAAAAATTTATGGATGCTGTTACAATAAAACGATAGACCCCAGCAACGAACCCATTCAAATACAGTACATTGCATGACTAACAATTAGAACCAAAGGCGGCGTTATAAAACAATATCACGCCATTATTCGTCATATCTTTCTTTAAAAACCATTAAATGAAATTTGGCTTTCGCCCTTTCTGTTAACTGACTGGCTCTTCCAGTGCCGATTTAATTAGATAATGAAGGCACGAATGACAAGATACTCATTAACAAAACACCTTTATGAGTGGAATATCTATAACCGTTATCAAGGTACGAATAACTGTGGTAATAAAATAAATCAAGCACAGGCATAGCTTGCAAGTATGATTTACGTATGTTTTGGTTGACACGAAAAGAGCTGATGTCTTACTGCCCACTGGCATACGATGGTACAAAAAATCTTTTGAAAACAATTAATATGTGAAAGGTATAATAAATTAAGCAAATAAAAATATTTTCAGATAGTTAGCTAGCCATAAAATGGATTTATAAAGCCATGAAGCAATTAACCGATCCCATAATATTTGCATTGGCAACAACGGGTACAAAGGTATCTTCTACACGAAAAAGCAAGTTTATTCTTATTCAGTATGCAGCGACATAAGCGCAGCCATCTTATCTCTGAATACATAGCACCGCGCCTGAGCCCTACATTGCATTCAGAGAAAACGCGACGTGGTTTGTTAATCTCCAATTACATTTGGTTACATGAAATCCTTGCAAGCCGGACAGCAACATCAACCAGCGACGCTAATCCGTTAGAATTACGACAGCTGAATCCTAATGATAATGACAACTATCATTCCATTCATTTCACTTCATTCAATTCGATTCACTGATCAATCATTCGATTCACTTGATAATGATAATCTAAATCCCAGCGATATGGAACAGCCAGAGGAGCTCACTCATAAACATATTTAGTATAGGTTGCTAGTGTATTTAACTCGCTTACCTGGTTTTAAAACTTTGCATTGTACCATCGCACCTCCAAGTGATATAGCAGTTTGTCGAGATGCGGCGATACCAGATTTAACCAGCCATGAAACAATGTCAGCTGATTTCATACATTCCGCCGACACCAGCTCACCATATGCACAAACTTTTTGGAATATGTTGCAACTGGAATACTTTGCACTGAAAAATTATGCAAAGGGACATTTTCAAACCATTGTAACACATACTTACTTAAATCGCATTTAAGAAGAGACAAAACTTAAAATATCATTATCCTCTTACGCTTACTGTGTATTATATGGTTTATTAACCCTTCCTATGTACAAAGAATAAGCTGCTGTAATTTAAATAAACCTTTTATGTAAGCGAAAGCCAATTGCCACACTTCGCACAAATCTGTCTGCTTCTTCTTCGTCAGATGAAAAGCGATACAATGATTTATCATTCCCGAAACTTTCCATGGTTTGAACTAAATAAAAAACAATAATATTTCAGAAAAAACAGTTTGAACAACATTAATGTATATGCAAAAATTGTAATATCAGATAGACTGTCAAATAGACTGACATAATAGTAAAGCCAGAAGAAAAATGTATATATTAGACTACTTCCAACAAAAAAACATTTCTATGCTAATTTTTACAATGTAAAGCAACAAAAAAGTAAAAATTCAAATGTTGGAGACATGAACTGTTACCATTGCGAAGCAGGCCTGCATCCATAAGCTTCTGATATAAACCGACAACCTGATTTTCAGACAAATTCGAAGATCCATTTGGGATTTCAGTACCATTCCCATTTTGGTCAATACCAAAATCTATTGCACAGAAATAAGAAAATAACATCAATCCATTAATAGAGGGTTTCTAACAATCACATATACCAGCCACTCCATTCAGACACTACAAAGGCAATAAGTAACAAAACTCTTTCTCTTTCATAGATATTACGACCAATGGGTTGTTTACATACCTTCCTCACACAACAAATTCCTAACTGCCCAGACCACTACTTCAGATCCTACAAAAACGTTTGGATAGCCTTTGAATAATGGCCTTCTATGTCTTATTAAAGGTGGTTTGTTATCCTGCATCCTCATTCTAGTAATGAAATATTTTGTAGCTGATGAGGTGGCGTATAAATAAAACATATCAAATAGTGTTATAAAGAAATGTTAATCGAAACATAATCTTAAATAAAACAGTAATTAAAAATACGCAATATTGGAATAATTTCAAAGAAAATAATTCAACTAAATGGTATCAAATAAAATAATTTTAAACTTTTATAGCTAAATGCTATAAATACTACCTTAATGTTTCAGAGAAGATGACCACAGCAAGGTCATTTCTATTGACTTCCATTTTTCAAGAAAAAAGCAACAGAATCCACCAAAAGTGAACAAGTTTCGTAAAAAAACTTAACTTTGTGTGTTTTAAAGAGTAGTATTATGTAAAATTTGCACTCTATCAAAAACAGTAAAAATAAGTAAATATGTATTATGCATGGAATTTTAGCAGCTAACATTCTTTCTATCAAAGTATACGTATGTACAGCGTCTGTTGTTGCAACACAAATGATTGACAGGTAAAAATGCATTCAGATGCACAAAAATATTGAATGATGAAATATATTTGTGAATTTGACACAGTTATGCATCAGCAAGCAAAATAAATTTTTGCTACTTTAATCACATGGCAATTTTTTAGGATCAATTGGAGAATGAATAGCAGAAGTAATTGAGGTAGCCCAAGTCTGGCAAACCATGTCAATAGAATTCTCCGATGTATATTGTGAATCTAAATACCATTGCGTAAAATTCTTAAAACAGCCAACTGCATCAAAAGATCGAAGCTTCTCCTCAGAGAATGGTTTGTTTTTTTCCATCACAATAACACCAATATAACCCTCTGGAAGAGCAATATCCTTCCCATCCAAAGGTCTTCCACGGAATGTTGCTGAAAGGCATTGCTTTTCACCTTCCAGTGACTTTTTTGGCCTAAAGTAAGATTTCACATTCGCTTCTTCATTGGCTTGAATTTTGCATGGTAAATGATGCAGTATTGAATTCGATGTAAGATTTTTATCGTGAATATTTAAGTTAATACTCATGGTACATATATACAAAGCTTTTGCACAACCTTTAAAAAGATTTCACAAGCACCACCTATAGTAAATCAACAAATTTAGTTAAAACTGTAAAATAAACCAAAAACTTCACCTTTCAACAATTTAATATGGTACCAGTATTGCTTAGAAATTAACTTCAAATTCTCAGAGGAACTGGATTGCATAAAATTTCTACGTAAAAGATAGGATGACTGACTAAGAGAATGATTCTAAAGTGTAATTTGGGAAGCAGACGATACAAAATTATCATAACTAAAAAGGTTAATTGAGTATGGAATACAAAATATAATACAGTACAGCAAAACTACAGGAACCACTGCCAGTACTTAAGCTATACAAGTTAGGCTATACACCTAAATCTGATAAACTAACTGTGGTCTGTGGAGTGGACATTGGACTGTGAAATGTAGAGAATATAAGACTTTTTCAGACATACCTGAAAATTTAACGACAATGCATAATTAGGTCTATAGAAGTCATTTCACACCATAGAAGTCACATTTAAGCATCTAAATCTTATATCACATTATTCAACAAAATGTTCTCTTTTTTCAGTGTTTATTTTTGCAAAAATACGGCACGCAAGTTTTTAGGTTAGACCTATAGGTTAGTCTTGGCTTAACTCCTTCAATATGCTCGTTGCTGCCTGCTGGTAACATTTTACTGTTAATAGTAAAATAGTTTTAAAATAGGCTAGTAGGTATGAAATTGTAAACTATAAACAACCTTGTCACCCGTTCCCGCCTACAAACGGTTTGCGCAGAGTACTTCAACATTCAACTCGGGCCACTTCTTCCTCAATGATAAAACCTCGTGTTGCGTGACGTATTATACCTTCTTTCTACGCAAACCGTTTCTATGCGCCCAGCGACCAACACGAGTCTAGTAGTACGTTTGTTGTACTTAGTGCTTACTCATCCATAGCAAAGACATCAATAGCTCAGCAAAGCTTGTGGTGGGCTGACGGTGGTAAGAAATATCACAAAGAAAACAAACCAGGAAAGACAAGGCTTTTTTGGTTTTGCCTCAAACTGGGATTCCTGAGATTTACCTAATAGGCCTACACTAAATTTTTTTTAGTTTGAGTTGGAGCTTCTATTGACTTTTCTTTTCGTTTTTTAAGTTTGAACCAAAGCTTTTTTTATATATCAATTTCTTACTTTATCAATAAACTTTTAGGCATGGACTTTTTAACAAAAGTATAGTGCGCACAGGTCGAATTAGCTCTTGACCAGTAAAAAACTACGGAATTTTCAGACATACTGCAAAAACTGCAAACATATGGTCATAGAATTTTATGTATGTCGTCATTAAAACTAGCCCAATAAATAAGTGAATGTGCAAGTAAAAATGTGTTGGTAAAGATTAAAGTTCGTTAGACATATAGCCTAATAAATATAGGCCTAAGTTATACGGTAGCTTGCACTAAAACTTGCAATTAATTCGCACAAAGTTCTTGCGTATTTACAAGTCAATTCATTTGGTCCAAAAAAATTTATTTTCCACAACCATTTACATTTAAGTTTGTAGCCTATATAAAGTATATCAACTTTTTATACGGTGGCAAATCTGTTTACATTGGCCCCGCTTTTGGTCCCCCAGAGCTAATCTGTTTACTGATTAATTAACAATATTTGCATTAAAACGGACGAAAATATGGACAATTATATTGAGTAGAAAAAGTGGTAGTTGGCGTAAATGGAAAAATCAAATAAAAAAGGTTAAGAACGGCTGGTCCAGACCATCCTAATCTCTGGTGACCTTAATCGCAATGTTGTAACAATTGAGCTGGCGCATCTTCTAAAATCTAAATAGAAAGTTAAAACTGAAAACAGGTTTTTTCGTCATTATAGTAACTGTTTTTGGAATAGACTGGATTTTTCAAATAAACGTGTTCAGCATAGCAACTTATAGCCTGAAGGCCTGCCACTTTCCTTGTTATTGAAAAACTTATTAGCTCATGGGACACCATTGTATGCGTAAAGAGCATTTGTAATGAACTCGGCAGCCGAGTGGTTCGAGCGCCTCGCCATAAATGCGGCTCGTGTTCCGTATTCAAAATCCAGTGCCGCTATAGGCCTAACGTTGTAATACTCTTGGGAAAGGCATTAACGACACTTGCTCGATGAACTTTGTGGAGACTTTTAAATTCGTGCAATACTATATAAAAATTTAAAAAACCAAAATAAAAACTGCGTGACAAACGGAACTTGCACAAACGCTAGTTCGGTAACCGGGGCTGGAGCTATGAGAAATCATCGCCGTGTTTAAGGCGTACAGACTTTCCTCAGTCCGAGAATATCAATAGATTAACTTACCAAACCACATTGCCGTACGCAAAAAGAGGGTTTGGGAGTTAATAAACCTCTTAAGAGTGGGTTCAACAAAATTTTACCATCTTTACATGTAGCCTATAACAAATTCTGTAACCGTCACTGAATGTATTATGTAGTCTGTTACTGCGGGCAGAATACCAATGCATATAGAGAAACAGATCGTTTGGACTATATCCAATATGCGCTAGCCGCTATATAACCTATTTTTTATCTAACTTCTTTGTTTATGACAGGCCAGTAACTACCTTATCTGTTTTTATGTTTATACAAAATAACTATAGTTTATCACAACCATTTAACTGTCCTTAGCCTACGATCGATCAAACAAAGAAAAACTTCTAAGTACTGTATTACTGTTGATTTCTTACTTTTTGCAAAATATTCGATATTTGCAAAATATTCGGATTCGACCCGATCCTCCTTAATTGCAAGATTCGGATCCGTGAGAACAAAAAAAATTGTCAATACTCGATCGTGCCTAATGTTCGGAATCGCATTCGATTCGGCACATCCCTTCCCTGGGCTCTCCGATTGCGTTTGAAGCCTAAATCAATCTTCAAAAAAAGTAACGTAGGCTACACGGTTATAAAATCATTTGTAAAATAAGAAAACTATACAATTTTTTAAAAATCGTTATAAACATTTTCCAAACATGTAGACCAAAACTAGTTGGCAGTCCAAATCATTTCAGAATTTAAATACAGTAGATAAAATACTAACTTATTGCCTCGCGGAGTTGACTCACGTTTCTTTTATGTAGGCTGCAGTAAATTAGGTCTACTTTTGATGATTTACAAAATATGTCGACGTAACTAGCAAACCTACTGAACTATGGGCGTATTTTTACGATCCAGGAGCCATTAGCAATTTATTGCCAAATGCATGACGTGAAGCCATGTTGTATGTAGAAAATTTTCATGGTAGCTTTTTGCGAGGTCACATAATATATTTAGTGATAGATACTGTTGGCTGCCCACAAAAGAAAGCCGTGCGTTTTAACCTCCAAACTTTCCCCTTTGCTTACCTCTAATGACATGAAGTCTTAACGTGCTCAAAAAACCCCAGTTGCAAACAATGCTTAAAACAATTTTCGGGGGGTTCGAGCCCCTTTAATGATGGTACTTATTATAGTGGCCTGTAGACTTACCAAGCCCATCATAGAACGTACCAACAAATTTTTTCTTTGCCTTGGCAAATATAATTTGGAAACATTCTGCCACCGGAAACGTCCAAGAAGCATATGATCAAATGATGAAAGATTTGCTGTACCCTACATAGGCCTGCTTTTTGCTACGAATCTGTATTACGACTCACAAAAGTTAACGAATTTTTGAATCTTTTACGTGAAGGTCCGCAGACTTTCGAATTTAATTTAAGTGGTTCGTCACCAGAAAAAGGTTGGGAACCAATGGCTTGGCTGAAACATTGTTGAAAAGAGCTTAGTCATTTATGCATCAAAATTATTCGAGCTTTCTGCTAAAACATTTTGTAAGTCTTATATCACTAAGTTTATACAAATGTCTTTATTCAGTTTCCGACCGACTTCAGTTATTCTCCAGAAAGAATTGGAATTGCGTATTTTTTTGGGATGTAAGAAAATGCAATTCTAGTAAATACAGTGATAAGGTTTATAGTATACGTTAAACGATTACTTCAATAACTTACTGTAACTCGAAAATGTGTTCAATGGAATGATCAAAAACCGTAATAAGAGTTGCTAAAACCAAAGCAATGACACCATTTGGCAAGCAACATCAGTCTTTTTAACAGAAGCCTCATTAAACTACTATTTCCTAATTTATATCAAAATCTTACATACATATGTATAGTAACAGGTACAACAGGAATCACAGAAGTACAACAGGCAAACGAAAAACGACTTTGTAGTGTGTATCATCTATTTAATCTATCATTAATCCAGTCCACAATATCTTTGATGCTTCTTTGTCGGTCTTCTTTAAGTTCATGAATTAAATCATGATAACAACCAGGATAAATCTAAACAGATATACACATGATTGACATAACAGCTTTCACAATTATAGTAATATTCATTGTTCATTATACTATAGAAATTTGCACATTTTTTTACCTATTACATGTAATCAACGTCATGGCACGAGACAATATTTGCCAGAAAATTACCATCACATTTGCAGTATTCAAAATTGAATATAGTTTTTAGTTAAGGTAAAAGATTACCTTTAAAGTTTTGTCATCGCTTTTTGCATTTTGATACAACGTTTGAGAACCAGCAGGGTCACACTGGCCATCAGCAGACCCATGAAGTGCAAGAAATGGTTTGTTGTAGTTTGGTATAATCCTTTCAACAGCTTCACAAATTTTTATTATCTGTGCTGCCATTTGGGCTTTTATGCCACTGCTACTTAAAGTATCCTTTAATACGCCATCAATCTGAAAATTGAAGTAAATAATTAAAACATCAAAAATAAACTGCACAACGTATGGCACACATTTTACTTTCATGACTTCGGAATGAAGGTACAGTAGTCCTTAAGAAGTTAAAAAGACTATTTCATTTAATACGTTTGGGGATTCACGAAAAATTTCAGCAAGTGGTTCTGTAAAATTTTAACAGCAGCAACTGCCAAGAAACAATTAAAATTCTTCTACATGCAACATTTTTCCAAGTTGTTTGCTGCGCTCACAAAATTTTCACAACCCATTTGTATCACTGCTTCTATCATACTTCATTCTTATCACGGCTGCCAAGAGATTGATCCAGTGATGAAACTTGAAGATTTGGAAAAACATTTCCAACCGATCGTACAATAAATTTCTACAAACAAGAAAATAAATTTTTCATAAAAGAATGTATCGGTTGAGAAAAATAGTATACCAACTTTACTGGTATAATTTTGCATACCTCTGTGAAACAGACTGTTATATTCCAAACAGGGAAAAACACAAAGGCATTAATTGTAATTGCTCTCACCTTAAATGGTGAGTCAAGTCCTGGATCAATTTTAAGCATCCCTCCTAATATGATAACTCCTCGGAACAAGTCTTCTTTTTCACTGGATGCAAGGAGTGCTAGAGCCCCACCCTAAATTCAGATCACAATATCATTAAAAAGTGTAGTTTCTGGAAGTTGGGTAAAAAATTTACGTAAGAAAAGGAGGATTTAAATCAGAGTTGTATAGCAGAATTCAAACCATGGATTGTCCATACAAAAAGACTGGTAAATTAGGATATTCTTCCTTTGTTTTATTAGCATGCTAAAAAGCATCTCGAATGAAAACCTTGTAGTCATTCACTGTGGCGCGATTACCTTCACTCTCCCCATGACCAACTGAAAAATTTGACAATTTATATGCAATAATTTATAAAGTTTCATGGACAATATGTAACTTGTGTATTGCGTCACCTACAAAATCGAAATACCATGATCATTTGCAAAACACAAGCCACCAATCTCATTTAGGTTCAGAGCAAGTTCATTAAATCTTGCGCAATGACCACCCAGTCCATGAAGCATGAGAACAAGAAACCTAGAAGAAAACTACATGTAAACAAGTTCAAAAAGTTTTATTACATAAAATAACAATTACCACAATTTAACAATATTTTGTAAATATAAATAATAATTAACTATCATAAAATCTATAATTGGCATAAATTCCAAGTTAATTATAATAACTATTCGATAAAACTTTCAATAATAAATTATCAATAAAAATCTAATTAAATTTAAACCTTGGTTCAGTTGTAGGTTTCCAATATTTGCAAAAGAGATATTGGCCATCAGCATTAACTATGGAATTCACTTCTGAAAACAATTTTCCACTGTAAGTGTGCCGTGAAGTTGCCATTACAATGATCGTTTCTCTGTTAGTAACCCAAGCAGACGATCCAAAAATTTGAATACTAGTTTTTACACAAAACTTTTAACATGCAACATAAATAACAAAACTGAAAAATCAAAATTGAAAAAAGGAAAGGAACACAAAAACCAAACTAGCCCAAAATTAACATATTTTGGATGATCTAAGCCAAAGTTTTAATTGCTCTATGGTTACCATACATTTGGTAGTAGGTTGTACACAATTTATCATAAAAAACAGCTCTTAAACATCAAAATTACATTGGGCTATTTTATCCAAATCATCACTGAATATACTTTTTTAATCAATCTACACAATAAAAGAGCGGATGCACGTTTACTATCGAGGATTCTGCAAAATTGCAAACATGCAGTTTGCTGTGATATTTTCCTAACAGCAAAAGAACTCTAACTAGTCATACATAATCGAAATATTAAAAACAATAATGTTAGACAAATATTTTTAGAAGTATTTTTATATAATAATTTAGTTTCACCAAAATTTCAGGGTTATGTCATTTACATGTAAACACCAAATGAGAAATGTTCCAAAAACAGAGTATACACAAATTATAAAAGCAGCTGAGAGATTTCCAACAGATAATGTGTCTGATGCATAATTAATAACACCTGTCAAAAGATTGCACAGAAGAAAATACAACAGCTGATTTCTATTGACAGCTTTTATCAAAGAAAGAACACATGACTCTGGTGCATAATTAATTTTCACATAAGTATTTTTTTGGTTGGAAAATAATACCCACCGATTTGGCATGCTATGCAATGGCAAATGACATTTGGTAATATTCAGTACTGTAATTATATCAATCACTAGATATGCGCATAAGAAGAAAGTTGCATGAGATAGAAGCCATACAATATAAGAAAGATTAGCAAGCCGACGTGACACTGGCTGAATGTAAATATTACAAATGTATAAAGCAGTCCACAATCCTAAGTTAAGGAACAATAATTGTTTTGCTACACATGTCCAGTGGCCTAAGGTGGCCCTTTCTTTAAACAGAAATGACCCTAAATGAGCAGCAGCAAAATACAGTGATAAATATCCAAGACAAGATGCGAAACCCTCTTTATTTTTCATTATTATTCCCGTTCTTTCTTCATTTAATAAGATAGACGTGAGGTTCCAACTAGGATAACTTAAAGCAATTTGATAACTAACTCCTATAATAAAGGATAGTAAGAATCCATGCTCGACACCAATAAAAAACAACACTATTGCTGCAAATACTTTCACACTGCCCAAAGTAAAAAAAAAATTCCAGTAAACACCATATTCTGTAACATGTTCTTGGTAGCCAGACAATTTCACACTTATTAAACGTAACAGACCAAGCAGAAATAATGGCCAACAAGAAATGATTTCAAATAAGAGAGCCTTGAAATTAAGTTGATTAATTTTTCTTGTCACTTGTCTCGGACAATATCTATGTCTAGCTTCTTTGCATACAAGAGCATTAGAAATAATGTAAGAACCAACACCCAAATCCATTAATCCTGTCCCAAAATTCTCTACTTTAGCCAACCTCCTTGGAAAAACAGGAAAATCAACCGCTAAGATGCACACACAGGTTGCAATGTTCACATAAAATCGATAAGTATCTAAAAATGGTAATTTTGACGTTGATACTTCAGTAGAATACAATCTAAAAAGTTGTGATTGGCTAGGATGTTGCAAAGATTTCACATCATCACACACAAGATTCTTGTAATATGAAGGTGAAACATAACATGCATATTCGCTCTCCTCTTTTTTAAACGTAGGCCCCTTTAAAGCAAGACATGTAAGCCCCAAAATTATAATGCTCAAAAATAGTTCTGCTACATTGTCTGAAAGAATCGTCGTTCCAATAACCAAAGGAAGTACCAGTATGATGTAATCAAAAACATAGCGAAAGTAATATTTGTGAACTAAACTGGCGGGAATAACACCAAGAAGGAATGTTCGCAGAAATATCAATGCAGGAGATAGGCTTGATATTAATGTGGTCTCAAACAACGAAGATCCATTTAAGCCAGTAACAAAATCTTGTTTCTTTAATATCCAATTGCTGTCTTCCATTTTAAAAAGCCAAAGTTCTTTAAGCAAAAAACATTACCGGTACTTTTTGTTAAAAACAGTTCATCTATAACTAACTATATATTAATGGATACCAAACAATTTAGAAGGTCAACCAGCACGTTCCAATTGTATATCTCTATACATAAAAATAAAATTTCTATCCTACCACACTGAAATGCCTAATATATATAATCATGTGATATTTTGAGTTGTATTCAGTATTTTTGTGTTGCCTACTGTGAATTGCGCAAAGAAGGAGGATGGGTAAGGTTATGTTAAATTTGAGTATGTGAGATTTAAATCTGTGTACTTAATGCATGGTATTGCCAGCAGTTTGTAAAATGAAGAAATAACAAACATATTTGCCTGAAGGGTCAAGTCATGTTTAACGTTAATTTTAATCAAAACAAATATAAATTTTAAAGACAGTTCTTGACATTCAAGTTTGCCCGATACAAGTGGGAAATGCAACCTCAAAGATGTTGGTAACACAGGCACAACTAGACCAGACGTAGAAATATTTGACAATATTTCATGCAGTTTCGAGTAAATAATATTTATAGTGCTATAAATGTAATGACTGCAAAATACTTTTTCAAATGTATTCGGAAAACTATATGCTATTTTCAAAAATGTTACACTTCCTTGTTGCCTAAGATAGGGTCTTTAACCAAGAAGGCGGATGGCAATACAAGAAGGCCATTGCAAAAATCCCCTAGCCTGTAGGCTAGGCCTCTGCAGAAAATTGTAACCTCCTCTTAGTACCATATCTCAAATCCTTTCAGCGTTTCATTGTATTATCTTATTTATGAGTTCCTAACCGGCCATAGTATTATTAAGGACCACAAAACGGATAAACAACATTGCCATAATCTTATTACAATCACCATTAAATAAAGGTAGGATACTAGGATAGTCAAACACGACAGGCTCCTTATCCTTTCACTGGGCCTAAATGCACAGCACAGCACAGATGCACTAGACTAGCTTACATAGCCTATGCCCTATGGTGACCAAGTAATTTAGTCTAAACATAGACACTACATGCACATTTGTGTTTATATAATATCTATGAGTCTAAACTCTAAAGGGCCTGTGCAGCTTGGCTAGTGCACTGTGCAACACGTTCGGCTTTGCAATAGGGGAAGTGATTATTTAATGACTTCGAGCCCAGGTCATGAAAATATGAAAAGACGCCACTTTTCTAAGGTCACGTTCCATAGGTGCCAACCCACTTCCTATACGACCCACAACTTACAGGTCACAACATTTACCCAGGCTTCAATTTATACGAGCCATGACCTTTCCAATCTCGACCCAGGCTTCAATCTGCAGAACCCATGACCTCTGTAATCTCCACCCATGCTTCTGAATTTGAAGCCTGGTTTGCAGGTCATAAATGGATCACTTCCCCGCCTCCGGCTTTGGGGTCTCACTGAAAGCCTGAACAGCTGAAACGAAGAAAATAGGCCTAGGTAGGCCTAGTTAGAAAACACTATTTTCAATTTCAGGCTGTTAGTGTGTCCTCAGCTTTGTGCAGACGTGTGCACTGTGCAGCTTTGTGTTACTCCCCTCTCGATGCTATAGGTTCCCTGGCTTTCTTACTACAGTCTTCTCTTTACTTCTTGCTTTCTATATATTAACTTTGAAAATTCCGTCTCAGGAAGTGGGGAACCCAGATTACTTTACAAGTAGCTCAGGCCAGAGTAATTGGCGTTTGACGGGTAGAGCAGTTTTATCACCCATTAGAATAAGAAAGAGTTGGCCTCTTCTTCCAAATTGTAGAAAAAGTCTCATGAAGCTTTCTGGCGTTTCCAGTTCTAAATCACTCGAGCATAACCATTTTCTCTTTCTTATTCTATTGGGTGATATAAAGGCTTAATCAGATAATCCCATGGAAGACTAAGAGGTAACCCAAGGTATTTAGTGGAAAGTTGAGGAACCCACCTGGCAAGACCGAGGGACGAGGGTATACTTGACCAGTGGTTCCCAACCATTTTTCTAAGCGACTCAAGTTTAAAGAAAATATCAAACTGGTACTATCTTGCGACCCAATCGTATTCATACATATTAAATGCCTTGTATTGAAATCTTTTATTTAAACACTTCATCACCCTAATAAGAAAGCTGTGCTTGTTTGTCGTCAGTGAGTTTCTGAAATCCTGGCCTTACTTTACTTAAGCACATCTTCAACTTTCAACCGATTTCGATGCTTTGTTTTCACTATACACATTGCACTAAACCCAGTCTCACAAAGCCAATTTGTCGCGAATGGATTCAGTTTTTCAATCACAAACTTTGAAATGGTCAGATACACTTTGTACATGGCAGCCCGAAAATGAATATTTACAGAATCTGTTCGGTATTTTTCTTTGAAGGGCCCAAAAGTAATAGTTTGTTCCTTCCGCCATCATGTCCATAAACTCTGCTGCAACATGGTGGGGTAAATAAGGCAGATCTGTGCTACCATATGGATCAATCATTTTCATTAGTAGGCACCAGGATTTCACCATAATAGTGCATAAACTTTTGGACAAGCTGTTCCAGGTGTCGGATTATGGTTTTCTTGTATTAACTTCTATTTCACATATACAGTGTGTTGGTTCAGGGAACATATCGTATTCATCTTGAGCCCCATAGCTTTTCCAGAGAATAAGTTTTTTGTAGTAACAGCAACTTTAGCGAAGTGATCAATTAATGTAAAACCAGCACCTTGCATAGATAAATTCAGACTGTTCAGGGAGTCAAATTTATCGGAAAGATAAGCAAGCTTTGCATTGAAATCTTCTTGACAAAACTTTTCAGCTAATGCAACAATATTCTCTTGTCTCAGGAAGACAGCAATTTCTTCTCGCAGATCGCAAACACGTTTCAGAACATGACCCCTTGATAGCTATCGCACTTCCGTGTGCAGCAGCAATGCTTTATGATCATCATCCATGTCAGCGCACAAATACGAAAATAGACGCTGATTTAACGATCTTGCTTTATTCAAATTCACACATTTTTCAATGGAATTTAACACTTCGTGCAGTTCTTGTGATATTTTTCTTTTGCAGTAAGGGCTTCTCTGTGGAGAAAACAATGTGTCCATTCAGTACATGTGAGCTTGTTCTTTGATTCGTTTTACTACTCCAGACTTGAAGCCAGTACATGTTGCTGCACCATCAGTGCTAATTGCCAGCACATTTATTCCAAGGAATGGAGTACTCTGCAAAAAAACTATTCAGGCATTGAAAAATATTGTCACCCTTCGCGTGCAATTATAATGCTTTTAATTTAATGCAAAATAACAAATCTTTTGATACAGCTGTATTGTGGATATAGCGAATGAAGACAGAAAACTGTGGCAGACCAGCAATATCTGTGGATTTATCCAATTGAATGGAACGTAATGGAGGCTCTTTCACTTGGGATAGAATATGTTCAAGAACATCATCAGGCATATTTATTATGCGTCTTTTCACTGTGTTATTTGACAAAGAGACTGTAATCAATTTTTTACTTTCCTTCTCACCAATCACTATTTTAACAACTTTTTTTATAACTGGCATTAGCAAATTTTCGCCAATTGTATGAGCTTTTTTCTGCTTTGCTTTTCTTTCCTTTTGCTTGAAATTGCTTTTCTGCAATTTCGTAGAAGGCAGCGTATGAAGAGTAGACAGCTATTTATTTTCTGCTGTGTATGCTGTCATAACATTTCTCTGTTCTTGAATCGATTATAACTTGCGCTCAAAAAATTCAACAGGCTTATTAACACAATTGGTTGATTTTTTTCTAAGTGGCATTGTAACTTGTTTTTCTTCATGGACTCTGCAGAGAGAACTTTCAAACATACCACACATTTTTGTTTACCATCCAATTCAGTAAAACCAAGTTTAAGAAAAACTTCATTATATGGTCGTTTTACCATCTTCCTTTCAGTCTAAAATCAAGCAATTAGAAAGTCTATCTGCTGGAAGTCAAGGGTTATTTTGGCTGAAAAGCCAAAATACTTACAGTTTAACTTTCAATAACGTTTTCAACTGTGCGTTATTGCCCTGGTCTGACTTAGTGCTTTATATGAAACCACTCTGCTGCCTCCACGTGTTCAAAGCCTCTTCACTACGAAAATTTGTTGTTGAACAATATGCAAGTATCAGGTATTAGCGCGTAATAGAAATAATAATGCGACGTATGACACACGTCACTTTTACCAGCTTTCTTTGATAATGCTCTCTCATTAAGACGCCTATGTACTTATTTTCACAATTATCTGTGTTGTTTAGCTCTATAAGTTTCGTAAAACTTTTTCTATTTTGGTTTTATTGCTTTAAAAATATTTACAAAAACAAGCAACCCAACTTTGGTTTGCGACCCACATGTTTGGAAACACTGTACATGGCTATATCATAACTAACGGTCTGACTGTGTTTAATACAACGATTCCAACATGTCCTCTGCCAGGTGTATGTATTTTAGGGCCCACTTTGTTGTTTATTATTTGCTATGAATTGTGTGGAGCGAAAGTTATAGTTATAGCACAATAAAAAACATGCTCACAAACAATTCATGAAAAGGTTGCTATTTATTGGTATTATCACATCACACTCAGCATTAAAGTAAAATAAAGTTATTGGTGGTATCATTATCTCTATCCTCGGACTGAGAAACTTCACGGTTACAATCATGAACCTTAGTGGAAAGTGTTGGACCTGCACATACGAGATTCACCAACATAGACACCGATTTATAACCCATAAAGAATTTAGACTTCGATGCATGCCAAACATTGCATGTTGGCATGCCTGATTTCTAGTTAAAAGTTAAAACATACCATACTTATCAGTTGGGTTTACAGAGCTAGCCATTATGCAAGTTTAGATTGATTCACTCTTTCCACTATGGCCGAAGGGCATAACCTATAGTAAAAACTGCAGCGCCTCTACGCACTAGGTTAATCAATGTACATGCCAAACTTCTTTTATCTTCATGCCAATTTATTATAAATAAACAAAAAAGGTGGATGTTTGAACGCCAATTTATATTTAACAAACACAAAAATTGAGCTTTCAGTGAACGCCATCACGCCAAAATTTGCGTCTTTGCATACATGATTTCTTATCGAAAGCTGCCGTACTTTTCGGTCGAAGGCATAACATAACATTGATAAAGACACTGGTATCTAACACGGGCCACATTATTGCATGCTCAGCATTCCAACCACTTGGCTTCCAAGCTGACTTTTTATCAGAAAGAATTAGATGTAGTGGGCATCCTTACCATTATTCATTTCATCATTTGTTTGCACCATTCTTGTTTGTTTTAAACCCTTGCCTGGATGGAAAACGTTGCACTTTTCAACAAGATCTCAGGGGTGTAGGATGGTTGAAATGGGGGTAGGATGGGTGTACTGGGTGAAATTTTCAGTCTGCAAAGCTTGTGGGTCCACGTTTTTGACAGTAATTGTGCGAGATGTAAAAAACGGAAGGCAAAAATAAACTTCTGTTGTTAGAAATCTTTTCCTAAAGTTGGCATTTGGGTGCACCAAGTACAGTCTTGAAAAATCTAGAGTGTACAGTTGCCATGCCTTCCATTATGGAACCCCTAGGCTTTGTTGCTTTTTCCCACTTATTGTTTGTTGGTGGAGTTGTTATTTTATCATACTGTAATTATTATTAGCATATTTTTTGTTACCCTACAGCGACGATGACAAAACCTAAACAATACAATTTACAAGGAAAACGCTCGTTAATTATAAATTGTTAAATAAAAATGCACCCACAGCTTTCCTATCCTGCTTTTCCATTTATGTTTTCGTAGTTATTTGTTCTCAATTTTACTAGATTAGATTAAATCGAAATTTCAGATAACTTAAAGTACTATAATTTTAGTCTTTTCAGCTTCGAACTAACAAGCTTCTTTTGTGTTAAGGTAGGCTCGGTTTGCTGTTGTTCATGAGTAGTACAAACGAGTGTATGAATCAATTTCATCATGTATATATCTGAAGAGCAATTGAAAGGTTTTGACTCTTATAAAGTAAGATATCTTGTACTGTATTACAAATATGATATTATGTTTAATTGAACACAAATATGAATATTTTACAACAACGTTGTTCATTTTTTTATATTAGTATTTTCTTTATTCTGTTTAATATATAAAAATTATGAGACCAAAACATTAAAGTTTGTGGTCGTTTTCCACATTGTAAAGACAGAAAGTTCATATTTGCAAGGTTTTGTGTAATCTGATGTATGTATATGATGTATAGATATACATATATAAATAATACATAAACAATACTGGCTAATTTTTCTCAACTATCCTTGGGGTGGCAACTTAAGTCGAGATTTTCTTGTTCATCAGAAATTATAAAGAAAAGAGCAAATTATATTGATATATTTTTAACAAAATTTATTAAAAAAAATGGCTATGTAAATTAAGTTATGTTGCATTTTGATTATTATCAAAGTTTGAATTTCATATATATATGTATATGCAGTATGTATATACTGTGCATGAAATACTTTTGAAAAATTTGTAACTTTTCTTTGTACCTTGACAAATTTTAAAACCATTAATTATATTAATCATTGTTAACTGTTTTTTTTACAGTATAGTTGTGTGGACACATCTCCTTTGGCCAACTATGTTATGCATCCATTTTGGAATCAGTTTGTTAAGGTATATATATATATATAGATATGTAGCCTATTTACCTACAGCTTAATTCACCACCGTTTTTGCTAGTTATTATGAGCCACATTGTTCTCCTAAGTTAGTTAGATCTTTAAACATTATGCCAGGATGATTACATCTACTGCAAACTTCCATCTCTTTGGGGATTCTACTTCTGTTGTATGGAACATTTTTAGTAAACATATATCACATTATTTTTATTAAGTGTTGAAATAAAATAAAGCGATGCTGTTAACACAAGACAATGCTAGGACTAATTCTTATCAATACTGAAAAATTTTTCTAGTTCCATTTTTTGTTTTGCTTTTAAGCAATTATGCCACGTTTTGTACGGGACAGAAAACGGACACAAGTTTTGAAGGGAACAATTCAACTCGAAATTTCTATAAAGCTTTATTGTCAAAAATTGACTTTGACACAATAGTAATGTACATAACCACACATAGGAATTATAATGTATTTACTGATATTATGCTGACTATCCCATTTACATTTTTTGAAAGTTGATTAAAAATGTTTATGTGTTGTATAAGACCTTACTGCTATGCTGTTTCCAATTTGTTCCTTATACAGTAAGTTAGCAAAATAGACTGAAACTGCAAGTAAAATTGATATGTAAAATTTAGTAGTTACAGTATTCTTAACCAATAATTTCTTTTTAAAAAAATCTAAGGTCAATTGTGAGGTCTTTGACCGATCTCAAAAAAGATTGTTAAAATATCGAAAAATTGACCAAGCAGCATGTTTGGGCAATATAATTTTTGCCACTTCTTGTTTGTTTCACTCAATTTTGAATGTTAGTCTTTTTGTCCACTTTACTGTGGAATCGTCCTATAACCACTATGTTTACAGTTATTTTGCCTGGCTATCTAGTAGGATTGCTGGTGATGTAATAAAACCCCATTGTGCATCATAATGGACATATTATTCTGTCACTTAACAAGTGTGTGTCAGTACAATGCAAGAGTGCATTAAAATCGCCTTAGTTTCAAACAATAGTACTGCATCATGAAAGTTTAAATAAACACTACAGTATTGTAGGCTAGCAAAAGCTGTTTCCATTTTGTGTTTTTTTTTTTTTTCAAATATTCAGTTTTTATAAAAAGCTGGTTCTCAATTTTGTGTAGGCGTATGCATATTGATATGCTATTTACGTAAGTCCCTAGTTGGTCCAAGTTGCCCCTTTTTCCTATCCCACTTGAGGCTGCGGCTTTTGCAAATTGTACTGTGTACATATTAGGTGGATACATATGTGCTTTGTGCAAGATCTTTTGGGTTTTTGTGAGAACAAATATCATGTTGGTCTACTCAAAAGAATCCAGATTTTATTTGAATTATTACCAAACGATAAAGTTTCTTCAATGCATTGTCCAGGTTGATTTATATCATGTTAGAATTGCTAAACAATTTGCATCGTTTTTAAAAAAAATGAAAAAAGGAGGACTCAGAATCTTAACTCATTTGGTAATTACTTTTATTGTTAGGAATGCTGTCTCTACTTGAGCTTAAGCCTCCAAACTACGATGTATCATTCTTTGTCACCTAATTTAGACATTTTTAGATATATGATAAACATGTTTGGATCTTCATGCACTTCTTTGTATCTTTAATAATGTTCTTGTTTGTAGGTTTTTCCAAAATGGTTGGCTCCAAATGTAATGACAATTCTTGGATTTCTTTTGCTGGTTGTTCAGATGTTTGTGTTTATTTGGTATGACCCGGTGTTTGCTGCTGCTCCAGACAAATTTCTTATCCCACACTGGGTGTGGTATTTCAGTGTAGTTGCTCAGTTCTTTTCTCACACATTAGGTTTGTAACACACTTTGTTTTTATTGGTATACAGGTACTAGTATGGGTTTAACTTAACATGGTAACTGCAACACCAAAAAGAATCTTATCTTTAAATAAAGTAGGCTCATTTATCTATGCAGCTTGTTGCACCCCAAATAATGCATATTTCCTTGAAATTTATTATTACTTAATAATTTTTTACCCTGATCATTTCCTCCGCCCCTATATACTTCCTTGTTCGAACGGCTTGAGTTTGTACAAAGGCTAAGTTATATACTAATGAAGTGTTTACAGAGTTCTGGCATTTAGGGTAGAGAATGCCAACTTTTGATAACATTCTTTAGTTGCCCGGTGATTAGTGTTATAATTATTGTGTAGACAGCTGTTTGGTCCTCTCTAAATACCGCTAAGGACTAAAAGAATTAAGAGAACTAATTTGATTAAAAAGGCCTAAGATGTCCATGTTTAAATCGTTTAGGTTTGGCCTGTACACTGACCCTCAGACTAATAGCCCTTGTTTTTCAAAAAACTTTCACAAACAAACACACAATGAATGTAAATGATTAAGAAGTTATGATTCCTACCTATACGTTTTTCTCTCAGTCCCACTGTTCATCTGATTGGTCTGACCTCTGACGTTAAGTATACAGGCCAAGCTAAGCAATTTGTACAGGCATCTAATGCCTCTTAGTTTTCTTAGTTCTCATAGCTTTACTGCAGGTTCCAGCTGATCTGTTATGCTGATGGGGTTGGATTATCTTTGCCTTCAATCTTATTTTTGAAGACATCAATGCATTACTGTTTGGCTATTTTATATTCATATTAGTAATGAAACTGTTAATTTTTTATCTTTCAAAAGTCTTTGGAGATACCAAAAAAAATTTTTTTTTCATTCTGTCTATGGACAGTAACATTTATAAACACAACCCTCTATTCATGTTGTGTGCATTTCATTTTTTTTACGTTGTAGCAACATTTGATTGAAATCTTGAAAATTTGAGAGGTTATTAATGGAATAAACATGCATTTTCATTAATAATATTGATACCCGTAATTAATTAATTGGAACTGGTACCAGAATCACAATTTTCTATTGGTATACATTTTTTTGGGAATTATCGCGTCACTATTCATTTATATTGTGTCTTTTGTTTTTTGAAATGATTTTTAAATTGTTTATTGGTTTTTATCGTTGTTCCACGTTTTTATCTATCATCCTTGATGATGGATAAACAGATGGATGTGACGGTAAACAAGCTCGTAGAACTGGTTCGTCTTCGCCACTTGGAGAATTATTTGATCATGGGCTAGATTCCTGGAGTGTTTCTTTATTTGTTTTCAATGCTTATTCCGCCTTTGGTAGACATGCTTATCCAGGTGAATATTTAAGTTACTCTCATTTTCAACTGTGGCCAGAACATTAGCCATACTTTGGTACCGGCGTAGTAAATTTAAATGCTGTGTATAGCATATAAATGTGTCTTGTTTGTGTGCAGGCAGTGTACTTAAGAGTAGGAATAAATTAACCTTTAAATCCGCTAAAATACTTTTCACAGAATATTGTATAACTTTTGTAATTTACAGAAACACGAACAAACTCTTGATAAATTAGCAGCAATTATATAATTATTATTAGTGATGTTGTTTGAGCACCACCTTTTTTCATAGATATTTGGACCTAAGAATAATTGGCTTCAATAATAATAATAGCAATAACCAACTTTTGTTTTTCTTTCTGGCATGTTGTGAAATTTTAGTGGATAAGATGTATGGCGTGTATGCTTCAACCATGCTGGGATTTATGATATCGCATTGGGAAAAATACAATACTGGAATTCTCTTTCTTCCTTGGTCTTATGACTTGAGTCAAATGGTAAAGACTAAAAGATTTGCTGTTTGTATCTTTATATTTTTACCCAACCTAAATATTTTTTAAAAGAAAGCATAACATACCAATTCTTATCAAGTTATATTTTAGAAGGCAACTTGATGTTATTGGCCTGTAAGCATACATATGCTGCTGAGAGGTATCACCATCAGAGTACGGAAAAATGTATTTACTTGTTGCAGGCTTTGCTATTTGTTTATTTGATTATCAGTATATTTGGATTAGAAGTTATGCAAAGCAACATTTTTGGTATGTCCATTGCATTCTGGTTTGGAACGTTAGTTTATGGTGAGTTTACATGCAATGGCTTCGTTCCAATTAAGATTTTATGCCATTTTTTACTTTCACATTGAGATTAGGTTGTGTCTACGTGTCATGCTTATTGTAAACAACTAATAAGCTTTAGCTTATGTAAACATTGTAAAGTGCAGTAGTCGAAGCAACTTAGTATCAAAAATATGACTTAAAATTGGAATAATTTGGTCATTGTGTTGTTAATTTTCCATTTCAGTATCTACATTCTTTTTGACACTTCCTCAGAGTCTCTACAATGTCTTTATGTAAGTAGATTTAAACTGGCAACTGTATGCAAGACAATTTTTAGCCATTGTTTGTGATACATGGCACGCAGTGATACAGGCCTGGATTGGCTTGATACCAAGCAGTTTATTACCAAGCTACTGAAAAATCTTATGTTTATTCCAAAAACTGTGAAATATGTAATACTACCATTGCTTTATCAATGTACAATTGTACAGTAAAAGGTTATCAACTTAACTTTGCTTAAATAGGAATTTTAGATAACTCGAAGTCATTTCATCTTTTTCTTTGAAAAAGGAATCTTGACCTATAAAAATGCATGTGAAGTAATGATAACTCGAAGCTGTTTAGTGTTTAACTAGAAATTCCAATCAACTCAAAATGTTTTGTGGCCCCCAGACCCCAGGACATATATTGTATCAAATCGTGATATCGGCACCAAACGACAAACTTTGATCAGCATGTTATCCAGTTTGACTTATAATATAATGCAGCCCCTAAGAACTTTACTCTTTTTTAAAAAAACAAAAATTAAGTGGTGATTTTGAATGTCATCGTTGTTTGAGCTGGTGGTTTTTTGGTCACACGAACTAGATGGTGGTCGGACGATTCAACCCACGGATGATTCAACCCGGACCATTCAACGCAGGACCATTCAACCCACGGACGATTCAAACCACAGACCTTTCACGTACTTATGGCTTAGGTTATCACTAGGGCAACCAGTTTTTTGACCTTAAAATTTGCAAATTTTGACCTAAAAAGTTTAAATTTTGACCTAAAAAGTTTAAATTTTGACCTTATTTTGACCTAAAACGTTTAAATTTTGACCTCATTTTGAAAAACGCTATACTGATAGTCTCTACACTGTCTACAGCAACTTTCTAATCTAAAGCTGCATTTAAAAATGACAAAATGCTTTTCTAGTGTTGACTTTTTTTCGTTTCTGCGTATTAAGATTGACAACTTGCAGTTTCAAATGCAATGCCGTCACATCGTGACGTCACCAAACGCGCTGAAAAGCCTTCCCTCTCTTTGTGGCTTTGGTTCTAAGTAAAATTTGCGGCACTGGAATTGTTTTCGGTACAAGAAAAGAGAAAAACGGAAGAATAATATTACAAAATGGTTACAAAATTACAAGTTTAATAGATTTTGACCTAAAAAAAAGACCTAAAGAAACAATTTGACCGTATTTTGACCTAACATAACATTTTGACTTTATTTGACCTAATAACTTCTATACCACACGTCGTACAAAGCTGAAATTTGTTTTGTGCTTGTTTAATAACATTCTGGGCAGGTTAAAAAAAATTGACCATATTGACTTTTGGTTGCCCTAGTTATCACCAAGTTACTTTGTACCCAATTGTAAGCTTAATATTGGACAGTCTAGACTCTAGAGTTAGGCCATCCTGAATAGGCCTGTACGTCGTGGTTAACGGTTATGGTACCATTACAATTGTACCGTATTTTCTTCAGGTACAAACTTCAAACTAACCACAACGAAATAATCAGAATTATAGCACACAGAATCCCTCTCTCTGCTATAGGAAAGGTTCTTCGTTTATTTTCAAAATAATAAATGGACTGGAGACAAGCGACTTATACTGTTCTCAAAATGTGCGATCTCCCGATTCAAACTTTTTTGCGGGAAATCTTCATTCCCATCAACAAACAGTTGTTACTAAGGTTTGACTTTTAATCGACTTGTAGGCTTTATTTATTTTTCGCTAAGCAAGCCTACTAGTTACAACACGGTACATAAACTTGTTTTTATTTCAACACAAGACGTGTATTGGTATAGCGGTAAATGCGTCATCCGTGCCTGATAACAAACTGCGTAGACGTTTTCGTAAATGGGTTGAATCTTCCTGAGTTTAATCGTCCGCGGGTTGAATCGTCCGGGGGTTGAATCGTCCGTGGGTTGAATCGACCTAGAACCGAACTAGATGTCAGGATTTTGTTGTTAGCCAGAATTAGCAGAACGGGTGTTTCGCAGAGAGGATGATGTATGAAGCTATTAGATTTGACATGATTTGTGGTTTACACCTTTGCGCCACACATAGACATGCAGCAGAATTTTCCACTCTCCTTTTGTGGAAAGTTTAGGGAAATAAATCGATATCCGTCCATCGGCAGTTAAATGGTGTCCTAGATATTTTAAGCAGCAAATGTCTGAGGTGGGAGTTACGAATAAAATTAAGAAGTCTAGCAGGGCTTTCAGGCCATTTTGTGTTCCATTTATAGTCAATTCAATTGGCCTCACTAATGCCTAAATTTTTGGCATGTTCTAACAGTAGCAGTGCAGCCAGCACAAATTGGTGTCTCGATTGTATCCTTCAGGTGTATTATTTTGAGCAAAAAGCTTAAGTTGAAGCAGATAGGATGTTTTCATTGCCCAATGAGTAAGAGAAAGGGTAGCTTATTTGTGGCAAAGTCCAACAGATTGAATGTTTGCATGGATAGGGAAGTTTTTTTTTCAGTTACATTGGACACAGTCACGTAGGTATCCTGTCACAGTAGTTTGTATGGTAAAAAGATCATATTTTAAGGAATGCTGTTCCAACTTAACTATGCCAACAAATCTTGGCATTATTGACCAAGGTCACTAAATTAATAGGAAATGTTCTATTTGTTTTCGTCAGTGATGGTATTTGTCCTCTCTCTAAGCTTCTACACAGCCAACCTTCAGCAAATCTATTTGGATTTAAGTTTGTATTATCTCATACCTAATACAGTAATTACCGCTTGCTATCTTGAAATTAGTCAAAAAAGCATTCAATGCGTTGTAAACAGCCCATTGATTTGCATTTTTTTATTGAGAAAGTTAATCTTTTCTGTAATTTAATACCTTTACGCATTAAACTTTTTTCTCAAACTCAACTGTCGCAACATAAGCTGTTACAACCCTGTAGTATAAAGGCTACAGAACAATCAAAGCAACAAGGCTAAGCTAGATAAAGCAGTTTGATCAGTGTGGTGACTTCAGAAAGATCATAGCACTTCATCAAAACAAGTAGACTAGCCTAGGAGAAGCCGAAGGTGTTAGACTTAAACGATTAGCCTCCAACAGTCGGCCATTACCAGTGGTACATTTCATGCTTATATCTCACACAGCATAGGGTTGCTTTTAGATCAAATATATTTTTTCAAAAGGATCTACAAGATAATAACTCCAGTTATCTGTTTGCCGAAAATAACTCTTATTTCCCAATTATGTTTTCATTATTATCTATCACCCATTTTGAATAACTTAAAGTAATTTAATCTGTTCCTGCAAATTGAAGTTAATGAACTTCCACTGTAATAGCTTTTTATGTAAGTAATGACTCGTAGATTACTCGAGTGTAACAAATTACCATTCATTTATGTATACTACCAACCAGGTGTTTTGTGTATACTGATGATTTGTGACATACATTGTATATCCATTGGGTTGTAATATATGTGTATTAATCTTATGTTTGTTTATCAGTGCATATCATAACGGTACCGCAAAACAGAGTTCCTTATATGAAGCTTTTATTCCACTGTTTTCACCTTTTGCTGGATTCCTCTTGTTCGCACTTTGGGTTTATATTTCACCTGGTGATATTCTTCAAACCAACCCGAGATTGGTTTATTTTGCCCTCAGTGTTTTGTTTTCTAATATTTTGGTGAGGTCATTTTCTTTTTGTTTGTACCCTGTGTAAAAGAAATGCCATGGTTACCAAGACCATAAATTTAATTATTTTTTGATACAGTGCTTTCTTTCATACGTTTTTGCTTTCTGTAATCCTATTGCTCTGGCCTCTGTGGATAGCTGTTAATTTGTTGTAATCATTTTGAGTTACACTAATTGATGATACTAGTGGTTATTCTCATGACTATTTTACAGTGTCGTCTAATTGTTGCCCAAATGTCTGGAACACGTTGTCAAGTTTTGAATCTATTTATACCTATCAGTACAGTTTGCTTGTTACTTGTAGTAACAACTGGTAGCCCAGAAGTTGAGAGCTACATTTTATGGGGATTAACGTTGGTCATGACCGTAGCTCATATACACTACGGTATGGTTGTGGTAAGTTGCATTTAGATGATTAATAGTTATTTTATATGGCAATGATACCCCGAGATGTATACTTATGATGTGTTTGTCTGTTTTGCACATTCTGCATGCAAGAAAATACACAAGTATATAGGAAATTAGCTACCTTTGATTTTTCTGTTGGAAAAATTGCAGAACATAATGATAAGTAATTAATCTGGTATATTTGGCAGGTTGACAAGTTGGCTGATCATTTTGGTATTGCCGTGTTTCACATAAGAAAAAAAACGATTGACTAGGCCAAGAAGAGAGTGGTGCACTAACACAGGCTTCACAATATTGATATCATGTAAACTTCAGCAGTTGGCATTTTTCAGAAATTTTTCTTAAACAATTTTATTGTATAATTAACTTATTTTACATGGTGTGGATTGTATTGATTTTTTTACTTGACCTATTACGTTTTTTTAAATTTAATATTATCCTATTTAGAAAAGATTGCAAACATTGTCCAGTTTCGTCCGTATGCAACGCTTTTTAGCAATTTTTATGTAATAACTGAATATTCAGGTGGTACTGGAATCAGCCCCAGTATTTCGCTGTAGATTTCACAAATAAGTACTAGGTAAAGTTTGTTTTGCTGCTGGCATTTTTTCTGATGTAATATTAGCTAGCTACCTACTTTTCTATTCTTGTCATTTAACTAATATCCATTTACTGAAATGCTATTAAGGTACGAATTGTACTTTAATTTGAAAGTATTAAGAAAATTATGACATGGGTATAATGCTATTAAATTGCATGCAATTGAAAATATTCAGTCCCTATTGTTCATATATTTTCAAGGTAATATTCAATGTTATTGTTGCTGGTATTGTTTAGATAGATTATAGAATATTATGAAACTTACTGTCTTTTCAATATACTGTGTTTTTGTGCTTTTCATTTTCTAATAACAGCATTGCTAGCAAGGAGGCCTAATTGAACAAGAAAATTTGAAGCTCTTTGGTGCCAATAAACATACATAAAATATATGACATCATCTGACTGATTTCATTATCTTCATTTGATTTCCTCATGAGATAATGTAATGAACATTCTGAAAATGATTTGTGATTTTTGAAAATTGCATAATGATTATTTAACTAGAATCACTGTATTTTGGGTGATTTTGTTGATTTCTGCATTAGTCTTGCGTATTTTTTTCTACGTATCATGTTTTATATGAGTGAGATTAATTCCTTCTACTGGTTGACTTAACTTTGCTGTTTTGCATTCACCACACCATAATTTTGTTTTGTCATGTAATAAATAATTACGTATAGCAAAACAACCTTTTTAATCTGAAGAGTACAAACGGTTCGAATAACAGTATAGGCCGGGGTGTTCAAAGGGCAGATCCGGATCTTTTCAACTTTTTGTGTGGATCTTCCAATGTAGTCTTGAAACAATCTTGCAGAGCTGCAGTTCCTGATGATCCAGCAAGTACACACCACTTGGGACGCAAAGACGAGAATCCAATCTTCTTTTCGGGATAAGTTTCTTTCCAGGAAGAATGCAGTTCCTTAAGATTGGATAATACCAGTCGCTTCTGATGTTGAACTTTCTCACCATCCTTATTTCGAACACTAACCGAATCTTTCATTCCAGGACACATTCGACTATTGTCATCACATTCATAAAAACCACAGACATCATTTTTAAGTTCTTCTGACAGCGTTTTGCCCTTGTTCTTATCACATATTCCCAAAATCCCCTTCTGCTTCTTCACATCACGACTTTTCTTCACTAGGTAGTTAGTGGCTCCAAATTCCTTCATAGTTTTATCTATTGTAAATGGTGACAATGTTAGTATCTGTACACGTTCTTGGTAGCTCTGAGACTGTACAAACTTTTCTTTTAACTGTGTCATTACGCTTTGGTAACGTTGGTAATCCTTTGCTTATTGTTCATCATCAGAATCTGAACTGTATAACGGAACTTCGTACGAAAGTTCTAGCTTCCTCTTCAATGTCCGGGTTGCTGATTCAAGTTTTTGTTTACCTTTAGTTATTTTAGTGGAGGTTGGCATGTGCGCGGTTTTAATTGGGGTTTCATCAAGATCAACTAATGTTGTATTGAGATTGACAAACGAGCTATTCACATTTTCAGGTGAACTATTGTCGACATCCATGTGCATTGCACGCGTTTCATCTTGTTTTGATTGAACCTTTTGCCTTTGAAGAATCATTAAACACTCGCAACACACTTTAACACCAGGTACTACAACACACGGAGGATCACTTAGTTTCTCAAACATATCCAAACTAACGACACGTAATGATTTAGTTCTAGATTTCCCCGGATGTTTATTCGTCGGATCGCAACATTTTTTCTTGAGTGAAGAAAACTTTGTTAAGAGTTCCTGCTCATGATGGGAACATATCGTCTTGATGTCGTACGTTTCCCCAAATTCCCCAAACATCTACGGACCGCTGGGAGCATGTTCTTTGTTCTACCATACGTCCTACCTTCAGTTCTTATACGCATTATTCAATCATCATCTATTATTTATTTATTGTTCGTTTTTTATTTTATTCGTATCAAAAAAACGAAACAGATCTAACAAAATTAGCAGCAACGATTACTGAATATACTTCTATTTGACACATAATCAAGAACGTTAAAATTTTCAACCCTGCAGTAAAGTATCTCGTCTGTGATTTTCCGCACCCTCTTCTAGTTTAGCACTCGTTATTCTCTTTAAACTCTTCGCACGCGTCTTTGGTCATTTTGTTTGTCTGTACAGACGTAACACCAGAGATGGGAAAACACTTCCAACAAAAGCATATACAGTCGAATTCGGTTACTGTAATTGCGTAGTCAATTTGACAAGCCTTTTTATGCGATTAAACGAATTATGCGTTTATGCAAAAGTGCAAATTCCACTTACCCGTAAAACCTCTATTTCACCGCCATAGCGCTCTATTTTTCAACTCTTGTTTAAAAGTGGCGTTCTATTAGAGGTGACGTTCAATTAGAGGTTGGCGCTATATTTTACTGCTGCTTATTGTAACGTGATACTGCATTGTTACTACCGGTATGTTGGTTGGTATCTTTTAAATGGCTGCTTTAACTGCTAGATTGTGAAAACATAATCAATTGTATAATTATCAGTAGAGACCTGCTAATACAATTCCGCCGCTAAAAGTGGTGTTCTATTAGAGGTGGCGTTCAATTAGAGGGAGGCGCTCTATTTTTCTACCCTTCTTTAAAAGTGGCGTTCTATTAGAGGTGGCGTTCAAATAGAGGTGGCGGTGAAATAGAGGTTTTACGGTATTTTCTTACTTGACGGGCGAAGTTGGTCACGTGTAAAGACGTCAACACGCAAAACACTAACGTTTATTGTGTATTGCCATCATCCATTCATTCAAGCACGCAAAAGATGAAAACATGCTTTCTTGCATTTGTGTTTTTAAATGAACAAGTGTGGCCATGTCTGCCCCTTCAAACTGTAGTCATTGGCGAATTGTATGAAGTACATGTAGAACTTCTTTATTTTTTGGTGTTGTCACAGCGATTGCGTCAGCAGAGCTTTCTTTATTGTTGTCGTCTTTTTTAACTTATTTGTTTCGTAATTCTTCTTCACATATTACGGCATCATCTTAACGCAACGCTTAAATCAAACTAAAACGGTGCGAATGTTAATGTCTGAGTATTGACAGCCACGTGTTAATTAAATTGAGCATTGTTGGTTTCATCGTTTCGTAACAAAGCGAAGTACAAGTCACAAAGCTTTTGCATTGCGTGTGCGCTCCCAGTGTGCGTTGTTTTTAATTTTATCTTTTAAAAACTTTTGAATAATCGAATAAATAACCTTCAGTTTTATTCAATTAAGCGGATTATGCAACAAACCGTTATGCGATAAACCGAAGTACAATCTTTACAAATGATAGACTATGGTTTGGGACTTGCGCCCTTTATGCGATAAAACGAATTATGCGATTATCCAGAATGCAATTAACCGGATTTGACTGCATAACCTTTTGAACGTAAAATCGCTATTATTTGTTAGAAAAATCCAGGGCAGAAAAATCCGCCCTGTCCGCCCAAGTTCGGCGCCCGTGCTGGTATGTATCGATGTCATTTTGAATAAAAGGTTTGTTCATGAACAACTTTGGTATATCATCAAAAAACTCAAACTGGAGAATGTTCTTATAATTATGACAATTACGATGAAAACTTCGCTAAAGCATGTTAAACTTAAAGCATCTTTTCCTCAAGCACCAACAAAGTCATATTGGCGAGGTTTCAGTAAAAATATGATTGTAAACAGGAAAAATGTTTTACTGGAAATATATTACATAGTGTTCAGATAAGAACTCTGTGTATATTTTGGGTCATGTTGTAAGAAATATAATTATGTTGAATTTCAGATTTTTGTCATTGTCAGACTTTATAAACATGAATTTTGTTTTATACGATTGTGATTTGAATTGGTTGTCATTAATGCAATTATGGAGACTTTGCATTTTACCATATTGCTGCAGGGTGTCAACCCATCCCTATATATTTGTGTTTTTTTATGTAAGTTCGCTTATGTTTTCTTTCATCAGGTCAGTCATTTTAGTGAATTGTTTCTGAACAACTTACCAATCGATCACCATGTGTTTGCTACAGAACGTTTGAAACTTTAAATACTTTACACGCCAATACACTTATTGATGTGAAATTTGTTTGCTACCCATTTCCATTTTATAAATGTAATTGTGACCAGGGGATAGGGCGTTTGTGTCGCAATGGAAAGGTCTTTTAGTTTGAGCCTTGGCCAATTATCGTTATTTCTCTAAACGTGATTATCAGGTTACCAAGAAGGCGATGCTCTGTTAAGTGCCTCGCTTAGTGGAAGAGTGGTAGATTATGGCTACTTTATTTAAGTATATACTGTATATAAATTGGTAAATGAATAGAATTATAATAAAATACAGAGATAAATTGCAGATATTCTGATTAATGAATTTGTACTTACATTTTGTCATCTCGGTTGGCCATTGATTGATGTTCATATACGATTGATGATCAATACTCTCAGGTTAAAACAACTTTCCCAAAATAACTAAATCTAATCACATGCACTTATAACTGCATTATCTGCAACAACACTTGTTGAATGACTTGACAAATTTGGACTAAAAAAGTAAAAAGGTAAAGATAAACTTGCCAGAAATAATGTTAAAATACAACTGAACACTATGCCTTTAAAGTTTCTTTCCTCGCAAACAAAGCTGGCTTCTTTTAGACTAACTATTCTGCTAAACGAATGGAGTGATCCATTGCGCTCGCAAGCTGTTAAGGTCTGGATAAACTCTCACATATCTCCTGTACTGTTAGTGTAAACATATTGTGTATATTATGCATTAGAAGGTTCAAAATGGTCATTTTGTGGTCAGGTATGCCCACTAAAGTGTATTTTATTAATAAACCAAAAATACTACATCTCTGGATTTTTTATATGTTGTAGGTAACATCTTGGGGTATATTTTGCACTTAATTTAATTTAATGGTCACGTGGGCCACAAGGTCGAACAATAGGTCAAAAATATTTAACTTGCTCCTATCAAGAAAAGAATGACAGATTTGGATTCCTTGTGAAATTACCTTTCCAATGACACCAGTTTCCTCAAAATCGGTCCACTGGTTACCAAAATATCAGGGCCTAAAATTTGGCGACCGCGTCCGTTTTTGCCAAAATTCGAGGGCCTATATCTCTAAAACCACTGGTCCGATTGAGCTAATATTTTGGATTTGGGCTAATTATGCTAAGACCTCCCTACATACCAAATTTCAGCAAAATCGAAGAGGTAGGGGTTAAGATTTAACTTTTTTTTGGGTGATTTGACATGGAATGACCCAGCTGTCGCACACTTCACTTTGGACTTTTGCAAAGTTATAAATATGTTGTAGGCCCTACAATGTAGGGTACATTTACATAAATAAAGCGCCATAAAAATTAAAGCATGTCCAATATGTTTACTATTCGTATTTAGTGGATCATCACCTTGTCAGGTTTGGTTGTGAACTTGTGGTGGATCATGGCAGAAATCATTTGAACACCCCTGGTATAGGCTACCTCCGATAAGAGCAGGGTTTCTTGTACAAGTCCAGTGGGTTATGTGGTGTTATATGTCTATGGTGTTGTGTGTATGACTTCTATGGGTACGAGCTTCACCTCTATATATATGTATATATACACGATACACGCGTTTGAATGACAGAGAGCCCTTGAGCATTAATAAAGCTAGTTGTGTGCCATGCAATAAACACTACGTGGTGTCGGAAGTGGGATTCAAACCCACGCCTGCATTCTGAGACCACAAAAAAATGTCAAAGACAAACACTACACGTTATATGTTGAAACCGTTGAAACGACATTAGGCCAACTGAATGCAAGTGCATCTTGCCGTGCACCAAAAAATTTTGTAGCTCAGTGTTTTGTTTAAGCTCGAGATAAGTAATGGAATACGCATGTTTTTAAGTGATGACACTCATGACAGAAAATTTCATTATTTGGCATTGAGCAATTCAACTTTAACAATTAATGTTTTAGGTATTTCTATTCGCAACACATTCCGTTGAAGGCAACTGGCATTACATATGCAGACGCATTTATTCCAAAATCAATTAACATTTTGTTCGGGAGGTTTCATTAAGTATACTTCGTATTGATTGTATTTATTTTATTTTTTTTTTGGAAAAATACACACAATAAAGCACCAACAATTACAGAATAACTTGAAATGAAATTTATTCCCATATCTATACGTAAAACAACTGCCTATTTTTAGTGAAAATTTTTGAAACGCTACACAATCGCCTTCTACATGTCTTTTATAGGTCGGAGTTGATAAGTAGTCTCAAAACAGGAAATGCGACAGGCTAAACGAAAAGATTAAAGACGTAAAAAGGCCAATGGCCCAAAAAAGTTGCGTTCTTCAGGGAACCCATGGCTCAATGCTTCCTCTCTAAATACTCTAGTAAACACAGATTAAATTATATCTTACATCGACCCTTTCAAATATTGTGGCTCTAATTTATTTTTTTATTTTTGTTATTATTTTTTGGGATTACTTCAGTTTCTTTAAACGGTTTAAAGATTCTAATATACATTAGGCCTAGTGGGTTCACATTTGGCAATTTTACATCTGCATATTATTATGGCGACTTTGAGAGTGAATTGTAAAAATTTAGATAATTGACGTTTTTAATAAGCAGTTGTGTGTTCTCTGGCTAGAAAAAATGTGCCATTTAAAACATGCGCGTGTATTGTTATGTTGCTATACATGGCTGTCCAGCTTAACTACGACACGTATCCGTGTGGTAGAGTAACATGCTTTGAAGTGTTTTTTGTTGACAATATCTCTGTAATGTAAAGTGTTGTCAGATTGTTAGTGGTGGCAAAGGAGATATATTTATGACACATCACATACGACGTCAGTGGCCTACTCTGATTGGCTATAGCATAAGGTTATGAAATAGTTTTGGTTTAATTCACTTTGTAAAATGTCTCTTCAGAAAATATGGTTTTATGAAATGTCTCTCTGAAAAGTGTGTTTTTGGAAATGGTACATTATAATTTCTTCTCCTGTAATTACTTCACATTTTTGGAACATAAGAATTCGAACTTTAAATCGCCACATTACAATAAGGACACAAAGCAATAGACAGTTAATTCAATGGAATTTTATTCTTCATTTTAACTTATCCTCTGGCCACTCGAATGTTTTTATGAATAAATAAATAAATAAAATAACATTTTATTAATAAATAAACGGTAGATAAACAAAAGCAAATGAAGAGCCAGAAGATCACCCACAGAAATTCGCAGGCAGTAAGTTCAGTAAGTACCGTTCTTTAGACTACAAACTGTATAAGATACCTTGTTTACAGTGTCGACCAGGACCACTTCTTAAAATGCTTGTCCAGTAACGGTTTACCTTTCTTTTTGGCAATAATGTATTTTGTTGGTTAGGTTAAGTATCAGAAATAACCTGCAATACATTAGTAAGGCGCGGGTTTGTCTTTACCTCAGTTTGCATCTATAGGCTGAAACCTTGAGTTGCCAGCATTTTTGTCTTGAGTTGAGTGCAGCAAAGGCCACTGTGCACAATTTGCATTCCACTGCTACGATAGGGGGCGCTGCAAATTAATTAAGATTTTCTGAAACTAATTTTATTCCAACGTCTCCGACAATAAGCTACTGTGCTTTGAAATTCCTTCACAAAATTCTTTTCCAGTTCCACGTTTTGCTATTTATGTAATTGTGCACAATTAGAATGCTTCTTTCTTTACTCTCATACAATTGTAATAACAATTTGAAATTTTTGATTGGTCGGCTCAGTAGCCGAGTGTTTAGAGCGCCGGGCTTCCAATAATCCATCACATATTCGATGTCCACTACTCACCGTTATAATGCCCTTGGGTAAGGCATTAATGATGCTTGCTTTTTTTAAGTGGTCCTGGTGAACAATTCTAATTTCGGCCAATCAAAAATCAACTAACTAAATAAGCTTACAAAATACGTGTATCAATATATTTGCAAGAACGCTAGGTCGGTAACTGCGGCTCGATCGATGAGAAATCATCGCGGAGTTCAAGTCGAGCAAAGACATTCCTTCGTCCGAGAGTAAAGGGATGATATCGTGTTGGGACTTTGCAAATTCGATGCGTGCTAAAATATTCAGTCCAATATGACCAGATAAGCCATGCAACTCTGTCGCGGTGGCGCGTGAAGACTTTCTATGTCACTGTGCGCTATTGTACATGTACATTGTCTCGAAATGCAACACTCTGAACAATGTAGAGCTGGGTTCAGCATTATGTTCATCCTGGATAACTTTGTAGTCTTGTGCGTTTTAATAGATCATATGCGTATCTCATTGTGTGGTCACAAGTCTTTCAAGGAAACGTACGTGATCTATTTGTACATATCTCTATGATGATTTATGATATCGGGCACATATTTGCGCATTGAATTCGTTAAATTATTTGCCTGGAATACTTGTGTCGGATGAATCAACCGACAGGTTTGCTTAGAAAACCTTCAGTAAGAAGATGATTGTGTTTTTGTGGAATTTACTTGAATAGTTTAGGAATGTCGAAATTATCAACAGATGTTCTATATCGTAAATGTAATGAAATTCAGCAGCAAGGCTTTGGGCTTATACAGCAAGGAATTGAAATATGACATACTGTATTTAGGACAAACAAGATAGACCCTAGTAATAAACCAAAACGAGAGAAAAGTAAGTTAGCCTAGTAAGCTACTTTTCGTTCTGTGACATAAGCATCCTTGGTGAAGCTTTTAGCGTCAACACAGAAAAACTTATAAATTAAACACTGGCGTTTTAACAAATGAATGAACGTAATATTCTAGTGAAACTCTTAAGTACAACAATCAAGAAAAAACTGCATTACATGCTCGATTTAAGCAGAAGCTCAAATAAATTTCGCCTATAAAAAATAAAATCAACACGATAACAAAATCGTTGAGTATACAAAAATACGAGAACTTAAGGCTTTGATGAAATTATTCCGGTCAATTTTAACTTATTTTATGCACCAGTTATTTCGATGGCGTGGGTTCGAATCCCAACGCTGCCATCATGTTTCTCTATGGTGTTTTATTAGGATTGCTGTGCTTGATGGCGTAGCTAATAGCGAATAAGGCAAAAATATAAAGCGCAAAACACAGAGACTTCAATGTTAAACTAGTGTCACATAAACATTAAGTGCGGGTATCAAAGGTCACCAAATGGCGACCCTCTATAGAGCGTCTATCTGCAACAATTCCGGTGAAGTAATTACATTTTTTTAAATTGGGTTTAAGGGTTTTGTAATGTGATCTTTAGTTTTTTAGGTTTGGGGAACAAGTTTGTTGGGAAACATTGTTATAGTAAAAACTTATTACGAAGTTTCTAAGTTTATCAAGATGTAAGCTTATTTAAAAATAAATTTTGCAACCAAATAACCTAATTTCCGTTAAGTGTTGAAGTTACTGCTAAGATTACAATAAAATCATACATTTTACTACAATCACACGTTTTGTATTTAAAACTAGCATAGCAAAAAACAGGTTGTGCATGTATAAAATAAGAAGAAAATTTTTTTTAGCTTTTGGCCGATACTGCGGATTTCTTTTTTTTTTTTTTCAAAAAAAGCTTCTATGGTTCCGTATAAAAGTGATTAGACTGTATTCATTCAGTTATAGATACAAAGTACATCGCATTTAGGCATACTAAAACACTTGTTTATGGCAGAGTTTGCAAAGAAGAGGACACGTTTTGTATACTTTTTACGTGCACTTGACAACTAACAGTATTGCCCATACCATATTTGTTCGCGTATAAAAACTCTAATTACAAGTTTTTGTTGCACTGACATTTGACAAGTTGTATTTGTTTAAGTTAAGACCGTGACCACAACACTTAACACGGCAAAACAGATATTTTTGAGATATAGGTGATCAGCAGTTTACTTCATTCGAGTTGTGTGTGTAGACAACACATTTCTTCTTTGCTATGCTGTACAGTACTTGAATGTGCGTTAGCCACCAAAAAGGTTGCTACTATCGAGTCGAGTGTTGTGCGAATAGACGTCAATCGACAAGACTAAAACCTCAAGTGATGGCCTTTCATGGATATTGAAAAAATATGGCACTGCTGTTGAGTCAATCTCTGGAAATCTTAAACGGGGTATCACGCTCGTGAAGAAATTCTTTACTAGAAAAAATAGCCGTAACGCTTTGTGAAGTGCACGCGCACTTAGAGGGTGATGAATCACATTTCATATTTTTTGATTTTTCGTTGTCGTTTTGAAGACAAGTTCAGTTTGAACAAAAAACTAATCATTGTTGGATCAGCCCTTGTTAGGTTAGGTGTTCAACGATAACTGTGTTGCAAAATTTTGTAACGTGGAGTTTAACAAAAGGGGTATTGTTATTTTTGGTTGGTCTCGATTGGTATGTTAAAAATTCTCGCTCCAGTTAGTCTAAGCTATATTTGGCTTTGCAAATGTCTCGCATAACATTTAGCAAAGACCTTGCGGGAATGGTAAAATGTTTGTTAAGTACATTTTATAATTATACACTCTATAAAGACATATTTTTGTTGAACTTCAGTTTACGCAGTTTGCTATTATAGAGCTACTAGGTCACTTGAAGCAATATAGATATTGATGTGTTTTGCTTTTAAAATCGTTCTCTTGCGAAAAAATTACCACTCGTCTGAAATATCGAGTGCAATATCAGGTTGCAACAGATGCGTAACTAATCAAAAAAAATGTTGCCACGTATTTATTCTTCAAATAACGCCATAAGTATTCGTATCGTTTATAGTTTTTTGCTCTACGCATAATTTCTATAGGTTTTAAACAAACTATTTTGAAACAATAACAACAGGTTTTTCCCACATTAAAAATGCAATAACATGTTTTTGCTCTCAGATGTGATTATTTTACTATAATCGCTTCCATATAAAGTTATGCCAATGCAATGTTTTACACTTATAGATCCTGTACTGTGATGAAAATGTACATGGAGGCTATCAAAGATTTTATCGTGTCCGCGGCTTACGTGAGCTAGCACTTAACGCTTATAGTCCTGTGTAATTTGTTTCTCTTCATGAAAAAAAAAAACATTTTGGGTAATAATCTTTTTAAAAATCGAGGAAAATAATTCGATTAACTTTATATGTACGTTTTTAGGTTAGAAACGCGTGGGCGTTGGGCCATGTTTCATTCTTTATCGTATTTTTTTCTGTGTATAACTTCCTGGAGAGGCCTGACTGTCTAGCCGACTGGACTTGAATTTTCATACCATGCGTCACACGTGATCCTAAATCCAATCAACACGGGCACGAAATGTGTCATAAAAAGCAATTGAATGACCTGTGACCAAAACAGGAAAATTTTGTCAACGTTACAAACTAATTACGTTACATGCTAAACTACTTCGTTATTGGTGTTGCAGAAAAATGAAACACAAAACATTCAGTGTCATAAGTAGTTCAGCTATAGTGCGTTTACTAAACGAAGAGCTTGCCATCTATTTTTGTACACATTATCAAAGTGTTACCTCATTAGGATATATGCTATCTGACGCCGGTTTTTCGTTTTTGTTTGACTGGCAGAAAACAGTTTTGATTGGAAAATCCAGAAGTGACGTTAAAGGTTAAACAAGAAGCTTAGACACGTAGCAGACATGCAGTTTTAAAGCTTGAACTATTATGTCTGGAATGCCTAGCCATATACAGTAATCTTTCATATTTCTTCGATTACAAATTGTTATCTGAAAGCCTCAGGTACGTCAGTACTCGGTAAGGTTTACGTTTACGCTATATACACATCGCATTTGTAGCATTACCGACTTTGGAGTAAAGGCCCGAAATTACAGTCCTTAACCGGCGTTTCTCTTAAGTATAGCTTCACAGTCGTCTTCGATTACACGAAGGAAAATTGCTTAAGTAGATTAATGCCAATCCGTAGATTACAGAAAACCCATGGGACTTGTCAATCAGTTGTTACATGTGAGAGTGCTGGTCAATCGCAAAGCCATTTGGTGAATAATTTTGGGCTACATTGCAAGTTATTATGAACAAGACAACGTTTAACTTTACCGCGTATATGCTCGTCGTACTAAATATTGCAATAACGCGAAAATCATTAAATGAAAAATAAATTAAGTAAACTGAATAATCTGAAACATATATACAACTGCGTTCTTGAGCATACCGAAATGTCAAACATGAACAAAAGAATCATTTTGTTTGACCACAATTAAGTTAAAGAAATTTCGTAATACTGCTGTAGCAGTTTGTTTGTTATACAAATAACAACAAAGCAAGGTACTAGTCACCCTTTATGTCTGCGCTTCGACCTTGAATCGTTTAGTGAAAAGTTCAAGGCTTTTCCCAGCCTGTGGTGAGGAAACCAGCTAAATTTTAAAACGAGTTTGACGTAACTTCTTTTAAACGGTTTGTGACACTGGGGCCTCAAAACGCACACCCTCAAAGCAACAACTATAAAGCGAAAGCCACTTGCTATCTTGACGACTTTGATTACTTTTGTTGTTATGGCTGAGTTAGTTGTGTGCTGATGTTCATCAAAGCTTGACTTGATCTTGTTGGACGCATGCTTAATAAAACTAGGAATGATCATATCCATTTATGAGTAAGAAATATGTTACGAATGCTTATGGGTCATTTTCTATTTTTGTAAATAAACTAAAGTAAAATTGTCAATCAAACGACCTTGGTAAAACAGCTTTTACTTTCCGTTGAATAAACGCATTTCAAAATGCCATATTTACCACGGATTGTTATGGGTCTGTTTCGGGCACTAGGCAAAGTTAAACAAAAAAGTTTTTAAGTGTTTTGAGCAGAAAGCGAAGAAACGAAAAATAAGAACGAACATTACCGCATTTTGACAACGCTGACAGTTAAAAAGATGTTTGACTGGAAGCTTCAACGTCAAGTAAAGTCCAGTTTCATTGCTGCAGAGAATTCTTCGCGAAACTGTTGTAAGTTACTTTAAAAAGAATTTGCGGTTGTGTTTGTGGCTTGAGGAATAAAAATTGATGGGCTGCTAATGAAGCAGTCTAAAGTGAAGTGCATGTACTTGAATTAATGACAGCAGGCATACTAACTATAATGTGTTTGTGTGAGCTACCGAATATCATTAACTAGGTCGTTTGTTTTCTTGCCATCCTGTTAACAAAAGGCAGACTAACTAACCAGAAAGATCAGGACGATGGGTAAAGAATGCCGAAACACGTTTTGTTGGCTTTAACCTGACAAAGAAAAATAACGTCGACGTCAAGATTTGACAACGAAGTCAGACTTGTAGTACACAGCTCGCCCCAAAGGAACAGACCAGGATCTCTAATAATAATTTTAAGTTTTCAAGGCGTTCCATTAAAAAAAAATCAAGTCGTGTATATCTTTAGCTTACTTTTTAATAAGTTTATGGTAGTCTGAGATATAGCAAAAGACAAATTTCGCTCTGTACGATAGAAGAGCTTTATGCCTATATGTTAGTTAATATTTCCTAGTTTCCACGCATTTATAAATCATATTCGCAAGACCTAGTATCTGCCCAGGAGCTTTCAAATTTATTAAATTTACAACTGGATACAAAACAAAGTAGAAAACGTACGTTTAAAATTTCGTTGTATATTCAATGGTTTGTCACTGTTTGGTTGTCACAGAATGTGCAAAGCAACAAGTGCATTTGTCCCTGAAAAGAAGGCGAGAACACATTTCTCATTTCTCACGATCCGTAACAACCGTTTTAAGGAAGAAAGTTTGATATTAGCCTGCGGGATTAGCAAGTCCTCACAAACCCGGCTTTGTTTCTTTGTGTTTCATGAATACAAGTGAGGGACAAAATTAACGTTTTTACCGCTTTTACCACAGATAGGCTCAGGGAATGTGCCTTGCGTATAGGTTATTCAGTACAACTGCTTTTGAATAATCATTAAAATACCAATGGCACTGTTAGCTAAGTATTTAATTTTGTTGCTTGAGCTGATTCATTTAGCCCATGTTTATTCGGATGATTTAGTCGTTCCTGGGATATCTTCGGCTCCGAATATTAGGCATCGCCGTCAGAGCGGAGGTAAGTCTATTTGTTTAATCGTTCATTATAAACATATGACGCTCGAATGAAGCTTTAAATCAAATTATATCGGTTTGGTAAAAGCAATGTTGTGTCTGAGTATTGAATATTAGTGCAACTTCTCAGCCTTATCGGTCTTGATGGTAGTGTTGGCAATACACAGACTCTGTTTATTCTTTGCCCGTTCTGTGCTACAGTTAAAGTATTTGTTCATGGCGTATAGAATGCACTGTGATGATGTATTTGACGGATGTTAGTTTTCTTGCGACATAAGCATAAAGACAATTTCATTGAACCATATTACTGGGGTTGCTTTTCTATCATTTGTCTTTCAATAATGTTTAAACATGGATCGACGTGAAGTTTAAAAACTTTTCGTGTGCCTCGATGCGGAGTGTTTACTTTTTAGAAGCTATACGTCTCCGAGCTCATTTTGCTTTTATGCTGTACTTTAAGAACCAAATATATCTTCCCATAGTTCCAGTTAAAGCGATGGTTTAACATCTGAAAACATTGTTCTGTAGCTTAACCTTTTCGAAGGGGTACAGATAATGACATTCATTTGGTATTTGATGAATGCAAGTTAATCTCGCCCTAAGCATTGCGGAATGCTTTTTAAAGTCATAACTACGCCAATAGCTACCTGCAAGAAAAATAGTATCGAGGTAAATAGAGTCTAAGTATCTAAAACTGTGCAAAACATTACTTTCAGTGACCTAAAATGCGGTTTCATTGGTATAGAAATTTTGGATGATCATAAACCTGCATAAAAAAGCATTACAATCAGCTGCCAAATCAAACCCTGGATAAGCTTGGATTTGTAGCAATGGCGAGTTTCATTGTCAAAATACACGTCATTTATATTACAACCTGTTGTTGTACTTAGCTGCTCGACCTATCGTCAAAAATTAATCATAACATTTTTCGACTCTGCAAATTTCAAAGAACAATGTGCAGTAACTATGCAAAATAACTTTGCCAAATTACTTTCATAAACAGTTCATTTCTATTTTCGCGTGACCTTATGTAACCTTCCGTAGTTCAACTAAGATTGCAAATTGCAAATAGTTTTGCGTTTGTAAAGTTAATGATTTGTTTTGAATTCCTTGCTGTCAGCTTGGCTCCTGTTCGGTCTTCCCACAAAGCCGCCTGTTATCTACGTAGTCACTGTAATTCCTCTTCTGCCGATGGAAGATTATTTCGTAAACAGTTAGATTAAGCGAGTTACGCGTTGTAAAAATTATAACAGTCATTGATTGATGACGTGTGATTTCTTGCATGATTGATTTGAACAATACTGCGGCGTCAAGTATGACTTTCTAGTAAAATGAAATAAACGATTCCAGTGCTTTCACACTCTTTTATAGATCACCTGATAAAGTGAATGACGTATACCAGCATAACGAAATTAATGTGCCTTTGTCTTGCATAAAAGTTAGTAGCATAGGACCCAGGTTCAATTCATTAAATTCTTTGTGTACTCTACAAAGTCACGTTCGCCACCGTTTGAGGAACAGTCGTTTAGTGGCAAAACGTTGCTGTGTTCGGTGGCGTAAATATTCATATATTTTCTTTATGGGGAATGATGCTAACAATGTTCACAACATTTGCGGTTGATTAATTGTTTGATTTTTAGTGTGACGCGTCTTAGTAAAATCTCGCTTTAATGTCTAAATTACCGTAAGTATACGTACAAAAGCATTAAAAGTTTTTGTTCTTTTTTTTAAAACGGCGAGTCTAACAACCTATTGTTTTCGTCATGTTTTATGCTTCACTCCAACGGAAACCAAGCTTTTAAGTCCCTTAATTCTTAACGACATGGAATGTGGGTTTTTAAACGATTATTTTCCCGTTTCCATTAACTTATTTTTCCCCAAGTGTTGATGGAAGGATTGGGCGTGAAATTGCTTCATGTAAACTAAATTCTTTAACCTTGGGTCCTGCGATTTATCTATGCCCTTTTTCTTCAGAAATTATTATATTTCTTAATTATTAATTATTATATACATTTTATCAAGGCAAATTTGTTATATTTCAATAAAACATATTCGTGACAGTATATGTGACTATGCAAAATTGTAAAACCGCTGTCTCTTTTAATAAGAAGATATAAACGACTTTACGTACAATGACAAGATATAATTATAGGCCCCACCTGTAACAAACAATTAGATATAGTTTTTAATGTCTTAGATCCCTTTTAAAAGAAAGCATTATGAGATAAAACGCAAATAATAATGCTATGAATGGAAAATGTATGTTTAATAAGGAAAAATGGAAAAATCAGGAATAGATCTATGATTATTTTAACACATCAAGTATTAGATGATATACTGTATTGAATATAGCGCACTAATGAATACCGAAGGTTATTTAATGAAATTGATTTGCTCATGAAACTGACATTATGATTACTGCATTTTCACTTCACCCCTAATTAAAATAATTCAACAGGAATCATCTATTTTACGTATATGCTTTTACTTATGTAGTTTTGTTCTTTCTTTGAACAAATTCATATAATGCTTTTGGTATTATACTCAAACGCTATAAAATATCTTTAAAAAATGGAACAATGTTAATAGGTGATGTCTTTAGACGCTTTATGATGTAGGTCTGAATTACAAAGGTGTTACTTTCTTTTTCAGGTGTGCCCAGGCCGACGAATTTAGTTATCAAAGAGGTGGATACTGATAGTTTTCTGGCGCAATGGGAACCAGCAAGGTAAATTGTTTACGAACAAACTTGACATCATGCAGACAAAGATACTTTATTGAAACCATTTATAACCTTCTTGATGTTATTCTCTTGTATAGGGGAATCACTGGACATTTCTTTTCCATTAAAGAAGTGAATGGAGATTTTACCCAATCTGCCGATCTGCGGGCGGCGACCTCTCACGTTCGACTGACAGATTTGAATGCCGGAGCAAAATATGAAATTCGATTGAAATCCACAAAAGGAGACAAAAGCAGTGGAGTTCTTATCGGGAGTGTAACCTTGCCGGGTAAGATCAGCAGATATACTTCATACTGCGATTCAATACTGGTCGCCAACATAATCTACATCTTTTAGTAGTTAACGCGCTTTATATAGAAAGTAAGATTGGTTCACTCCAAAACACGCTGTTTTTGATTAGGATTTCAAACGAAAAGTTTAGAGAATATCAAATATACCATTAATTTTTTATGTTCGAAACTTTACGTAAAGATATCAACGCAGAGTTTAGTTTTCTATAATTTATTTTGAAACAAAGTTTTTATCGTTTAATTAGTTGGCGCAGAAATAAAACAATTAAATGCAAAGGAAGTTTGACACAGTTAGGCTAAGTTTTGAGAAAGTGTGGTTTGTATAAACGCGGCCTCTTTGATCAAGTTAATGTACAAATCATTCTCTAAAAGTCTAAAGCGTTGGTTTTTAAGGGTTTTAGCCTCGACAGTGGTTGCCGCATATTTCGCCTATCTCGGGGATCGTTTAATGCTAAATGCTAACTCAGTTCTTGCAGCGATTTTAGTTCTTCTCTCATTGTTAGTCTGGCTTGGTCCGAGCTCATGTATTTATCGCTAGCTTTATGTCCCATTTGCGCTTTACAAAGTAAACCTTGCGTGAAACAAGCTTTCACGTTGCCTGATCAAAGTTGAATTACCTGTCTTTTTAACCAAGTCTAATGTCACGGATGGTAAGGCTGCGCTTACTCATTCAAATTCCGTGATGTTTAAGAAATGGCTCATTTTCGAATAATTCTACTTTATACGAACTAAAATGAAGTATTTTTACAAGTTTTGTATTTATATATTTTTTATCTCTAGGGTCGGGTATACCGTCAGACGTTCAACGTGTGTTGGTATCAGGATCAAACGAACACGGAAAAGACGATGACGCTCGTACTCCTTCTCATGAAGCCCATGATGGAAGCGCTACTGGTAGGTGTTCATATAAAAACAGTGTGCTTAATTCTAAAGCATGTGTAAGATATTGTTGCTATGTTTTGCAATCTGCGCTTTTACACATTGTCGTAATATTGTATTGTGTTGCTTTATTCTGCATTGCTTGTTTCTGATAATAATGAAGCTAGTGTTTTCTAAAGGTGGCAAGAGGGTTTTTCAAGACTGCAAAAAGTCCCAAAAAACCGACCTTGTAATTTTAACCGACGGATCTTGGAGCGTTGGTCCAATAAATTTCCGAAAAATGCAAGACTTTCTAATCAGTTTGGTGGATGCGTTTACAATCGGATTTGAACACGTTTTGATTGGGCTTGCCCAGTATTCTGACGACCCAAGGTAGGTTTTGTATACAAAACTCAGACAGTGCGTTTTCTAGAGTACAATGTGGTTGAGGAATTGACTCATGACACAGAAGAAACGGAAACCCATGCATGACTTTAATTCACAAAAAAAGTTTGAATAAATTTAACGTGTCAAACATAATCGTTTTTCCAAGAAGAACCTTTTATCCAATTCTTAAAACCTTAAGTCTTTTTATATGTTCACCTGCACACAGGTCAATGTCACAAAGAAATTTGACAATCTGCAATGTGAAATTACTGTACATATTTATGTATTTTTTGATTTTAGTATAGTAAAGGGTTGAAAGCTGACTAAACAATAAAATAAAAGAGCTTGTTGTTTGTATCTTTATAATTTTACAGCTTTACTATTGATGGTTCACGTTACAAAATATATACACAGTTAGCCTACTCAAATCCATTTACAAATACTTAAACATGTGATTCATATGCATTTGCAGAACTGAATTTAACTTAAACGATCATGTAGACAAAGACGACTTGTTTCAAGCAATCGAAAACATGGATTACAAGGGAGGGAATACTGCAACAGGAAGAGCTTTAGATTATATAAGAGAGCAGTTGTTCACCCGTTCAAGTGGTACAAGAGAAGGTAAAATATTTAACGCAGAAATGTTTCAAAACCAATTCGTGTCTGACATACCTATCAAAAACATCTCCTTGGTATTAGGTGTTCTGAAAACAGCGCTTATTATCACTGATGGAGAATCGATCTTGGACTCTGTAACCGCTCCTGCTCAACGATTGAGAGATGATGGTGTTGAAGTGTTCTCAATCGGTGTCGGATCAGCTCTACAGTAAGTACTGTATATTTTATACGTCGACCTGTTACTATATGTTTCTTGTTATTGACACATTTCAGGTATTTTAAAAGTATAATATGCTTTCATTGATCATTAATTCTATTTCCAATACCGAACTGACGTGTTTCATGTTTTATTGTGTTACTTTTTTTCAGGTCTGAATTAGAAGATATCGCGTCGCAACCGTCTGAACAGCACGTATTTTCTGTTAACAACTTTGACGACATTAAGAACATAAAGGATATATTGCTCAAAGATGTTTGCAATCACTTGGGTGTGTGTTTGCTATGATCATAAAATCGATTTAAATAAGCTGAAAAGTTTTCAAGCGGTTTTAAACTTCTGAATCTTAACGTCATTATTTAGCCCTTTGTCGAGATGTCTATGTTCCGGAACATGGGTCAGTTTATTGTGATAACGACTTGATGATGGAAGACACGATCTGTACGTTCACCTGTTATGCTCCTGAATATAAACTCAACGAAGAAGGAGTTTCAACAACGCGAGAATGCCTTGAATCGGGAGACTGGGATCGCCCGGAGCCAGATTGCATACGTGAGGCTTTGTGTGTAATAAATAATCTAAAAGATGTAAACACCGCCAAAAAAATTTCTTGGAAATAGTTTATCGCTTTTATTGAAAAATGTCCATGTTATCCTAGAGGCCAATAAATGTGTGCATAACACTTATGCATGAAATGCCATAGGCACATATTATACTTTTTCTGAGCAAAAGGTATAAACACTTCTTTATCTTTCATATCTACATCAACTTATTCATGAAACAATTGTACAGTAATACTTTTCCGCGTTTTAGCGGCTACATGTAATGAGCTGGAGCCGCCGCCAAACGGCGCTTTTGAATGCACGGAAGATAATCGGTTGGGCAGTGAATGCACATTGCGATGTAATATTGGTTATCGTCCTGCTGGCACCGTAGCAACGACATGCGAAGAAGGCAGCATCTGGTCTTCTAACGATGCCTATTGTGATTGTGAGTTTTTATCGTTTACTTAACAGTTACCCCAGCAAACGTGATTCATTCATAACATTACAAAGATTTTGCTAAATAAAAACTTGCGGGTTAATCTAGGTTATTCCGCTTATGTAAATATTTTAGTGACGTAATTTTCGTTTTCTAAAGAAAAACGTATATTACAATTTAATGCTTCAAAAGCAATACAAATAAGTTTCATATCTGCGTTGTTTTTCAGTGGTTACTTGTCCGTCGTTGGAGTCTCCAGACAATGGAGAAATATCTTGTTCATCAGCATTTGAATATTCCTCGGTGTGTACATACGTTTGTGATGAAGGATATGAAATTCAAGGATCGGAGCAAACAGAATGTGAAGCATCCGGGGCATGGACGGAACCTGTTCCAACATGCACACGTAATTACTCAAACTTTAAGCGCTGATACAGAGAAAAATTGCTCTGAAATCTTGCGGTGCAATGATTTAGTGGGTTTGGTGACACTTAATCACGCGACACTTAATCACGCGACGCTTAATCACCGACACATAATCACTAGGACATTTAATCACGCGACTCTTAATCACGCGACACATAATCACTAGGACATTTAATCACGCGACACATAATCACTAGGACATTTAATCACGCGACATTTAATCACACATTTACAGTATCGAAAATTGCATGTCTACACACGAAAAACAAATATAAACCTAAAAATAAATTGTTAAAATAATTAAACATTGTTTGCGCAGATAAGGCTACCGTACACACTAGGTAACAATGTCATGCATGGGAAATGTAAGCAACTGCACGAAGATAAACTAAAATCTCGCTTGACAGATAACGGTCAACTGTGTCAACACGATGACTGTCATCGTGTTGGTGATATTTCTGGCTAAATAACAAAGAGTTTCTAGCTGGTGGAAGTCAACTTTAAACCAATGTTTTCTGAATTTGACGGTTTAATTTAAATTATCATTAGAATTGTCGCGATACCCATCTATGCGTATATGTGGTGTACTTCGCTTTTGCAAAACTTTGTTTTAAGAAAGGTAATAGGTAAAAAGTTTTTTCTTCACGTCAGAACCGTTTTGATGGTACTTTGATCAAGAGGTTCGGTGACAATAGAATAATGTTACATATTACATAGGTTATACGTAGCAATGCAAAATGACATGTTATTTCCTGATTGGCTAATGTGTTTCTATAAAAACTAAGGCTTGGTTAAAATCTCCTCTTCTTGTCTCTACACATAATATCAGTTTTACCTTCTGGACTGTTCATTACTGAATTGAAGTTATAGTTTTGTTTAAATGTGAAAAGATGATGAAAATGTTTCTAATGTGATACAACTTATTTCGGACAATATAACAATTTGACTTTATGAAGCTGGTGTTGATTTAAAGAAACATTATAGAGAAAGCCGGCGCAACGGAGTCAAAGACAATTGTCGGGGAGTTCAAAAAAAGAAAGACTAATAGCCTTTGGCTTTAGGCCAACCTTAAAAGCAATCCACATCGCCATCCCCACAGAGAGATGCACACGAGCTTGAATTACTGAATTTTTCTCACGCTTTTTCGACATTCGTTCTCTACAAAATAAATTCAGGCTATTCAGTACTCCTTTTGATGTGGACGCCAATACCATTCCCGAAAAATTTCAAATGGACCTTATTCAAGTGTGAATACATATATTTTGCTCTTTTTGTGATTGGTATGATTGAGATTGCAGCAATGTAGCGTAATATACTGAAGTGAGTGTGAATTATAGTATTAATGAAAGTTCCGGCCCGCCAAAGAGTTGTACACTCGACATTTGGCCTGTGACTAGCAAAAGGTTGCCGACCCCTGCTATAGACAAAGGCGCTGTCCAAGTGCTGTCGCATCCAAGTGATTATGTGTCGCGTGATTAAATGTCGCGTGATTAAGTATCCAATTCGAGTGATTAAATGTCCTAGTGATTATGTGTCGCGTGATTAAATGTCCTAGTGATTATGTGTCGCGTGATTAAGTGTCCTAGTGATTATGTGTCGGTGATTAAGTGTCGCGTGATTAAGTGTCGCGTGATTAAGTGTCGGTACACCGATTTAGTGTGTTGTGTTAGTCAGTAATGATTTTCAGACCTTGCAATGGCAGGTATCAGATGCACGGAACTTAGTCTTCTTTCGCACGGGTCGGTAGATTGCTCAGATTCCAACAATTATGGAACAAAATGTCGTTTTAGCTGCGACGAAGGTTATGAACTTGTTGGTTCCCTGAAAACGGAGTGTGTCGGCGCAGGAGAATGGAAGTATTCGAAAAAGCGCTTCCCGTCTTGTCAAAGTAACTGAACGCTAATAGTACAGTGCCACTTAAATACCCTCAGAGACTTAATGTATTTAAACTCATTGAATCTACTAAACACATTTGCACTAGTACAATACCTAAGTGAAATGCGTTTATCTTACTTTAGGAATTACGTGTGATGACTTATCCTTGAACAGCCACGTTTCCGAAGAGTGTACTGATGAAAGCTTTTACGAAAGTGAATGTACATTCCAGTGCGACAAAGGATACAACTTGGTTGGTGCTGAAAAAGCGGTTTGTGAAGGGGATAGTTCTCCTGGAACATGGTCCGAAGAATCACCGACATGTGAAAGTAAGCCATTAGAATAGTTAAACGAGCTTATACGACATTAAACCTTTTTCATGAAAAACATTCTTAACAAAATATATTTGGAACAGTTGTAACTTGCCCTGAAATCAAGGAAGTACCAAATGGCGAAGTTACATGCACTAAGTCCAACCAATTCCGGACCAGATGTGATCTTGAATGCGATGAAGGTTATGAAATTTTCGGGAAGAAATCCATAAAATGTGGAGCTGCTGGTCGTTGGAAAGGACTCCTCGGCACTTGCACAAGTAAACTTGTGCATATAGTTATGCGCTACAGCTTAGAGCCTATACGTAACTACATAGGCCTAGACTAGAGATTCCCGTGCATATAGGGTGTAGATATTGGTAATGGTGATACTAAAACTGTATACCCATATAATATATTCTTAAGCACCAGTTGAAACAAGCTCAAGCTTGCGAAAAGTCGTGTTGATAAGTTAAAATTACCATCAGACTGCTACCATATATTCTTCTTCTTTTAGTTAATACCCACAATAGAACTTTAACATATTGCGGTAAGCACAATTATCATTTTTTGTATATAGCTACAACAAAAAACATATTTAATCAAATCAAAAATTTATGTACTTCAAGTTTCATCTGTGGATTATTTTGGATTAGTAATTCTTCGCTGATAAAAAATAAAACGATTCGTTACCTTTAGTATGTTAAAACAACTGTTAATAATTCAAGTAAAACTTTCGAGGTTTGCTTGGCGATAGATAACCCCCTTTGGAAGCAACAAAACAGCAATGTTCGAAAAACAAAGATTCCAGCAAAGCATTAGCCGTAAAAATGTATTGACCTTTTAAACCTAGCCTGAAGCGCATAGCAAAGGAATAATCTTGTGTTTTAGGTTCTATCAAGCAGCACACTACTTTATTAGATTAAGCTATTCTATTTCTCCGGTCTTGTCTATAAAGCCTTCGGGCGATGGTATATGCTAAATGTCGTGCCGCTGATGATAGTTAATCTATACCCTTGCTTGTCCCCATAATTTTACCTGGTCTTTTTCAAGATTATTCTATCTTGATTTTAATCGCAAAAAAAATTGCTTGCTTGATAATTCTCACATTTACTGTGAAATCAGGAAGACTTCAATGGCTTTACCAATTTCCTCAATACACAGGAAACTTTAAAGTTGGAATAGCCAATTTTGAATGGTTTTAGTACAATTCAAGCATGTCAGCCGGCATTTTAATGATTGTACAAAATATGTGATTTTTCAACACCGATATCCTGCGTAAAAGTTTCAAAACCTAAAATAAGCTAAAAATGCACTAATTATTATTTGAAGTCTATTCATTGTAAGCACATACAATATTATGATATTCGAACTTGCGAATTTAACACAGGCGTTCCGACGTTTAGTGCGCTGAAGCATTTTTGGTTGCCTCAGGCAGCTTTTAGAATTAGGCACTAACCACGTGAAGGAGATCAGTGGAGGTCATTCAAAAGTCACCCACGTTCGTATTTCGCTGCAGGTAGTGAGTTCTGGAACGAGTTTTTTTTCGCTCGGTAGTATAGGCTATTTAATCTTAATCTTAATGATGAGGTGTACGCCACGAGGCGATTTAGTTGCTGTAGCATGAAATGATGTAGATTGTTGTCGTAGTAAGTTCAAGTGTTGTAAAAGCTATATAGTAATAAAGGTATCCTATAAAACTATTTATCAAAGAAGGGAAAATGAAAGATTTATAGTTCATTAATCCATCAATAACTTAGGAGTTTAACCAGGGACAATTGAAAAAAGTAAAGGACAGAAGTTAAAGTAGATAAACAACTGAAAAGAAGAGATTTCCGTTAAACATTTTGATGCAATTTTGAAAAGGATAATGTGTAGAGCGTCATCCTATTATAGGCATTGTGGGCAGTCAGTGAGGCGATAAGAGAATGTTTGGCGTGTTCATGCGAAACTGAATTAAGCTTACCTGTACGTATAGAGTACAGCCACTGTTGCTTACCTGTACGTACAGGTAATGCAATGTTATTTCTTAGGCAAAAAACATATCAGTTTCATAGAAAGTTCACTGGTACTTAGCATTGGTGTTTGGTGGAAAACAACACAAATCTTACCATACAATAAATAATTATGCTTAGCAGGGTGGCATATATTAGATTGTCAGCATGTGGTACATCACAGTCATTGAAGATGGTTATTATAAGGTGTCAAGTGTCGCTGGAGATCTTGTTTTGTACTGTGTCTGAGAAATATTTATTTGCCAGTATCGACAAGTTCTCTCAGTGGGACTAGACTGCCACCAAACGCCACCAAGTTTTAGATTGAATGAGGGCACAATGCCGAAATTATTTCAGTTGTATTAGCTGCTGAACAATATTTGCCGACTTACTTACGACAACATTGTCAAAGTTTAAGTAATATCTTTATGAGAAGGTAAAAAACTAACAACTTATTCTACAGTCATTTGTAAACATAATTGTGTATGTAATAACTGTAATGCAACTCCGTGGTAGTTTAGAGTCGAAAAATTATGTTCTTGTGTTTTTTTGTAGAAATAACTTGCGCCGAACTGAATGAAGTACCAAATGGATCTTTCAGTTGCAATGATGGCGTCAATTACGGGTCTCAATGCACTGTCACGTGTGACGCTGGTTACCAACTGAGTTCGGGGTCGAAGATCAGGCAATGTCAAGAATATGCCTTGTTTGATGGCACACAACCAGTTTGTACAAGTGAGTCTTTGTCTATACGCGTGGGAAGTATATGAATCCCACCACTATTTTCTGTCTTTGTCTCACATTTATTCATTACGTGTGCATACTTTTATTTCGGGAAAAGTCATAGAAATCATTTTTCTACAGTTAAACAATGTACCGCCTTGGTTGCGCCTTTAAATGGCAGAGTGCATTGTTCGGATGGGACTAGCTATCAATCGGTATGCCAATTTACATGCGATCGTGGATACGAGCTTGACATTGAAAACGTTGTCCAGACTATTGAAAGGACATGCAACGCCGACTCACAATGGACAAATGAGCAGTCCTCGTGTAGACGTAGGTTTTCTTGTTCTCTTCTCGAAATTCGGATACAGTTTTACAATTTCGTACCCAGTTATTAATAATAATTTGATACAGCGCGTCAAACTTTTATGACGATGTATTACAATGATACCATGAATGTTTTTCATTTTAGTTAAAAAGTGTGGTTCGTTAACTCCTCCTGCAAATGGTGGGATATTCTGCACGGAGGAGGACGTTTATGGGTCTATTTGCCAATTTCGGTGTAACGAAGGATATGAAATGGGGGGATCAACAGAAAGGTTATGTGAAGATAACAAACAATGGACTGGGGTACAAACTACATGCACACGTAAGATCATATGCTGTGGTTATATCATTGAGCATTTTCTAAAGTAAATCTTGCACAAACAAACTTAGATTAAACTAGAAAAATTAGTTGTTTTTACAATAAAAGTGACTTAGACAATTCAAACCCGATAATAGTTGCAAAATTTAAGCCAACATATTTTAAAAAATATCGACTCTTGTTATTTCAGTTATTCGCTGTCCGCCATTGCTCCAACCGCCGAATGGATCTTCTTCGTGCACGTCTTCGGAAGGATTGGATGCTGATCAAGAAGAAGCAACTGGATATGACTCTTCTTGTAGCTTGGCGTGCGCTGTATGTCAACCTTTCAATATATTCTACAGCTGCGTTTGGACTATTTTCCTTGTTATCGAACTGTACTGGTGTCTTTTTTAGTACGCTTTAGGCGATAATTGTATAACCGAAATGTGTAATGTATTTATACAACGAAGGCGGAATTGTTCCTTCGGGCGTTGTCTGCTAAAATTTCCATTTGAGGAGTGTACGCTAGCAATATACTTTGCCTTGGTGAAATTGATCTATAATGATTCTTCGTTATTTTCAGATCGGATTCGATTTAAGTGGCTCTACTGAGCGAACTTGCCAAGCCGATCGCTCTTGGTCAGGTCAGGAAACCGCTTGCCGGTTGGTCACTTGTGGAAAATTGTCCTCCCCGTCTAATGGAAAAGTTGCTTGTGCGAATGACGATAACTTTGAATCGGAATGTGATTTTGAATGTAAAGTAAGTAACAATCTATTGTTTATTTTACCATGATAACACAAGGTCGCTTTGCTAAGCACCACGCTGTATCTAACGCAGGAAGGATATAACCTTGCTGGCAGTGAAACTAGAATATGTCAGGCAGACCACACATGGACAGGAACGCTCACGTCATGCATACGTAAGATGCGATAAAAGGGCTGGTCTTAAGTTATGCTCCGTGATTTCAACAGCTTCGTGCTATTGAAATTAGGGAAGTTAAAACTCTCACTTGTTAATTTATCTATCTAAATTCATTTCAGTTGTGACTTGCGGTGAACTTCTTATCCCAAGGAATGGACGAAAGAAGTGCACCGATGCAGACAATTACGCATCGGAATGTAAATTTATTTGTGACGTAAGTTCGTGCTTTGAGCATGCTTTTTATTCGGTACATTCAAGCTATTTTTATTTGCTTCACGCATGAATTTTCATTTTCGCACAGATCGGTTACGATTTAGTTGGGTCAACGGAAAGGATTTGTCAAGCGCATGGTAGCTGGTCAGGTGACGCGGTTTCTTGCGGAATTGTAACATGTGAAGAACTGGATGTCCCACAACATGGAAGTAAAAGGTAAGAAAGTTTGTCCTTTTCTATTTTATAATAACTTTCCAGTTGTTAGGTTGTTTTAAATCTTCATCCTGTAGCTGGTAACTTCTGCTTTGATATATTTAGCCTCGTTTTACTTCAACCAGGTGTGACGAGGAAAATGATTTCGATTCCACCTGTCGCTTTTCTTGTGATGAGGGTTTTGAGTTGGTTGGAAGTGTATCACGAACTTGCCAGGATAACGGAGACTGGACCGGAATGGAAGCTTCCTGTGATAGTGCGACATCATGTTGTACTTTAACTTAGCTTCTGAATTTTGCTTTGGTAAGCTTGATATTTGATGTCTTCCGTTTCGTTTTCATAGAGATCGAGTGCGACAAACTTGATGCGCCAGCTAATGGTGTTATTGCATGCACAGATGAAAATGTCTACAACTCGGAATGTAACTTTGACTGTGACGTAAGTTTTAATTTTCATTCTTATGTTTGATTTGATCACTGAGTTTGATTTGAGTTTAAAAGCTTGTTGAAGTCCTAATTTTTCCCTTTTAACAGGAAGGTTACAATTTGGCGGGCAGTGATGTACGAACATGCAGAATGGATCGGGCATGGTCTGGAACAACAGCATCCTGTATCCGTATGTTACTGAAAATCCCTTCAATGTATTTGGTGTAATTCAGTAGGTGAAAAAGTTGTAAGCATTGTAACCGGTTATATTATGCAGTGGTGACGTGTCCAGTGCTCTCATCACCAGATCATGGGACTAAGAAATGTACGGATGACAATAATTACGATGCAACATGCGCTTTTTCTTGCGATGTAAGGACTTGATTTAACGTAAAACTACCTGAATTCTATTTATGGTTAAGCATACTGATAAAAAGATCCATTATATCTTTTCAGAACGGTTACACACTGGGTGGAGCAGTGGAGAGAATGTGTCAAGCGGACGGTTCATGGACTGGTGATGATGCTTTTTGTGATATTGTCACCTGCGAAGACTTGCCAGTTACCGAAAATGGCAAAAAAAGGTTTGAAAAGTAGTTTACTAGTAGGACGTTTTTACAAATTTCATTCTACTAATCACTGCCTTTTAAAAATTCGTTAGTTGTAATGATAGGTTGCAAAACTGTCTTGAACGGCAAATAAAGTTTTGCAATAACCGCACACCGTGTATTGGAGAACATTTCTTCGCGGTCGGCTTTCTCTAAAACCAAAATATATTTTTAGATGTTCTGACGATACCAACTTTGATTCGACTTGCCGGTTCACTTGTGACATCGGTTATGAACGTGTTGGAAGTGAAAGTCGGACTTGCCAGGACGATAGTCAGTGGTCCGGAACACCTGCGTCTTGTAAACGTGAGTGACTCCATACACGTCAAAATACGGATGGACAAAAACTTCTGTTTTTCTTTAATTTTTGTTTAGTATATTTATAGTAGCTATAGTGCTATACTATAATACATGAGATCACCAAGTTTACTTTTCAGTAATAATTTGTGACGAATTGGCTGTTCCTGAAGGCGGGACAACTACATGTTCTGATGACAACAATTACGGATCAGATTGCGCGCTTCAGTGCAACGTAAGCATTGACCTACGTTGTCGATGACAGTTGGTCGTGTTTGTGACTTCCTTCTGTTTTGTGTCGTAGGAAGGATATGAAATGGCTGGAAGCATGAAAAGAACTTGTCAGGTTGATAAGCAGTGGTCGGGCACTCCTACAACATGTACACGTAGGTTTTGTTTAAGTTTTTGTCAGTATTATTACGATTTTGTATGCACTTGCTCATTATACACAATATATAGGCTCCCAGCTTAAAAAGTAATACATTTTTACCAGCTGTTGTTACTTGGTAAAACATATTGTATTTTGCAGTAATCACTTGCCCTGAACTGCAAGCTCCATCTAACGGCAAAATATCGTGCGTGAATGGTAATCAATATCAATCAGACTGCAATTTCCAATGCGATGTAAGCTGTGTGCATTAACTTTCTCCTTTTCTTTTGGCCAATGTGTAAACTAAAACTTACTCTTAAAAGCTAAGCAAGACACTTAATTTTCCTTGTATCTGAATTTCATAACCGATTTACAGGAAGGTTATGAACTGCGCGGTCCAAGCATAAGAACTTGTCAGGCAACACAAGCTTGGACAGGAAACGACGTTACATGCGAATTGATTACCTGCGGTGTCCTTACGGCGCCATCGAACGGCGTTGTGGATTGTTCAGATGAAGACAGTTACGATTCACTTTGTGAATTTGAATGCAACGTACGTTGGACATTAATGATGATTTATTATCTATTTTTTATATTAGTCAGTGCCATTAGGGAAAACGTTTTTATGTCATGCTTTAGGAAGGTTACGAACTGAAAGGAAGTGATGAACGTATTTGCAAAGCTGATCGCCAATGGACCGGAACAGAAACCACATGCAACCGTCAGTGCAATTTTATCTTTTATCCTAAAAATATTTTTGAATTTTCACAGGTTTATTTCCTATTAGTCGTGTTTCGTGTATGTTGCAAAAATACTGCGACAAGAAATAAAAAACCTAATATTCCCTGGGAATTTGTATATACTCAATCAATCTAGTAACGATGTCTATTGTTTCTAGTCATTCGATGCCCAACTCTTTCTCCCCCGAGCAATGGTCGATTGAAATGCACTGATGGTGACAATTATCAGTCAGATTGCAGAACAATCTGTGACGTAAGCAGAAACTTGATTTTGTCTCGCTGCAGTGCATGTATGCATTTAATAATCTAAAAACTTGTTATCAGAATTACTGTTAATTTTTTGATTTGGTTTCATGGTTTAATTATTGTAGGTTGGTCACAACTTGTCGGGTAGCAGGACACGTACTTGCCAAGCAGACAAAAATTGGAGCGGAAGACCAACAAGCTGTTCCATTGCAACCTGCGAGGAAGTAGCCACACCTGAAAATGGTGCTAAGAGGTACAAAATTTGTAAAACGGGATGTTAAGTCCATCGACCATCCGCAACTTGTATGATGTAATCTATACGTGAGAATACTCACTTCATCGCACGGTATTTGGTTGAAGATGCACGGATGAAACGAATTTCGAATCAAACTGCGCGTTGTAATGATAGGTGGCAAAACTGTCTTGAACGGCAAAGAAAGTTTTGCAATAACCGCACACCGTGTATTGGAGAACATTTCTTCGCGGTCGGCTTTCTCTAAAACCAAAATATATTTATAGATGTTCTGACGATACCAACTTTGATTCGACTTGCCGGTTCACTTGTGACATCGGTTATGAACGTGTTGGAAGTGAAAGTCGGACTTGCCAGGACGATAGTCAGTGGTCCGGAACACCTGCGTCTTGTAAACGTGAGTGACTCCATACACGCCAAAATACGGATGGACAAAAAACTTCTGTTTTTTTTTTGAATTTTTGTTTAGTATATTTATAGTAGCTATAGTGCTATACTATAATACATGAGATTACTAACTTTACTTTTCAGTAATAATCTGTGACGAATTGGCTGTTCCTGAAGGCGGGACAACTACATGTTCTGATGACAACAATTACGGATCAGACTGTGCGCTTCGGTGCAACGTAAGCATTGTTATGGCCTACGTTGTCGATGACAGTTGGTCGTGTTTGTGACTTTCTTCTGTTTTGCTGTCGTAGGAAGCATATGAAATGGCTGGAAGCATAAAAAGAACTTGTCAGGTTGATAAGCAGTGGTCGGGCACTCCTACAACATGTACACGTAGGTTTTATTTAAGTTTTTTGTCAGTATTATTACGATTTTGTATCCACTTTTATTATATACAGTATGTAGGTTACCAGCTTAAAAAGTAATACATTTTTACCAGCTGTTATTACTAGGTAAAACATATTGTATTGTGCAGTAATCACTTGCCCTGAACTGCAAGCTCCATCTAACGGCAAAATATCGTGCGTGAATGGTAATCAATATCAATCAGACTGCAATTTCCAATGCGATGTAAGCTGTGTGCATAAAATTTCACCTTTTCTTTTGGCCAATGTGTAAACTAAAACTTACTCTTAAAAGCTAAGCATGAAACTTAATTTTCCTTGGTATCTGAATTTCATACCCGATTTACAGGAAGGTTATGAACTGCGCGGTCCAAGCATAAGAACTTGTCAGGCAACACGAGCTTGGACAGGAAACGACGTTACATGCGAATTGATTACCTGCGGTGTCCTTGCGGCGCCATCGAACGGCGTTGTGGATTGCTCAGATGAAGACAGTTACGATTCACTTTGCGAATTTGAATGCAACGTACGTTGGAAAATGATGATGATGATTTATTATCTATTTTTTGTATTAGTCAGTGCCATTACGGAAAACATTTTTATGTCATGCTTTAGGAAGGTTACGAACTGAAAGGAAGTGATGAACGTATTTGCAAAGCTGATCGCCAATGGACCGGAAAAGAAACCACATGCAACCGTCAGTGCAATTATATCTTTTATCCTAAAAGTGTTTTTGAATTTTCACAGGTTTATTTCCTATTAGTGGTGTTTCTTGTATGCTGCAAAAATACTGCGACAAGAAATAAAAATCTAATATTCCTTGGGAACTTGTATATATTCAATCAATCTAGTAACGATGTCTATTGTTTCTAGTCATACGATGCCCAACTCTTTCTCCCCCAAGCAATGGTCGCTTGAAATGCACTGATGGTGACAACTATCAGTCAGATTGCAGAACAATCTGTGACGTAAGCAGAAACTTGATTTTGTCTCGCTGCAGTGCATGTATGCATTTAACAATCTAAAAACTTGTTATCATAATTGCTGTTAATTTTTTGATTAGGTTTAATGGTTTAATTATTGTAGGTTGGTCACAACTTGTCGGGTAGCAGGACACGTACTTGCCAAGCAGACAAAAATTGGAGCGGAAGACCAACAAGCTGTTCCATTGTAACCTGCGAGGAAGTAGCCACACCAGAAAATGGCGCTAAGAGGTACAAAATTTGTAAAACGGGTGTTAAATCCATCGACCATCCGCAACTTGTATGATGAAATCTATACGCGAGTATACTGACTTCATGGCACGGTATTTGGTTGAAGATGCACGGATGAAACGAATTTCGAATCAAACTGCGCGTTTACTTGTGATGATGGATATGAACTAAATGGAAGTCGCAGCCGGCGTTGTCAGGACGATGGCACTTGGACTGGCCTTGCGGTCACTTGTGAACGTAAGCTAATAAACACTCGAAATTATTCTTAACTTTTTACTCTTTCAAGGACATGTGTTCTTGTCCTACATGAATAATGTTTTTATCCCTTAAATGTATTACTTCATGCGCAGTTGTTACATGTGGTGAGATTGAAAATATAAGATATGGTTCCGTGATTTGCTCTGAAGAAGATCATTATAACTCGGAGTGCACGTACACATGCAAAAAAGGTTACGAACTAAGAGGGAGGGATACCCGCGTTTGTCAAGTTGATCACACTTGGACCGGAAGTGCTCCAACATGCAAAAGTTTGTGAAATATATATATAGTATTTATATTAATGGTAATCAGTATAATTATGCAGAAATTTTGCGATTTCACGAAGCCATGTTTGTTACAGTTATTAAGTGTGAAGAACTCCCGACTCCAGTTAATGGTACAAAAACTTGTTCGAAAGAAAATAATTACGGTTCCGATTGTGAGTTTGCCTGCAACGAAGGTTCCACACTGCAAGGTTCTGAAACGCGAAAGTGCAAGGCAGATGGAAGTTGGACTGGCACACAGCCAACATGTGAAAGTGGGTGCTAATAATGTGCTAGTAATGTATTATTAAGCCTGAATTGAAAACAAAGTTATGGAGTTTTATTTTTATTTCAACTTGGTCTTTTTCAGAAAGCGAAAGGCCAAACACATGCTTCGTGAATACATTATAATACGTTGCTACTTAATGATTTTAGTCATTTTACGAAATACGGTTGCATAATAATTCTGTTAAATGTATTAGGAATTACATGCGACCAACCGCCTACATACGAAGAAGCAACTAGCGAATGTACAGATGGCATTTATTACGGTTCAGTGTGTTCTTATACACCTAAACGTGGCTTTAACTTCGAAGGAAGTAACGAAGTAACTTGCGGAGTTGAAGAATGGGGAGGTGATGCTCTCGCAATGGACTTTGTAGGTAAGATGTTGCTGAATAAATTTTCAGCCTGTTTCTCTTGTAACTTTACATGAGATTGGAGCCTGCATTTTGTCTTAAATAACAACTGTTTCTCAGTTATTTTCTTGGTTTATTCAAGCTACGCTCATAGTTTCACTCAACAATCAGTAACAGACTCTTTTCCTTTCGATATATTGCGACAACCACATTTAAGGACTTTCTAAAGCAATAACTTTTTAGACATCACTACGTAATCATTTTATCCACAGATTAAGCGTCTCAATCAGGTTAATAAATTTCATGAATTTCATTTCAGTCAAGTTGATAATTTTGAAAATTTTTAGAGCTTCTATGCGAAGATCTAGAAGCGCCGGCACATGGCAGCAAAGAGTGCACTGATCAAAATCGTCTTGATTCTGTCTGCATATTTAAATGTGATGTGAGTTACTCTAATGTAGTTTACTGCTGACAGTTGGCCAGGATTCAATAGCAATTTCAATTATTTTTTTCAGGAAGGTTATGAACTGACAGGATCGGAATCAAGAACCTGTGATTACGGAACTGTGTTTGGAGAGTATGACTGGACTGGAGAGGAAACTGTTTGTACCCGTAAGTAGTTGCTTTCGTTTGGTAACTACAGCCAATTATAAACGCTAACTATGCCCATCATGCTTTCTAGCTATACTGTAGAAGTATTTCTGTATTGACAAAGCTAAGCTAGAAAGCTATTTGCGAACATATCTGTTTATAGCACAATAAAAACACAAACATGGTTTGGAGCCTAATAACTATAGTTATCATATATTTCTTGCTGACAGGTATAAAATGTGAAGAAATAACTGCTCCAGAAAATTCCGAAATGGAATGCACAGAAGACTTTGTGATGAGTTCAAGATGTTCTATCACGTGCGACGAAGGGTTTGAACTCGCTGGTGATGACGTCAGAACGTGTCAAAGTGATAAGGAATGGGACAACGATGCTCCTTTGTGCATAGGTAAAATTAGAAATTATAAATCAACACGGCGATTCACATGTACATTAATGGTAACCTTCTTAAGTCCTTTGCTGTTGGAAAAGGATTGTGATGTAAACGAAGCTTTGCAGTATCTTCTTTTATGACTTATCATGCATATGTAGGTATTGTTTGTGGCCAGATAAGTTTTCCCAATCATGGTTCAGTAGAATGTAGCGACGGAGATAATTATAACTCTGTCTGCCAGTTCGAGTGCGATGAAGGATATGACCTGAACGGGTCTGAATCTCGAACTTGCCTGGATGATCCGAAGTGGAGTGGCTCCGAGGCCATCTGCACACGTGAGTGGCTCTAATGTTCTTAAGCAGAGTAAAACTCAATTGCAAAAATGTAATTGCTTCACTTGAAAACATATAACATTTACCACAAAGTCTGTAAACTTGACTCGAACGCCAAAAACGGACATTGCTGTTGAGAAAAAGGAAGTTTTTATGCTCGAGTACATTGTTTCTTGACTTAGCTTTACTGCTTATTTTCTTGTATGCTATGCAATCTTTTGCTGAAAGCCTCGTGTCGTACTGTTTTCTTTGACCTATCATCCTCATTTAAACTTTATGTCATGCAGTCATACGATGCGGACCGTTATCTCCACCTCCACATGGCAGAGCTGTCTGTTCCAAGGAAGACGAGTATGGTTCGGAATGTCTCTTGGTCTGTTCTACCGGATTCGACATGGTCGGGTCTCCTGTTAGGACATGCGAGGAAAGTGGGAAATGGAGCAGCAAGCAACCTGCGTGTGAACGTGAGTGCTATAGCAGTCCAAACTTGTATTAAGGAATTTGCTATAAGTTTCCTCAACTTGAAGGAAAGATCTAATTTTTTTCTTATCGGTAGTAAATGTCAATGGTTAACAAAATGTTGACTTTAGTGGTCATGTGCCCAAGATTATATGCGCCCGCGAATGGGGTGGTGACGTGTAGCAATGAAAATAACTACAACTCGATGTGCCAACTTTCCTGCCAAGATGGTATGTTGTAAAAGTCGTTAAATTTAGTTACAAATAGTTTGCATTTGTTTCTGGAAACAATCTAACAAGACGTTCCAATATAGGTTATGAGCTGGTCGGTTCAAACATCAGGATATGTGGCGCAGACGGCGAATTTACAGGAATTGACACACTTTGCGAAAGTTAGTTTATTTTTTACAGAGATATTTTGCGAAAAAGTGTATATAAAGTAACTGATAGAATCTTAAACTATAGTGAGATTATTTGCTATGATTTTACGCTAGAAATTTCCTGTCCCAATTTGGAAGATTTGGACTACGGTTCCATACGATGCATAGATGGATACAATTATAACAGCGTTTGCACTTATATGTGCGACCGTGGGTATCAGCTTGTGGGAACATTATCCAGGAAGTGTATGGCATCTGGAGATTGGTCGAACACGAATCCTTCTTGCCAGCGTAAGACCAAAAACTTTGGTGCTTCCTTACCTTTTATTTTGACAAATTATGCTGAACTACGCACCGTCTCTAACAGGCATTGAGTGTAATGGACTTCGGATTCCCAAGCACGGCAGTCTTGATTGCACGGAAGAAAATTTATCAGGCAGCATATGCACTGTAGCTTGTGACAGTTGCTACCAATCAACATCGTCATTGTCTAGATCCTGCAAGCCTGATGGAACGTGGAGTGGAACTACGCTGTCGTGTCAAAGTAAACAGCCGCAGTAGGCTCTAATATCGTACTGATTCATAGCTACGAAGTCCTGCAGAAAAAAATTGTTTCTTTATGTGTAGGCCTAATACCGTAGTTTTAACTTTATGCGGGTATCGATACAACAATTTTTAAAGATAGCACAATTACATATCAATATTTTCAATACCAACATAACAATAAAATTTTATTCACTAGTTACGACTTGTTCAACATTACGAGCGCCAGATAATGGTGACATGAATTGTGGAGACGGCTTTGACGAGTGTGGAACGACTTGTGAATTTACATGCAATTCTGGATTCAAGCTTAAAGGATCAGCCAGTAGAACTTGTGGTGAAGATCTTACCTGGTCCGGAACATCTGCTGAATGCATAAGTAAGATAAAATTGGTTACTTGGAAAAATAGAAATAACGTTCCTATCCGTCACATTGAGGGCGCGACGTCATAGTTTATTTTCTGTTGCAGAAGCACGCTGCCCTCATATTGCCGTTGAAGACAACATGAACATGGTATGCACGGATGGCGATAACATCGGAAGTAACTGTTCATTTACTTGCGCGGAAGATGCGACTTTGATTGGTTCCACAAATAGAGTGTGTCTCGAAGATGGGATGTGGAGCAAGTCCAACCCATTTTGTAGAGGTTTGTTGAGAGTGCTGTTCCACAAGCCTGTCCTATCTATTGGGTCAGTTTTTTATTTGAATTTATTTTACCCTTGTACTTACAGCTTGCAAGACAGCTGTCACCGATGTTTTGTTCATCATCGACGGGAGTTGGTCAGTCGGTGAAGAGAACTTCAGAAAAATAAAGGCTTTCCTAAAAGCCTTAGTAGAGCCATTTAATGTTGGGTCAGTTAATAACCGCATGCTTTGCTGCGCACATTGCATGGAAGGTCAAATAGAAACGATGTATTTTTTACAGATGGGACAACAGTCGTTTTGCTGTGATACAATACTCTGATGATCCACGAACAGAGTTCCTCCTGAACGAACATCTCACAGTTTCTGAGGTCATGAATGGTATCGATGCCATTCCATATAAAGGTAACCCTATGCAATTGTCGGTGTCGCAACGAACTTTAGACGGATAAACTATTTTACGCACTCACTTAGATAAATCAATTTACATCAACTGCATTTGTAGTACAGTTATACTGACCGAGGCCTAGGCTATAAAGCAATTTTAAGTTATTTATTTAATATAGCAAACATCTGAAACACTGTTTTGCGTTTTTAGGTGGAAATACTAATACAGGCCGGGCTTTATCATTTGGATTGTACACGGCTATGGCCCCGGCAAACGGTGCTCGTCCTTACATTGACAAGGTTGCGCTTGTTTTAACGGACGGGAGAAGCCAAGACGGTGTGGGAAATCCAGCAAGAGAGCTACGACAAGCTGGAGTCAAGGTACGAGTGCGCTGTTTTATGTTTATACTGGCCTGTAGCTATATAGTTAAATATACAAGGCAAAATATAAGCAAAATTTGTAATGTGTATATTCTTCTGTAGATGATTGCGATTGGTGTAGGTGATGCGGATGTGCACGAATTGAAGCAAATTGCAACTCCGCCTTATGATTCGTCGGTTTATCACGTAAAAGATTATGATGCAATAAAAGGCATCCAGACGGTTTTGGCCGCAAAGCTTTGCGAGGGTGACAGTAAGTTAGCAAATGCTCTTGTTTACATTTTTAAAAATCAACTTTCTTTTCGAAATCTTACATTTCACATTCTGTGATGTTTTGCTTGTTAATTGCTATGACAATACATCATTCCAGTACCACGACACAGTAGATGTGGATGTCCCGCTGGCCCTCCTGGCCGCCCAGGCGTTCCTGGACAAGATGTAAGTTGATGATGTTGTGTAACTTAAAATGTTAACATGTAATATGTTATCGGGTTTGTTGTTTAAACATTTTAGTTAAAAACTCTAATAAAGTGCTGTTTTCAACTTTTCAGGGTAAACCGGGTGAAGCAGTCAAAGGTTCCAAGGGCGATCCTTTCAGCGTCATTCATGTGGTAGGCAATCACTGATCTTTAACATAAATTAAATACTTTACAACTTGCCTTGTTCAGCACAATATATAATACAAGTTATTACAGTATTACAGTACAAGTTATTACAGCTAGTTAGTATTAGGCATTTTCTCATGTTACGTTAATAATTTCTCTATTGTAACGATTTAGAATTACGAGGCGCAGTCTATAACAGCAAACAACGGAGATGGAAGTGTTGTGGATCTTGATCTTCCCCACGATTTAGTGGCGGTAAGTTTAAACATGATGTTCAGTAGTTTTACTTAATGTTGGTTGGACAATTTGTTGAACTAAAAGTTGGTTCTCGTTTGACAATTTGTAGAGAAGCGCCAAAGACGGTGCCACTTTCTTTGCAATGCCAGGTCCACCGGGAGCACAGGTTAGCAAATCATGCACGTTTGTACATTTTCTTACTTTTAAAACATCCATCAATTGTCATTGTGTTAAAGTAGAACGCTTGCAGTGTTGGTGATTGTTTAGTGATTGGTTTAAAGCAATTTGCCCCATTTCGATAACAATCAAGTACTGGACATTTGTTTAAAACTTTAGATAAGTTCTGAGAACGTATAAAAGCGTTTAATAAACTGGGTTTATTAAATGCCGTGCCATGCTTGATGGCTTATATATCTACCTTTCATTCCAAAATAATGCCATCGTGTAGACACACGGTAATTTTGGAACTTCATTCTAAAAACGTATTATGTCAATATACGGCTAAACTAATGCATGTTGACGTCTGTGTATCACCAGCTTTGTAATATGTGACTTGTTTTGCTTTCTCTTGAACGCTCAATGATCATGTTATCATTCCGATCTAATCACATCACTTGCTAACGTCTTATATTTCTCTGCAATGCAATCATTATATTCTTGGATGGACAGGGACCACAGGGTACCATGGTGAGTAAAACTGAGCCTAACTGTCCCTGACCTCTTTGCTTGTTTTATACATAATTGTGCTTATCATCAATCATATATGGTTCGAAAAATCCTTACTTGTTGTACATATTTATGTAATAAAGTGAACATAAATATGAATGGACTGTAAGCATGTCGTAGGCTACCTTAAAGACATTTTCGTCTTTTAATCACATGTCATAACGGTAAAGATAACACAGATAACGACATGAAGGTGATTATTGGATTAATTTGTTTAAGGGTCCTCCAGGAACACCAGGAAGTAATGGAGAGCCAGGTCCACCGGGATCACCGGTAAGACATTATGTTGTATTGATTGGCAAGTTAAATATCTTCCAGTCTGTAGAGCCTAATTCAAAGTTACCATGGCTTGATTTTGCTGTGCTTGTGCAGGGATCGGCTGGTGCACAAGGACCTGTGGGAATACCAGGTAGAAATGGAGTTGAGGGGCCACCTGGAGCACCGGTGAGTTGCGTTGTAACTGGGTATGAGCTATTAAGGTAGCTTGTATTTTGAACGCACTTAGTAGAAAGGACTTATTAAAAGCGACATTTTTCAACATTTAGGGCTCAAGGGGCACAATTGGTGCACGTGGCCCACCCGGCTCTATGAGTTCTTCTGAGCAGAAAACTATGATGAAAATGACCGAAGATGTCGCCAAACGTGTATCTCAACGTATGTTAAACCCTCATAGAAATTCTGTACAACGTTGTGCTATAGGATAAGCCCGTACCTAGTTTTATCGTGGCAACTAATGCAAACAGCCTAAATTAAATCCGTAATTTGATAGCATTTTCTTCATACAAATCATACCAATTCCAGGCAATACATTCTTAGTAAACTCTTCGTCTGAAAAACTTTGCATACTTTTGCAGAAGAGGTCAGGCAGACCTTGGATGAAATGAATGATGATCGTCGTATCCTACGCAATGTTCGATCAGGAGGTCCAAGCCAGAAGGGGCCGCCAGGGCCACCTGGACCACCTGGTCCTCCTGGATCTAGAGGTTACAACGTACGTACTGCCTTATTCGGTTTCTTTTATATTGCCCCGTTGACTATAGGAACTGTTCACTTGTACAGCATGTGTTTTAATTTCATGGCAATAGGGTTTCGAAGGCCCGGCAGGAATACAAGGTCCGGCAGGATCTCCTGGACCTAAAGGAAGTGTCGGCACAAAAGGTGATTTTCGACCTGCCATTTGTTTCATCCTGTACTACTACAAATAGATATAGAATGCCAATCCTGTATTATATCACACTCCACCAACTTTTTTCAAATTTTTTATATTCGTAAGAATTTAAAATAGATCATCTCTTTCTTCATTTACTTTTCTAACTAGTTAAGCCCTTTAAAATTCATATCGGTAACAGCCACTTCAGTTGCTCTAAAGAGCCAGTCGGTCAATTTCATACATACGCCAGGTAGTCTAGATATCGCTTGAAGTACTTTGAACATGAGACATGACGGGCATGAGAAAAAAAACTTTGCTAACAAATTGTTTTAGTGCCGGTTTATTATGATAGCCCAAAAAGTTACAAGTTTAGTCTCCATCATTTCTTGAAGGAGAAACATAAAAATTCAAACGTTCATAATATACTGTACATGAACGTTTTTCCAACATTTGTAATTTTTTTACCGACATTGCAGCGTTTTGGCCTAAACAGATAATAGCTTGACTTTAATTATCTCGAATCATTTGCTAATGTAGCAAGCATTAGCAACAGCACAAATAACATTTTTATATTCAGTTAATACTTTTCGTTAAAATAACTGCTCTATTCAGGTGATTTGGGAGACAAAGGAGCAAGAGGTCCGCCAGGTCATGGTATTCCAGGTCCAACTGGACCACCAGGACCAAGAGGTATGCAAAATTAATCCCAATTTGTAAATACATCATCACTGCAACGTTTCTTTGTAATTATTTAGTTGGGCCTCACCATAAGCACAACTGTTGAGCTTCCATCTTTAAAAAGAGTTGTTAAGGCTGATTCATAAACCGTTAAGTGCTTATGCATATAAGTCACTTTGAGTGCTTATTTTCTATGTGTTATATTTACTGATCGCAATTTCTTTCCAGGACTTCGTGGAAAGAAGGGCGTTGGTAAACCTGGAAAGCCAGGAAAACCAGGCAAACCGGGTAAATCCAAAAAAGCTAAGTACAAAAAGAGAAGACCAGCGCTAGACTTGAATCGTTGAGATGATTCATAACCAAACGCCGTATGAAGGCATAATAACCATGAAGCTGCTAAGCTTGATTGTAGTGTTATGCAAGGGACTATAGTTAAAGCAATGAATTGACTTCACAAATTTGTTACAATTTTGTTTAACAGTATTAGCTTAAAGCAGCATATACCAATTTTTGCAAATATGTTTTGTAATTATATCAATTTGAATTTCTATTTCAAATTACCTAATTTTTACCTTTGCTTTTTCAAAATAACATCTTGCTTTACTTAGTTGTCTTTAGTTTCTTTCCCTAAGTCATCTTGAAGTTGTCTATTGATTGATGAACGCTGAAGTTTTGCTTGTGTTCTATGGCCTATGCTCTTATTGTAAAGTTATGAACCACGTAATCGTCTTCCTTGTCAGAATCTTTTCTTGCCTTACGTTTAATTGCGCTGTGCATACCTAACGTTTTTATTTCTTCTGAACTCTGCACACAATACAGCATAATTATATTTTGCGCGTGACATACTTGTATAGTGATTGAATTTGGCAAAATAGTTACAAATATAATTTTTTCAGTTCGTGGATATCATGTGTCGTACAGAACGATTATGAAAATGCAAAATGTGGTTAAAAACACATCATTTGTTTATTAGCATATCGACCTATATATGATAATATACGAGTATAATGAAAAAACCTCGAACTCGCGTTATTTTCTGCAAGAAACCATCCAATTAAAAACGCTTTAAGTTATATCATAGACAATAGTGCATACAAACTTTCGTGCATATAGCATATAAAAGCTTAGCTGCTTCGACGAAAACGTACAAGCATGAATAGAACTTTGAGGAAGCGTGAACGAACGTATTAATGAAAAACTTTCGGCCATCAACAGTTGATATCTTTTTATGCACACATCGTATATTTATTCGAATAGAAGCTGCGGTGCGGCATCTAATCTTTTTGAAATCATTTCGTGATTAAACTTGTATTCAAATAAATCTTGTCATCAAGGGCGCTTTTTACTCAAGTGGGCAATACGGTAATCAGTCCAGTAAGGCAAGGACGTGTGCCAGCTTTTTGTGCGTAGACGGGGCATAGATGAAACAAATCTTGAAAACAAGCAAAACAGTCAGTCAAGTTATACATATTTGATACATAACAAAAAAATGGAAAATTTTTTAGGCCTACTTCCATATCCATTTCCGCTTGATTCGGGGTATGGTTTTCTTGCTATAGTCAGTGTTGCCAGATAAAGCATATCTGAGGAAAAGCAAAATTTCACTCTACTGTACAATAAAAATGTTAGGTGGTCTCGTGATTTGAACGAGAAAGTATAACCAAGCAATGTCAAGATGCATAGTGTTTGGATTGAACTTCTGATCCTAAGCACAAGAATCACATAAACAAGTATCATGTTCTCAAAAATGGCCGCTTTTACGCAAACAATAGTTTTAGCAAACAATGAATATCTCACCGACAAAAGTTTTGATCTATTTTCTGACAGTAATTACTCGCTGTTTTTTAATACAGTGGATAAAATAAAGGCATTGACAGTTAGGGATAAAGTGTTCACCTGGCGTGAAGCAACCAAATTGTGATTTCTGGACTTTGATCATGAAACAGCAACGTGGAATCGATTGCGCAAGATTTGCATTGGGCTAAAATACATCAGCCTATACTGCCTGTTGCACCTGTTACGTGGCACTGCTTGCAAGTAAATGGGTAAAAATTGCATTGTTAGGGAATTTCAACAGCAAACCTCTTGAAAAAACTGATAACGATTTATTAATAGTCTAAGAGATTTTGGTAATCGTTATTATCTAAGTATTTGTTGACTTGTTGCACCCACTGTTTAACACTTTGCGTGACCGACATCGACCTGGTTTGAAATGAATTTTATGGCACATATTGCGCGCCATCTTGTTTGCACGGCCTCTTTCTCTTTGGATACTCGTTGCTTTTTACGAAGGATTTTATGTTTGCCTTGCCACGAGCCTTTATATCACTGCTCACAATCAACTTAATCAGAACTGAGTTGCTCGTTTAGACGCCGCATGACTTGGCACAGTTAAACTGATGAATTTCACCTGCAACTCTGGAAGAACATCGATGACTGATTAGAAGATGCTTTAGAACAAAGAAGATGGCATGACATAGGAAAAGGTAATTTTTTCAGCAAGTATTGCAGCTTTTCATAATAGCATCTTCCCTGCTTTTGAATGGTAGTTTGCTTCGGTTTCCTTGGAATCGCTCATGTACGTGTAATTGCATCAATGCAAAATTTACACCAATATTCAGTATTTAACCTTACAGTACAAGATGATAATAATTACAACCGAAATTGTTAAAAACGGTTACTACAAAGACAAATTTTGCTTATGGTGCAATTACACTTTGGTACGGTACCGTGATAATAGTTTTCAGCGTGTCTTTAAAATACATGTGGTCAGCATTATTGTATGATTTATAAAAAAGTTTAAACAACCCAAAAGACATTAACTACATGTGTATTTTAACAGCACATGATGGATGAAGGCACTTAAAGTTAAAGATCACGGCATCAAGACGAAAATATTAAAAATCATCTTCGTCGTCAATAGTTATCCGTATTGGTCACAACGTCACAGTTAATAGATTTGTTTGTTCAAGTAACATTCAACAAAAGTGCGTATCATATGACAAAGACTTTCGAAATGAACTAGTTTACTCGAATACAGTAACTGAACACATTCAAAATGTTCAACAGTATTTTTCTCCAAGGGCCCTCCAATATTTACAGTAACTCATAGTAATGTTCGGGTGTTGCAAATTCCAAAAAAGTTTTCGTTTAACATCTTCTAACTCCACATTAGCTCTGAAGCTTTAGTTATTAACCGCTAACAACGAATTATTCAACTGTAATATGTTGAAAAAAGTCGAATTCAATGAGCATGACATCATCATCCGTTTATAGACCATTTCACCAAAAGATGATTTTGCAACCAGACACTCAGAAACACGATTGTTTTGTCAAATTGTGTATCTGAGTGTTTCTCTGTAATTTCATGACAAGCAGCGGTCATCAACCAAATAATATCAAAGTTGGCTACATTTACAGTAAAACAAAAAACAACAAATTAAGCATTAAATGTACAATTATACATTTAACCGTTTATTTTTTGTTAATTGCAGTACACTTGGAGAAATGACTGTGAATCGCCGAATGCTTTTTGAAGAAATCTTCCCATTTTCTGGCTGAATTAACGAAGTGATAAACTATATTTACGATAGAATTGTTCGTTCAAAATATAGCATTAAATTATCAGTTACACATTTTGACCTGTTCGCATTCATGCTTTTGTAAAACATGCTTGAATGTCGCACATGCAAAATACCGTTTGCATCACCTACGGCAGACGTTCATATTTTTTTGCATCGCCAGGTTTTGTGAACGTGATGGGAATAAATGTTTAAATTACACATCTTTGCAAGCTCGTTAATTATATCAGAAAATGTCAAGGTACGGCAAGCACCGGCATCGGAAAACAAACACATTAAGTATGTTGCAATAAACTTGCAAGTCGCATTGTTAGTTTTTGTTATCGAGCGCTCTTATCGAACTACTTAAAATGGAGCCTTCCCTCTAATCACAGACGTAAATTTATCCAAGATAAAACTGTAGAGGCAAACATAGGTTAAACTATAACTGGGTCGCCGTGGTACCAGGGCACTCGATACTTTAGGCTGGGAATATAGGTTTAGCGTAGTTTTCGAACTAGCGAATCAAAAAGTTCAAACAATGATTAGCAAACCTTCGTTATAACTCAAACAAAGTTCCGATAAACGACAACGCGGGTTATTAACACCGGCTAGTTAATCTTTAACCCTGTCATTTGAGAGGATGGTTGTGCCTCTTTCTTCACCATTGTTGACCTTCTCTGCGAACTACTCCGGCAATCCTGATTGCGTAATAAATTGTTACACAAGTTTTCTGTTTGATTAAGCGTACAATTTTTATAAAAATGTTTAGTGATTTACTATGAAACCAAAGTTGAGTACGTAGCAAGTAAAACTTGTTGTTAATTACTATTAGATCCTATATATTCCGCTCATAAAAAATATCCTCCGGCTAAACGTCTCACAAGTGGTATGGGGTTGAGCAACAGAAAGAAAAACTATAGTTGACAAACTATAATAATCTAGCAATACAAATTCGGACTAGACCATAACGTTCTTCAAACAGGATATAACACTCAAAAACATTTACATCTTGATTTATGACATATTTGTTCTGCAAGCAATGTGTATATACCCCTTCAAAAGTACCCAACTATTTTTGCAACAAGTCCTGAATGTCTATTCTTTCCGGTCAAACTTACCCGTCTGGTCGTGCAGGTTACTTCCCCATGCAATGTAGGTGTTACCTATTTATAACCACCGTCCACACGTCATTTTGAAACGAGGGTAATGAAGCACACGCGGTTAAACAAGACATTGTCAAATTGACCATTTCATTGAAGGCCATGATTATATAAAATCAAGGGCATCAAGTTGTTAACGTAAGTGGATCAAGTGCCCTTAAAACGTTGAGCAGCGATTACGAAAGTAAAATCAGGAAGGTTTGTTGAATGAACGCACAAGCTCAAACTTGTATAAACAAGTTGATAGCTTAGGTCTTTAACAGAGTTGTCGTTAATTTTAAAAACTTGTTTGTTGAAATTGAAAATTTCCATCTATTGCCATTTTAAAACTCTTAATTGCACTGAACTTTCGTACTCAATGAGTCCAACAATTTATTGATTACTGGGTTATCTTGCTGTCACGGTGTTTATTTTGTCTATTAAAGCTTTTCATGTTGGTACACACATGTGATCTTTTTAAATGCTATTAAAATATTCGAGCTTATACACTACAGATCCGGAGATTATAGCGAAAGTTTGAAATAGGTTACCTGTGTAAAAATAGTATTGATATTTATTGATATTGTAATAGTTTGGTTACAGCCAGGCTATTCCAACCTTGTACATGTTATATCACTTGAAGACAGTTTGATCTATTCGGTTTCATGTTGTCAACTGAGCTAAGCCACAGTTTCCAAGGTAACATGTAATGTTTTATTGGGAATCATGCTTTATGGCCTGTCGTGGTAAATTACCCAATGTTTACCCATAGCTTGCCAACCCACCTGCGTCCTAAATAAATGTTGCATCGTATGAGCAATTTAAGAATGACGAAAATGGCTTTTATGCTACATTGGCCAACACTCATTCATATGACACAATTACAACCACAAGCCAAAGATAGACTGTACCACGACTGATTTACATTCTACAAGGCGTAAAAAGAATACTTTGAAAATGAATTAAATCTCCAAACCGTGAAACCTACGTTTTGCAAAAGTGTGCTCGCTATCTAGCGCTTTGCAAGTAACAGTCTTGGAGCCAATTGTTTAGATGTTGTATTACTTTTAAATGAATGTATTGCAGCAAACCATCATAGCAACCTAATGTATTTGGTTGTTCTTCACTCTTCCGGAAACTTTAACAACCGGCCATGTTGAAGTCAGGCACGTATTTCGAATTGACTTATGATGAAAGAGAGATTTTGTAATAAGATCACGGCCGCAGCCACAAATTATGGCATAACTAACTGATTTTAGGATTATTTCAATCAACACAGGCTATATTTCTTAATGGCAGTGTTATAAAGTTTTTTGTTCAAAACGAGTTATCCAAACGTTTCCGTATTTTGCGCGTCATACACGCAGAAAGATGGCTGTGTATCAGGTTTGACGTTTGAAAGTTCAATGTTTGAGGGATTTGCAGACTTGTTGAAAGTTAAGCTTTCAAATTCCGAGTCGGCTGCGTGCTCCACATTACCGAGAAGGTTGATTGTCAAATCATCATCATCGTCGCGGCTGCTTCATTTAGAGTTTTCCACCATTCAATTAGGTCCTCCCCAAAATATGCTGTTACAGTTTTTATCTTGTTGTTAAGCAGATTTTGCTCGATCTCCACTCTATTACCTGGACCAGCCAGCATCACCAACTGCAGCAAGAATAAACAGAGTTAGTAAAGGAGAAATTAACTGTTTCATTGATCTTAGTAAATCGAAACTGCACCTCTTCAACATTTGCGTTACGCGGCAGGAAAAAGCCAACGTTGTTGCTGATCTCTTTTGCTATTGAGAACGCTTTTGCCCCAAAGACACCCATGTCTTCAATGCTGAACACTTCTCGGTGGATGTATTCCGGACCACCCCAAGGAGGGCTGTGGTGACAATTTAAGATTTTATAAACTGTAACGACCAGAAATCCGAGATATATTGAACTCGAAACTAAAAGCTTTATAAGTCTTACCTCAAAAACACAACGTCTGCTTTCAATGTGGAGGCAATGTCAAAGAAATTGGCACAGATGAATTCGATGCGGTTCGCGACTCCGTATAGATCCGCGTTGTGTTTTGCAAAGGATAATTTCAACGGGTCAATATCAATGGCAATAACTGCTAGAAATAAACGAAAAGTTCTTTGAAAAAACGCGAAATCCGACAAGAAAACCATAAGTTACCAAATGAATCGACGATTACCCTTTTCACATGTAAATGCAAACTGAATCGAGTTTCCACCAACACCGCAAAACGCATCAACAATAACATCACACCGGCACCGTTCAGCGATGTGTTCTGCTATTTTTTCCGGCGTTACGGAATACCAGGACTCTGTTCAAAAGTAGAAGCTTGATGATGCGGACTGACAAATTAAATAATTATCAGCGGGTAATTGTTTAACTTCGAAATAAAACGAGAAATTACCAAAGAACCGTCCTATAACCAGGGTTGCCATACCGTCCTTATTTCTAAGATTTGTCCTTATTTTAAAGGTCCGTGTCTTAGAAAATATGTTTGTCCTTTTTTCTAAGAAATGTCCTTATTTTCACTTTCGTCCTTATTTTTAGGGCGGAGGTGGGCACTTTTGTCCTTATTTTGGGCATTTTGTCACCTTTACGATACCATTTTGTACCAAAGAGATACCAAAATTATGAACATGCAGATAGTGTCTTGTTTTTTTTTTTTTTTTTTAGGAACATTGGTTGCTTTCTCTTGTTGAACACTGTGGTGGTATTCCTCGTTCGTTTTCTAGTCGTCCTTATTTTTGAGTTGAGACTGATGGCAACCCTGCCTATAACCCATACAGAGTCAAGTTGGTGACACTGGGACACTGGAAGGCAACCCTGCCTATAACCCTTGCTAGCATATTATTAAAATAACCGAAATCACACGACCAGTACAAACAAAAACAAGCATTATTTCACAAATACCTAGATCCAGTTTAATTCCGTCGTCATATTTCGAAAAGAGCTTATATCGCTGCGCCCAATATTTTTTCAGGCTAGGTTTGTTGGCAATAATTTCAGGAGGAAGTTTCTTTGAAGATTTCTTCTGGCGCTTTTTCTTCTTATTCTTTCGATTTTTATTTAATAAAATATCAACTGTGTCATGATTGCCCTTCGGCGCAAAACTATCTACAATAAAAATAATTACTGCGTTAAACATCCACTCTGGGAGCAGACTATGAGAAAATACACTACCAGTGTTTACAGAATATTTAACAGGTAATCAGTCTTACATAATAATTTAATAATAATATTTGTATACATTTAAGTACTAAACATGTGTAATTTGTTAAATAACGATCTGCAAGTTTATCAGTGCATTTAAATAAATCAGAAATAATGATCAACGTAACATGCAGAATAACATCAACAACGACGTCAAATGTCCGAGACATGGACAATTACACATCAACAAATACCTTCACTTAAACTACTTGCTAATGAAGAATTTGAAGATTTTTCATTTCCTTCTTTATCATCACTAGCCCTGCTGTCTTCTACTTCAGGACCAAGTTGACAACTAAAATCCTTGTCCACGTTATCTGCTTCAACACGATCTTCAGAAGACTCTGTTATAAGAACAATGGAACAATCATTATAATCGTAACGAAGCATCCACCAAAAAATATTTCCTGCTAGTATTAAAAATAATACATTAATAGAGGTGGGCAGTCTGTAATTTGGAAATACCGACGGTAACGGTACTTGGCAAAAACTGTAACGATGGTTCCTTTATTCGGTACTTTGGTACTCGGTACCAGTATTATTTGCGGATCTTGTGGCAAGTGCTATTTTTATCGATATTATGACCCCGGTAAAGGTTACTTCAGGTCAAAAAATATGTGAACTCGCTCTATGCGATTTTATTAAACAGAGTTTGATTAAAAAATAACAAAAAACGCTCAAATTGGCACTAAGTGTTAATTAAAATGAAGTTTTCAAAAACATACTTCTCAAAACCTTGAAGTAATCACTTAAGTACCGAGTGCCGGGACTGGCTTATATTTCTTGAGAAAAGTAATTCGGTACAGGGATTCAGTACTTTTAGAAACAGTTACCGACATCATTACAGAAAGAGTTACAGTAATTACAGTTACAGCGTTACAGTAATTACGTACTATAGTACCGCGGTACTGCCCACCTTTGTACTATAATAAAAATAAAAGAATTGTGTTGTGAGCTTTTTAAGTTGACTTTACCAAGTAAGCATATCATCAGTTATTTGCTTCAAATTGCTTACCAACTTTGCTTCGGCTTGTATCGAACGGACGACAATTATCGTCAAAGTTAATGTGGGTTCTCTAAAAACATAACATTTTATATTTATGGCACAGCTTAAAATATTCATTATAAAACCATTGTGCAATTAGTAGTCAATACCGTATAACGCAGGCACATACAGATAGAATAAAAAGCATACCCGTCTTTTGCTCATTTTTCTTTGAATAAACATAACCTTGATGCTGTTAAACTTTCTATTTCTACCTACGATAAAATGATATGGTCAACATTTACAACTACACCATTTAAATTATGAAGGAATACACTTAACTGTTTTATTCTAGATACGCTTAGGCTGTAATCCTGACTCTGTAAAAATGGGTGCTCCTCGAAAAAGCTGGATGTCCAACTCTGTCAAACTAAGCTAAATCTGCCAACAGATACTTTTAACCATGCATTTTTATAGGTCCAAAACTTCTTAAAAGCTCTGCCCTCTTTCTCCCCAATGTTCTTGTCGCAATTGCTATAGTCATTTCGTGCAAATACATCTCTTTATACAATGTCTTCATTCTGTGCGCATATGTCACACCTTAAACAATGGCACTATCAGGATATCACCAAGGGCTAGGCCATCTTATTTTGCAGTGAAGACCAATTATTTAATGAACAATGGCGGCCCAGTGGGCATTCATTCAGCTCACTGTTGGATGCCCAATTTAAATTCATCACTGAATACAGTGAAACCTCGATAATACAACCCACTCTTGGAGAAAAATCCTGGTTACATTACCTGGCTACTTGCATTGTTGGCCATCAGTAACAAGCAGAGATGTACAACTTGTCGCAAAATTCAATTATTTACTATTAAGAGCATCAAGTAAACCCTAAAACACGCCCTAGCATGGCACAAGCGATATTAAACAATTTCATAGATAATATTTTTCATGTTTCATTTCATAGATAATATTTTTCATGTTTCATTTCATAGATAATATTTTTCATGTTTCATTTCATTGTCAGTACTCCATTGACATCAATCGATGAAACTATGTTATTTTAAGAATACTAAGTTTTAATTGAAGTGACTGGTCACACTAACGACGCAATTGAAATTAAACATTAAACCCAACAAAGCAAGCCAACATGATTCACAAGTGATTTTCCAAAGGCCCGAGAGCATGAAAAATAGGATATTATAGTTGGGGTCATAAAAAGTGTTAATTTGATCGACGCAATCTTGTTAACAGAGTGGTTGTAAACTTAGGTTTCCCTGTAGGTACTAATAATAGATTATACCTCTGACATTCACTACGATAACAAAACTAACACTGCCACCGAAATTAGGAGCGCGGAGTTGAGCTTACCGTTAATTTTTACAGTGAAAGGTGTGGCACCCTTTGCCAAAATGGAAGTAATGCCTAAAGAAAAAACAAACAGGGCAGGATGTCTTTCAGTATTCCCTTTTTTGAGGAAATGGTGCAAGGTGCAAGTCACAAAGCAATTACTTGTTTTGAACTTGTAACACATGTCCTTTGTTTGCATGCATGACCTGGAGACTTTACGACAATTGTTTGTTTTTAAAAGATGTATCAGCGGAAATGAAATTAATCTATTCCCGGACATAATACATTCGGTTGTCTGCAAAACAACTCGGCTATCTGTTCTCATACATCTACGCTTTTTTTCTTTTCCTTTGCTTTTGTGTCTGGAAAAAAGTGAGTTTCGAAAACAAGTGTTTAACATGATTAGTGTATCCATGACCTTCTGTGAAAACAATAACAAATGTGCTGTGATCATGGGTGCCAACTTATTTCCATATGAAGTGCTATCTGCATGTAAAGTATGTTTGTTCTCTTCACCTTTCTGTTTTGGAGCTCGTTTTTCTCTTCTAACTCCTTGGCGGGTGTATCAGAAATTTTCATTGAAACATTGCCAAAAATTGTCTGGGCGCTTGCGGTTTGTGCACTTATTGCTGGGTATTTTTGTTTCAAACTATTGGAATATATCATTTTGTTCAAAACTGAATCTGTAGGAATTAACATAAGAAGTAAGAACGATGTTATTTTGTGGAAGCGATTTCCAAAACTTTTTGCAACAAATCCTGAATGTCTATTCTTTCCGGTCGAATTTACCCGTCTGGTCGTGCAGGTTACTTCTCCATGCAACGTAGGTGTTACCTATGTATAACCACCGTCCACACGTCATTTTGAAACGAGGGTAATGAAGCACACGCGGTTAAACAAGACGTTGTCAAATTGACCATTTCATTGAAGGCCATGATTAACAAACCAAGGGTGTCAACGTAAGGTAGGTTTACCATATTTTCATCACCCGAAAGGAGGACACGTAATGCCACCAAACACTTGCACAGAAGTCAGTGGCAGTGGCGTTGAGGAGAGAGAGACTAATGCTTTTAAATGCAATAACTAAATTACCCGCTTCAATACAGCCTCATCAAAAGAGCACGGAGCCCGAACATTTATGTTTTTACGCCTAAAAATGAATTGTACTTTCATATTTAAACAACAATAGCGGCAATTTATGGTGTACAATTTTGAAACGTCGTATACAATGATTTTAGAAGGCCATTTACCCGCTTAGTATATAATTTCCCATTTGACAGCTGGTTAGGAGAAGAAAACAAGTAATTCAATAAACGAAAAGCAATGAAGACTTAAAAACGCCTACAGCCCAAAAATTTTGGTTCGTGAAGGGGACCATGGCTCTCTCTAAATTCATTATAGTGCACTTACAACATTAATTGTGTGAAATGCGTGAATAAAAATTATATTTTAATTAAAAATAAAACTTAGTTCTTGTTATTTGTCGGCTGTATTCCAAAACTCCGATTGTTAGAAAAAGTTTTAATTGAATTTGGAATATCTCCGCAATAATACAAGGAACGTCTGATGAATTTTAGGAACTAATTAATTTCCAAGAGGCCACGCGTGGTCAAGTGACCAACGTTACCGCGGTAGTTGTGCCAGCCTTTTGCTCTTCACTACAAGAAAAAACCGGGAACAGCACGTATGCAGATAAACAACGTTTTTTTTATTTCTGATAATAAGTTAGTTGAATTGCGATGATTGTAACTTCCAACAAAGCAAAATCTTTAATTTTTCATTTATCTACTTGCGTTTTTTATAACCGCAGTTGTAATTGAATGAAAAGATTGAAATTGAAAAAATAAGATATTTGTTCTGCTCTATATGTTTCAAAACTAATGCAACAAACAAACATCATTTGTACTTTTTGCACAGTTATTTGTAACAAAGCGTTTGCGACAATATAATACAACGATTCCAATCATGCCATATGCTGGGACAGTTGGACACTAAACCCATTGCCTTGGCGCCATAAATGGTTTACAGTGTAAACTTTACACTTTCTGAATGCTTTTCTAGTTGGATATAAACAGAAATATATCCAAAGTTTCGTAGAATGATATTGAGGTTGTCTTCTAATACCAATTGCTCAGTCACAGGAATATTTGATTCGTACTCTTTATGTTTTAGTGCATTTGTGAGCCTCAATATTGTGCCTTCTCTTGGCCACAGAAACCGGATTCCGGTCCCTAGCATGGAGATGTCCCTTCTGGAGATGTTTTTGTGCTGCTTTAACCATCCATTTGTTGTGCACTTAACATATGCAATGTTCATTTTAATCAAACCATATCACTTTATATATTTATTTCCGCTACTGATATCCGTGTTTTTGAAGTTAGGGAACATGTCCTCTACAGCATAAACACTGTAGTTGTTTATGTTATTATGGCTTTAAATTCGTTAAAATTAGGAAGTATTTTGCGGGTTTGGTGACCATGCTAACCTACCATCTTATAGCACAATTCCATTATTGCTATCTCGCCTACTTTAAGCCCTTGGTCTTGGCCACTTTTTCCTGCTCATTAATGTGAGTGAGCATGTGTTTTATTGTGCATTAAGTCCAACGGTTAGCAATAACATTTGACTTTCGCTTCCTACAGCTAGCGGTGTAAAATAAACAATACAATACAAAACACAACATGCATGGATAATTAATTGTTGGCCAATTCGAATTAAAACGACCAGTATAAAAATGTAATGGCCAAAAAGTAGATCATTTTGGAATTTTAGCTTGTCCTCAGACGACAATTCAATTGTCATGAAAAATCGTCCAAAAGGAGGACGTATGGTAATTGGTAACCATAAAGTGAGTAGATTAAATACCCTTAAAACATTGAGCAGCGATTACGAAATTAAATCAGGAAGGTTTGTTGAATAAACCAACATGGTCAAACCTGTATAAATAAGTCAATGGCTCAAATATTTAAATAATTTTCGTTACTTTGGAAAACTTGTTAATTGAAAAAAAGCTGTTTTCAATCCTTTATTATTTTAAAACCCGTAATTGCACTGAACTTTCGTACTCAATGAATCCAACAATTTCTTGATTACTGGGTTATCTTGCTGTCACGGTGTTTATTTCGTCTGTTAAATCTTTTCATCGTGGTACACACATGTGATCTTTTTAAATGCTATTAAATCATTCGAGCAATAGCTTATACTCTACAGATTCAAAGAGAGCGAAAGTTTGAAATGTGTCACTTGTGTAAAAATAGTCTTGATAATTCAGTAATCGTTATGTTACAGCCAGGTTATTCCAACCTTGTACATGTTATATCCCTTGAAGACAGTTTGATCAATTCCCTTTCAGGTCGTCAACTGAGCAAATTAGCTGCAGTTTACTGGGTAAAAATGTGATGTTTTATTGGAAATCATGCTTTATGGCCTGTCGTGGTAAACTACCCAATGTTTACCTATAGCTTGCCAACCCACCTGCGTCCTAAATAAATTTTGCATCGTATAAGCAATTTAAAAATGACGAAAAATGGCTTTAGTGCTACATTGGCCAACACTCATTCATATGACACAATTACAACCACAAACCAAAGATTGACTGTGCCACGAGCCCACGACTGATTTACATTCTACAACGATTAGTTTGAAAATGAATTAAATCTCCAAACCGTGAAACGTATATTTCGCTAAAGTGTGCTCGCTATCTAGCGTTTTGCAAGTAACAGATTTATAACTAAGTTTCACAGCCCAACTGTAATTACGTTATAACAAATGTTGTATTCTTTTTAAATGAAAGTCTAGCACTTTCAAAATATCATACCAGCCTATCTGTGTTTGGTTGTTCTTCACTCTTCAAGCGACTACACTACATGTTGAAGTCAGGCACGTATTTCGAATTGCCTTATGAAAGAGAGATACAGTAATAAGACCGTGACCGCATCCACGAATTTACAGTATGATCAATAATTCTAGGATTATTTCAACATAATCGTTTTTAATGGCAGTGTTAAAATGTTTTTTGTTCAAAGAGTCAACCAAACGTTTCCGTATTTTGCGCGTCATACACGCAGAAAGATGGCTGTGTATCAGGTTTGACGTTTGAAAGTTCAATGTTTGAGGGATTTGCAGACTTGTTGAAAGTTAAGCTTTCAAATTCCGAGTCGGCTGCGTGCTCCACATTGCCGAGAAGGTCGACTGTCAAATCATCAGTCGCGTCTGTTTGCTTTACAGTTTTCCACCATTCAATTAGGTCCTCCCCAAAATATGCTGTTACAGTTTTTATCTTGTTGTTAAGCAGATTTTGCTCGATTTCCACTCTATTACCTGGACCAGCCAGCATCACCAACTGCAGCAAGAATAAACAGAGTTAGTAAAGGATAAACTGTTTCATTGATCTTAGTAAATCGAAACTGCACCTCTTCAACATTTGCGTTACGCGGTAAGAAAAAGCCAACGTTGTTGCTGATCTCTTTTGCTATTGAGAACGCTTTTGCCCCAAAGACACCCATGTCTTCAATGCTGAACACTTCTCGGTGGATGTATTCCGGACCACCCCAAGGAGGGCTGTGGTGACAATTTAAGATTTTATAAACTGTAACGACCAGAAATCCGAGATATATTGAACTCGAAACTAAAGGCTTTAACAGTCTTACCTCAAAAACACAACGTCTGCTTTCAATGTAGAGGCAATGTCAAAGAAATTGGCGCAGATGAATTCGATGCGGTTCGCAACTCCGTATAGATCCGCGTTGTGTTTTGCATAGGATAATTTTAAAGGGTCAATATCAATCGCAATAACTGCGAGAAATACAGGAAAAGTTCTTTGAAAAAACGCGAAATCCGACAAGAAAACCATAAGTTACCAAATGAACCAACGATTACCTTTTTCACATGTAAATGCAAACTGAATCGAGTTTCCACCAACACCGCAAAACGCATCAACAATAACATCACACCGGCACCGTTCAGCGATGTGTTCTGCTATTTTTTCCGGCGTTACGGAATACCAGGACTCTGTTCAAAAGTAGAAGCTTGATGATGCGGACTGACAAACTATCAGCGGGGTTACCGTTTTAGTTTAAAAAACGCGAAAAATTACCAAAGAACCGTCCTATTTCCCATACAAAGAGTCAAGTTGGTGACGCTGGGTTGGGCTAAACCCTTGCTAGCATATTATTAAAATAACCGAAATCACACGACAAGTACAAACAAAAACAAGCGTTATTTCACAAATACCTAGATCCAGTTTAATTCCGTCGTCATATTTCGAAAAGAGCTTATATCGCTGTGCCCAGTATTTTTTCAGGCTAGGTTTGTTGGCAATAATTTCAGGCGGAAGTTTCTTTGAAGATTTCTTCTGGCGCTTTTTCTTCTTTTTCTTACGATTTTTATTTAATAAAATATCAACTGTGCCATGATTGCCCTTCGGCGTAAAACTATCTACAATAAAAATAATTACTGCGTTAAACATCCACTCTGGGAGCAGACTATGAGAAAATACACTACCAGTGTTTACAGAATATTTAACAGGTAATCAGTCTTACATAATAATTTAATAATAATATTTGCATACAAATAAGTACTAAACATGTGTAATTTGTTAAATAGTAAATCGCAAATTTATCAGTGCATTTAAATAAATCAGAAATAATGATCAACGTAATATGCGGAATAACATCAACTACGACGTCAAATATCCGAGAAATGGACAATTACACATCAACAATTACCTTCAGTGTTCGCGTCTTCACTTAAACTACTTGCTAATGAAGAATTTGAAGATTTTTCATTTCCTTCGTTATCATCACTAACCCTGCTGTCTTCTGCTTTAGGCCTAAGTTGACAACTAAAATCTTTGCCCACGTTATCTGCTTCAACAGGATCTTCAGAAGACTCTGTTATAGGAACAATGGAACCATCATTATAATCGTAATGAAGCATCCACCAAAAAATATTTCCTGCTAGTATTAAAAATAATACATTAACAGAGGTAAAAGAATGGTGTGGTCATCAAGTAAGCACTTCATCAGTTAATTGCTTCAAATGGTTACCAACTGTGTCTTGAGCAGGTTCATCCACAAACTGAAGAAAATTCTTAACTCTTTTAAGAACTTTGTTTTGGCTTACATCAACTGATCTACCATCATCGTCAAACTTAATGTGGGTTCTCTAAAAACATACCAATTCTGTATTTATGACACATCGACACAACTTAGAAATTCATTATGAAGACATTGCGCAATTAATAAAATAATCAATACAGTGTAACACAGGCACACACAGATAAAATAAAAAACATACCAGCCTTTTTTTCATTTTTCTTTGCATAAACATAACCTTGGTGTTGTTGATCTTCCTCTTTGTACCTACCACAAAAGACATGGTCAACATCTACAACTACACCATTTAAAATGTATAACATAACGTACCAGTAATTCCAAACCTAGGGTCCCGTAGGTGTTATGTTGATTATTAGCATACAAATTGAAAGTATACGAGTCACTTTTAGTTTTGGATATACTGCATTATATATACAGTATACAGTAGTTGAGATTTTGTTCAAAACAGGAATTTAAATTGATCACTGTTAAGAGCATCAAGTAAGCCCTGTCAGTAAACACTAAAACACACCCTTGCATGGCACAAGCGATATTAAAGAAATCATAGATTATATTTTTCATATTTCATTTCATTGTCACTATTCCATTGACATCAATCGATGAAACTTCGTATTTTCAAGAATATTAAGTGTTAATTGAAGTGACTGGTCACACTAATGACGCAATTAAAATTAAACATTTCAACCAAAAAGCAAGCCAACATGATTCACAAGTCACTTTTCCCAAGGCCTGAGAGCATGAAGAAAAGGATATCAGTTGGGGCCATAAAAGGATAATTTGATCGAGGCAATCTTGTTAACAAATTGGTTGCAAACTGAGGTTTCCCGGTATTAAATACTAATAAAAATTGTACTATTGACAGTCATTAGTCATTACGATAACATATAATTAATACAATAATACTTATCTACAATAGGTACTATTGAGTTGCCAAATAAAATGCGTATAACAAAGCTTGAGTTTAAGAGCGGTTTTGTGTTGTGGAAACAGCAAAAGACAGAAAAAGATTGCTTAGCTAAAGCTAACAAAAATTGGTATGGTGTCACAATGATTTTCCTCAGACTGAGAAAGGTAATTGCATGACTTAAAATCGGCGATGACTTCTCATCACTCAAGCAAGATTTTCTGTATTTTTCAAATCTCTTATTTCTATATAATAGCATATGACCTGGGGAGAGTGAAATTGAGGTTCAAGAGATTTGTATACAGTTATAACAAGCTTGACAAAAATTTTTAAGTCGTCAGAGATCAGAAAAATCAGTTTGTCACCATTCTATTACACAAAAACTCCAATTTTTTTTTATAATTATGACATTAAACCGAAATCGAAAAAACATACCTTTCTCGTTGGATAAATATTTACAGCCAACAAATGAGCAGACAGTAGGAAAATCAATGCCGCTAACAGGGCTATCATCCTCAGATTCAGGACAACTATCATCGTTGCTCTTTGAGTTTTGCTCATCCTTTGCTCTACAAGTGGAGTCAGCATCTAATTCATGCTCTCGCGGTAAGCTGACTGAAGAAGAATGATTCCGTGTGGGACCATCATCATCTTCATTGGACAAATTAAAGGATGTCACAAGACCACTGCTGGTGCCTGACGTGGCAACATTTGCAGAACAATTTTGCTCTACCTTGGCACCATTGTAGTTGCCAGTACCACATGTTTTACCATTTGATTTAGTTTCACCATCTGTGCAGGGAAAGTTTCGAAAACTGCTGTCGTTGTCATTGAATTTTAAGCCAGTTGTCATATTCACAATATTACCACTCACTTGAAAATCATGTGAATTGTTTTGTTCATTTTGGCTAAAGTTAAAATTATTCTCTGAGTGATAACATGAAAGACACCACTCCATGTACCAGGCTTTGTAAAAGGAATATTGCTGTGCACAGTGCACTTTCCAGGATTTCAACAAAACCTCTTGTTTCAGCACATCACAAGGAAGAGGAACTACAATAAGCTCACTCATTTGATCAACCAAATATGCCTCCATGGTAGAACCAGCTTCATTTCCACAAAAATAACTGATATCTTCACTGTAAAGAGTTATGTTCAGTACTTTTTCTGGGATATTTTAGCAACCTTAGAAACTAATGTTAATGTATGCTAATACTTGATACACAAAACACCTAAAACAAAACAAAAACAGATAATATCTATATATCCTGAGCAAATAGAAAACAGTTTCTACCTGTTTGGTGAACAACCAACATAATCAAAGTCCTCTCTTTCTTTCCAACTTTTTAAAATCAATTCTGGTCCAAATTCTTTCCAATAGTCCAACCAACCTTTTTCAAGGAATGCATTTCCTTCTAAAAAAAGGAAATGCTTTTAAAAATGATACACTTCAAGTTTATTGTACTTTTAACTATAGTAGAAATCACTCTTTGTGACACCTGAAGGGACCCCAGAAAAATTGCCTCTGTGAGTGAATGGCATTATAGGTGAAGCCAACGAAAGTGGCTGTAAACAACCCCACCCAATTTTTATTGAATTGGCTACTGTACAGTATTCAATGCAATTCAAAGACTACTAACTGTTGTCCACATGTAGGCTACTGCATGTGATGATCTAGGTCAGTGGTTCTCAAACTTTTTAAAAGAAAGTACGCAACGGTCTCCTAGCAATTTTTAAATGCCTCACGGTCCCTTAACAAATCAACACAAAACGACACGTTAGTTTTTATGGTATCAATGTGACAGGTGTACCTGCTTCTTTGCAACCAGTTCGGCTATGTTTGGTTCCGTCTTGGACAACGCAACCCTAATACCATGAATCACATTCAACCGGTTTCGAGCTTTTGGCTTCATGGCAAGTAGTGCCGTTTTTTTAGAAGGTGCTTCGTGATCCCAGAAAATTGTCTCACGGACCCCAGTTTGAGAACCACTGATCTACCGGTAGGTCTTATCATACAAGCTTACAAACCATTGATAACTTAACAGAAGGAACTGTTTATTTCAATCAACATCACATGTAGTAGAGTAGGCTACGTATGTTTTTTGCAAAGGCAATTAATTTTTCAGAAAATCGAAAATTGTTGTTTGCTTTGGATTTTGTAAAGATTTTTTAACCAATATTGACCTTTGAGCGTTCTTATATTGAAATTTGTCAGAAATGTGGTGTCACTGTAATCAAAGTGTTTTTATACACAAAGTCAAATAAAGTGAAGTTATTTCTGTGTCAAAGAGATGGTTTGCAGATGAGACATTGCAATAGATATCATTTTTACACAAAGTATCACTATAGTTACAGTCATTACAGGCGATTTGTACTGTATCTCAATTTATCTTGGAAAAAATGATTACGATTTTGTTGGTCTTCATACAAATCATTCTGGTCTTTATCTTCTTCATGGGTTGAACTGTCGTTATCTGACTTCAATGACTCAGTCTTTTTGTAGTAGGATGATGGCTGGGGCTGAGTTTTGCCTTGTTTCCATGACAAAGGCAACCCCATTTTTTTCATTAATGTTTCATCTTGTGCAAATTCGCCTACAACGGTGTAAAAATTAAGATTTTTAAACAACCAACCATAAACAATAACGATCAACTTTCTATCGGATGTTTGTGGTAATTTATACTGAGATTTAAGGGATTAAATAAATTATTATTAAATTATTAGGGATTAATGATTAAGTAACCATGTATAAATGCGTTCATTGACATAATCAAAATGTGTTTATCAATCAAGTTCTCGTATATCATAGATTATTTAAACTAACATTAATGCAAAGTCCATGTTTTCATGACAAAACACCTAATTTGTTTATAAACAAAATACTTGTCGGAGATGAAAGAAAGGTCCTGAAGTAATCGAATTGTCAAATTACACAAAACCAAATTAAATGAACCAGCAAACATTAAAACGTACACAATTCTGCCGAGACCATAAAAAATTAAGCATACCGGTCAATTAAACAGAACCAAATTAGACAAGTTTTACTGTACTTCAACCCACTGATGGAATTCATTTCATTAACTTTGCATAGATGTGCCCGTGAAAAGGTAACACCGTTTACACTTAAAAGGCTGCACTGTTTACAATTACGATGGAATAAACATGTTTTTAATTATTCTTCATAGATGTGCTGTAGCATCGTGGGTTTAATTGCAATATTGGTCATGTAAACATTCCCGCTTGATGGCATCTTATTGCACAAATTTTGTATTATTGCCATATAGCATGTTTTAAGCTCATGGGGCTTTACCACTTTTTCCAATTCATTAATAGTTTGGGAACGTGTTCTTTGTTATGTTTTAAGCATAAAGATTAGTATCATTTTTACTCAGCACAGTTAATGACGATTTAACGTAGGGTTACAGAGTCAAAGTTGAATGAGGTAACTCAATATTTAGTGGAATGCCTTGCATTTGTAAGTTATTTTACATAAAAAGAAACAAGTCAAAGTAAACAGTCTTTGGAATTAAGTTCACAGTTCTGACAAAAGTCAGAATACTGTAAATTCAATGACACTATCTTTTAAGTGATCCAACACAAACCTTCAAACTCAGTCCATGGCTGATGATGTTGCAGAATTGTGCCATCTGTGGATGTACTGTCAATAACATTACTGATCTTGAAATCATTTGTCTGCATTATGAAAATAAAGGCAACAAAATAGGTGATTGGTACAAAAAATAAAATAAATTTAACTTTGCCAATTTATTGTTGATAATCAATTTGTGAATGACACATTAAATATTTGAGACCAAGTATCATTTAATCATACTTCACAATCAGTAACAGAATCTTCATCATCATCATCATCCAAACAACAAATTTTAGACTCTCTGAAAAATTTTGTAGAATTTTACAGAACAATGTGGTAAAACAAAACAGTATTGTGCAACTCCATTATTTTGCAACATTTGTCATTGATATTTTAAGCCAAAACTACCTAATATAAGATCTTGTTAAAACACATGCACTGCTACTGGTGGCGTCTTCTAAAGTCAAAGATTGCTCTGTTTCAAAGGAGAGCAGACCTTCTGCCAACTTGGTCCAATAATAACACATTTTGTTCACCTACCAAGATGCTTTTTCATATGTTCATACAATAAAACATACCATGCTGTAAATTACATGTTAAGTCTAAGTCCCAGACCAGGGAAGGAAAGTATGTTGCAGGAATGGACCAGATTGGAACGTTTGTTGTTTTTGCGTGAGAAATCCACCGTACAATCAAGATATCAAGAACAATAGTCATTATACACGCAATTAATTTTTATCCTCGTGAACATAGCAAATTTTCCAAACTGGCATAAATGCAAATTTTGGCATGATGGTTTACACTGAAGCCTTAATTCTTTGTTTATTTATCATTAGCGTTCAAACAACTACTTTTTCTATATTTATTATACATTAGAATGATGAGCAAAATATCTGGCACGTATGTTAAGGACTCTCAGGGTTTTTTTTGGTTGGCTATGTTAATAATTATTCTCGGACTGAGAAAAGTCTAAGCACGACTTAAATCCGGCGATGATTCCTCATCGCTCGAGCCCCGGTTACTGATCTATCCTTTGTGCAAGTTCCGATTGTCACACATTTCTTATCGTAGTGTATTATTTAGTGCAGCTGCCATGCACTTCCACTCAGATGAAGCATCAGCAGCAATACGGTAAGTGCTCATGCATTACAATAATTACATATATAGACAAAAGTGGGAAGATGTTGGAATTTAGGCCTGCAAATGCTTCTTTTATGACGTTATCTGTTTTAAAATTGTTATAATGCGATTACCATGGAGCGCATTTGTAACTGTAGCGGCCTGGGTGGCATTTTTAATACCATTACATCATTTCTTGGAAAAGTGTTTTCCAGTTATTGATTGAAGTTTATGAACTTATTTTTTGATAACACTTCAACTGTCGTTTGATATTTGGAAACCTACTCTAAATAACTTCATGTGAAAACTCCTTTTAGTACGTTCCCAGGTTGTTTCCAGCACCTGTGCTGATAAGAAATCTTTATTGCAAATGCCCACTTCTTAACTTTGCACAGATTATATTTATCTATGCGTCTGCTTTAACTACATGTAACTCCCATTGCCAACACATTGTTTTCCTCGCTGCACGAGTTCTGAAATGCTACGTTTTTCTTGTCGAACATTTTCACTCCATCGCTTCACGTTTTATAAGCTCGCAATTCTACCAGCGAGCAGAGTGAGATCGAGATTTAGTCGAGTGAATCATCAACAGAAAGAGCATGAACTGCATGATTCTGCGAAATCAACAGACGAGCTATCTAAGCTAGTCATGGTGATTGCAACTCATGTATTAGATATCTTATAAGAAGTAGTATTACTTATTTTCTTGGTTATGCGCAAAGTTGAGAAAGTGTACAGCACCTACAATAAAAACCTTTTCTTGTAAACTATTTCTGTTGTAATATTAAAACCTTTTGGTTGACAAGAGGTTAGAGCAGTGATTCCTAAACTGTGCGCCGCCACAGATTCTCAGGTGTGCCGTGAATCTTTTTTGAATTTTGGAAAAGAACTGTATAAATATTTAAAATAAGGCATGCAGAGCATACAAGCACTGCTTCAATAGCTGATAAATAAGCACATGTACATTCAATGAGCACATCCATCGCATTAACACGTGAAAACAATTTTTTTTAAAGCAACTTTTCTTCTCTAGTAAGTGTGCCGCGAGCGTTTTATAATTTTTCTAGTGTGCCACAAGCTGAAAAAGTTTGGGAAACACTGGGTTAGAGTATTCTAACCGCACGCAACAATAGTCAGATAATTCAAAAGGTAAATTAAGTTTACATAACATAAGTTAGCCTCTGCATAACAAACGCTCTTGGAATAATGGCGCCATATCGTCTGGAAAGCATGGAAATGCAAACTTTTTTCGCTCACCCAGGGCCGGATTAAGACGAAACTGGGCCTGATGCTGCAGCGCAAAAACAGGCCTATTTTTTCTAGGCATTGGTACATATGCATTCGACACTCTGACTCCACCGTACACGCGTAATCAGACCGACCAAAGAGCCTTTATTGCTTTCGACGCAGTCAGCCAAATTTTAATGAACATGAACAATAATAACGACGTGTTATCGTAAAAACTCGAGAGTAACATCAGTCTATGTAACACCAACACAATTCAATACCAATATTGCCTGAAAAGCGGAGTTAATGAAGAAAAGGCTAATCCAGATCAACTTAACGTTGGCATATTGTCAATGCTGCGCTAGTGCTGCTTACTTATACTACTGTTTTTCGAGCCTTAGCAAGCGCGAAATCTTCGATCATGTCAGTGCAGTCAAGGCTGCTCAGCACCTCATGTTCAATGCTCATAAGCGCCAGCATGTTTAGCCTTTCCTCCCTCATCGAGGACCGCAGCTCTCCTTTGACTATTCCCAGTTTTGAGAAGCTCCGCTCGCCGGAGGCATTAGACACCATCAAGCACAGATAGATGCGCAAAGCAATCTCGACGTTTGGAAATGTTTGAGAAAGGTTCAACGACGACAAAAGCTTGTACATGGTAAGCTCTGCTGACTCGTTCACACTCACCGATTTCTGGGTGCGCATAAATGCAGCAAACTGTATGAGCTCAGCCACCAACGTGTCTTCCAAGTCATCTGGATACGAGGAAACGAGATTTTGAGCTTTATTCTCGATCTGCTTTATGCTCAATGACGTTAGCTCCGAAAGAAATCCGAATGTTGTAGATATATCCTCATACGCCTTCATTCGCTTTTCCAGTTCAGCTAACAGTCTGTCGATCATGACCAGATATATATGGGTTTTGAATGTTTCCCTAGGGGTGAGGTTTTCTTCGTTTGCAGCTCCTTCATCAGGCATTCGCTTTCGCTTACGGCCTCGACGTTCTTCAGCCTTGTATTCGCCGTGAGGAACCTTTTCGATCGCCATCTGCTCATACACGTCAAATCTGTCCCGTGCAAATTGAATCGTGTCGACCAGTGATGCCAATAAACTAGTTGCCGTATTCAGACTGACTGTAGGGTCTTGGAGGCTAATGCTCGTACTGTTGAGACGGCATAGGATATCGTTCCAGGCAGTCGCCATAACTGCTGTCTCAAGTTCGTCCATCCTGCGCGAAAATCCGTCGGCCTGGTTTCTCGTATCGGCCTTCTGCTCCTTATCTGCCGCAAGCTCATCCAGGACTTCTTGAATGCTCTTCCACCCTTCTACTAGCGCTTTGACAGCATCTGCACGTTCACACCATCGGGTTCCAGACAAACCTTTGAGCGTTAATGTGCAGCGATTCTTCAGTTTCTGCCAGCGATATGTCGATTCAGACAGGAAAACGTATAGTCCATTGACAAAATGAAAAAACCTGGTACAGCCAGCGCAGCTATTAACAGCCTGGTCTCCTACCAGGTTTAAACTGTGGTTGCAGCATGGAATAAAAGCAGCATATTTACATTCTCGCTTCACAATTGCCTGGACACCGTTGTACCGTCCTGACATGTTTGACGCATTGTCATACGACTGGCCTCTGCAGTTAGTAACATCCAAGCCATTTTCCTTCAGAAAGTTCAGAAGTATGCTAGCCATGTGCGTAGCGGTGTGTCTCATCATAGGCAAGAATGTCAGGAACCGTTCAACTGGACCCAACGGCAGAACATATCGAATAACAATCGTTAGCTGGTCGAGGTGTGATACGTCAGGTGTAGAGTCAATCGAGACAGAGAAATACTTCGCCTTCTTGGCTTCTTTCAGGATGGTGTCCTGCACCTTTTGTCCCATGAGCTGCACCAGCTCCTCGCAAATTGTGGATGACAAATAAGAAATGTGACCTTTCCCGCAGTTCGCATATTTTCTAATATGGCTAGCCAGCAGAGTATCGTACTCCGCCAACAACTCAATGATGCCAAGGTACTTACCATTATGAGGGGAACCTATGATCTCATCCGCGCCCCTTATAGCAAGGCCACGCTTAGCTAGGAATATCAGAACGTCGATGAGCCGCTTTACAATCTGGCGCCAGTAACACCGCTCTTCCTCGACCTGTTTAGCGGCTAGGTAGTCAACACCTAGAATCAACCCTGAAACAGCTCGAAAAGTGTTATAATTTTTCATCTTAAATAAGTAGTCTATGCCAAAATCTTGCTTTATCTTACGTGCCTAGGCGTAACACTGTGCCTAGGCGTGCGAAAGTCGGACTACAAATTTCATAATAAGAATTATTTGTGGGTTAATTAAGCAAAGGAAAACTGTTCAGCGTCCGGAAAATTCACGTCTGTTTTCGTCTGGGCCTATTTCAGGAATGGGCCTAATGCTGCAGCATCAATAGCACCCACCTTAATCCTGCACTGCGCTCACCTGCAGTCCTAATAATGAGAATAGCCTAGTCCTTGTTTGACTAAAATATTCTGATCTCTTTTTAGATAGCAAGCGATTTAAGCAAAGTATCGCCAAAAATTACACAGGTAGCAAAGGTCTTCGCCTTCTCAACACACTGGTAGGCAAGACGCCTGCCACAAGAAATTGAATTTTTGTAAGAAAAATTCCCCTTCTCTGAAACAAAGTACCACCAGGCTAATGGATGAATTTTGAGACAGCGATGACGTTATGATAAATAATTTAACCCAACGCGTAGTGTGACGTCAAAAACGTTTTTGAACGTTTTCTAAAAGCATTGACTTGACTTGACTTGACTTGACTTGACTTGACTTGACTTGACTTGACTTGACTTGACTTGACTTGACTTGACTTGACTTGACTTGACTTGACTTGGCTTGCTTTGGCTTGTTTTGGCTTGTTTTGGCTTGTTTTGGCTTGACTTGACTTGACTTGACTTGACTTGACTTGACTTGACTTGACTTGACTTGACTTGACTTGACTTGACTTGACTTGACTTGACTTGACTTGACTTGACTTGACTTGACTTGACTTGACTTGACTTGACTTGACTTGACTTGACTTGACTTGACTTGACTTGACTTGACTTGCAGTACTCGTGCGATGTGATGCCACAAGATGGGTGTTAAGTCAGTGTCAGGTCTGCTCATATAAACTGAATGTAGCTTATTGTGAAATCAATAATTCGGCTAATGCAGGTCAATCCTGTTAATTATGAAAAATTATAAAACCAAAATTTCAGGTTCGAAGTTGATTCAAGTTCAGCCCACGGATGATTTAACCCAAGAAGATTAAACCAGGAACGACTAAACTAAACCCAGGACGACCGAACCAACGTCTGTGGGTTGAAAAATTATTTGGCCTATTTAAAATTTGCTAACAAGATTTCGGATTGACGTTGCTGTAAAATTTTATCATGTTGTTAACCTATTTTGAAAACAATAGAAGTGTGGAAATAAAGTTGTATTCCTGTTGCGAACTCATCTGCCATATGCCAGTTGTGGTCTGTATTTTCCCTTATCTGCTATTCTTGAATGTTTCGCAACATAAACAAAGCTTGTTTACGATTATGGCAAGCCACACTTGATAAAAGTGAAACCTTTTACGTGTAAGGTATTGCCAAACTTCTCCAAACGTGATGTTTATGACCACTTTGGCCAACAACGATCCCAGCCCTACACTCTACTCACGTTTTTTTGTCCGACTTGGCCAACCCAATACCTTACACGTAACGATTTTCACTTTTGTCCAGTATGGCTTGTCATATTCGAAAGGCTTTGCTACATCTGATTGAGGTCAGTTCCACACAATGAGTAAAAGCAATGAGTGAGTGAAGGTTATACGCTATGTATAAGAGTATCAAATTCGATCTTCAGAGAACGCACACAAGATCCAAAACAAAAGAAAACGTATTTTTTATGTATTTTATTATGTTTCAGGGCATTTATTTGCAGCTTTACAGAAAAGCGCTTTTTGAGTATGAAACATATAACAATAATAACCGTTGTCTAAACAAGTTAAGATGATAATAAGATAAAAAACTTAAGGTAGTAGCCTATAAGAGCTAGATACGACAGAAGAAGAATACCGTTAGTTAGAGTGAAATGTGCACGTAAAACTGATGTGACAACCATAATGTTGATTTAAGTTTCCGAAATGTAAACAACAATTCTTATACGTTTTTCGCTACTTGTAACAAACTTTTTTTATTACATGCCGTAGCCGTTGAAAAGTTCAATGCTGTTGAGTGATGTAGGTCAACTATGTGTGGCGTATAGATGAGTCGCGGGGCGTATTTCTATTTGTTCTCACGATAAAACTCTACGACGCGTGCACTTAAGTAAAAACGGCAAGTTGTTGTAATAACGAAACAAAATCCAAGGCGTCTAGCAAGAACCAGAAATTTTCTTAAAGAACAAGCGTTCAATACCAAGATTGTGTGACGTTTTGACGTTTACCGCAACTTACCTTTTTATTGATCAGAACTGGTCGAAATTATGGTCCTTGGTAGAATTAAGAAAAAAGCAGGTATATTCAATATGGTATTAAATTTGGTTCAGGCATGGCCTTTAAAAGAAGACAGAGAATTTATAAATAAACAATGAAACACACAAACTTAATTTCATGACCTGACCACAACTGCATGTGCGCTGTTAATATCTCATATCGTTGAGATCAAGAAGCAGACGGTATCATAGGGCCCACAGTATCCTTATACAACAAAACTCAACTTTATCACATGGCCAAAAGACGGCAGGTGGCGCTACACCTCATCGCATCACGATTGCAAGGTGCTTTTCATAGCCTACTTCGTACTTTTTATAGTTTTAACGCACTGTCAATATGGATAGGAGTTTTTTCATTCATTGTGGCAAATTGGTCATTAAAAGTAAGACCTCTGGTCACGTGATGTTTGCGTCATTTAACTTTTTACTACAAAAATAATACGGGAAACGTGATAAAGATGCAACCTAAATTGTTTATATTCCTAACGATTGTTTTTGTTTGTAACTAGGCTTTTTGTCTAAGGCTGTGACGTAAAACTAGCTAGCTGATGATAACATGCCCTTTTATTAAGGTCAGGAAAGTTGTAGCAGATAGTCTCAGCAATACTTCACAGTTTACAGCCACAAAAAGTATTTTACAACACAAGTATTTACACAACACACGTATTTACAGCACATTATGCAATATTGCACATGGTCCCACATTGCTCAGAAAATTGCCCAATTTTTGTTTAAATTTTGAGCAAGAAAGAGGCATAAATTGTCTTGGTGTGGAACGCATTATGCTTCATTAATTTCTAGTCGAAAACAAAATGAGATAAGGATGGCTATTTTTAAATAAGCTACAAAGTAAAAGTATTTTTAAAGCAAAATGGATGGACGTCACAGTGATTTTATACCGAAAACAAAGCTATAGTATGAGCAAATTAGCTAATAGTGTGTCTTGATTAGTGACGCACTTCACAGTGAAAATTGTGTGTAATGATTTCTAGCAACATTGGAACTCATGAACATGCTATACAAGTTGAAGAAGGGTAGGTGGCATTGGCATAAAACATATCTACACTACTTATTTAAAAAAGTATGAATGCTATTACGATTTCCGATAATTAACGCAAATAATTTATTCCAGTAGAATAGTAGATGATTGTAACATCAACGCACATTTCTGTGTTAGCCTGCCTTTGAAGAAATCTGCAGGTGGATGGGAACTTTTGAATGAATATATTGACACACTAAACATCACAGTGATGAATACATTGCTGTTGTCGTGCCTGAAAAATGTAAAAAGTACGTTATTTGCAATTCTCGGTTTACGTGTCTGTTAATGAAACCATTATAAACGTATTGAGGTTAAAGCATCCAATAGAGGAAGAAACCGATTCTTTCATGACACACTTAGCTATAGCTAAGTGTGCAATATACTATTTTGTAGAAAGTTAACGTAAGTGTCATATCCCGAGATATGTTGTTGGAATGTCAGCATATATTTCGCCATACACTAGAAGCGCAACTTTCTCTCATAACTCAATTAATCTTTCATATGAAGCCAAGTTGTTATACTTTGTTAGCATTCACCGCGTGCCTTACTGTGTAATCAACAAGGTCCGCAGCAAACACGACCAAAATAAACATTTGCTACACTTAGTTGTAATCTGCTCTTCTACGTATGTTGCCTTGTAAATTTTGGTTAAATTTATCATTATTCAGCTGCAGTTTGCATTGCGTTGCTGGCATTCACCGCGTGCCTTACTGTATCAAACAACAAGGTCCGCAGCAAATACGGGCAACACATGCTGATTGAGCAAAATCGTCCAACAACACCTAAGTACCAACACCACACCAATCTTGATTTTCCTACCGAGGAAAGTTGTGCACGACTTAAACTCAGCAATGACTTCCCATCTTTCGAGTACATATATCCGCCTTGCGAAATAACATATGAAATGATAATTATTACGCCTTGATACGGGTAAAATCTGGCGCTTTGTAGCTCGACTCTCACCCTAGTAACACGCATTTTTTTCTGTTGACGACAAATATCTGTGGCCCGTTCAGCAGCCACATGCTGAGCCCAAGTCTGCATCCGGATCGCGTTTCATCTTTTAATGGGGGAGGTTACACGCCTGATTATTTATACTGAATAGACCCATTTGCATCAATGGATGCTCTCATGAGAAATGATGTCACTGGACAATGTTCCTGACACTGGCAAACCGCTTATAACCACGATTAATTCTAAGATTACGTTGCCGTTAAACAATAAGCCATCCAGTGAGAGACTGACGCTTAAGAGCGTATTGAACAAAACTACTTTCTCGCCAAATACCGCAATAAATGCTTGAGGAGTCTTCTGCTACCAAAAGATTATAAAGCTTTTGAAACATTAAGCTATCGACGGTCAAATGCATGCACATGCCCCAAAGGCGTTGGTTATTAGCGAAGCCGCGCAATTACCTTTTATGCACGTAAATGCGATTAGTTAATTGCTTTCATTTACCTTCGGCACGTGCCATTTGCATACGTTAAACAGGTTGCAGCATTAAGATAAAAACGATTTATTGCTTGCCTCGTTTTGGCTGATTGGTTTTCAATAAATTGTTTGCTAAAAGAAATTTTTTGCAAAATTTTTGTTGGTGCTTAAAGTACGTTGCGTTTCCAAATGCATAGAAGAAAGGAAACATAAATAATTTTATTTTAAAAGCGGAGTAAGATATACCACTTACCGAAGGTTTGAATTTGAAGGAGGTGCAGTAAATGTTTTCAAATTTTGCTAATGGTAGAAATTATTAACTGTCGGTCGTATTTGCTATAACCTTAACTACCAGATATATATGAATAATAACATTGTTTGGGTTAGTTTACATATTATTCCAAAAGTAATTTTATAATTTTCAGCAATCTCAAAACCTTACCTAAATTATTTTCCTTTTATTATTTGGTGACATTTATAATGGTAACATTCTTCACACAATCAAAAAACTGTTAAACTTAAGAGGGATGTAATCTAAAGTTTTTTGTCAAGCCAAGCTTCTTTCACGCTTCCGCTCACGCTCTTACAGCTAACTTTCAAAGTAAGTGGTATCTTTATGGGCCCACATTTTATGCCAAAACCCAACTTTGTTAAAATTAGCAACAAAATGCTGTTATCCGAAAGCAATGACGTCAATGCAGAAAATGAATTATTCATTGGTAACTCATGGCAACGCGAAGCACAGACGGTAGTACGTGCCTTATGGAAGACATGGTGCAGCAAAGAGAAGAGGAATCGAACTAGTGACATTTCAAGTAACGTATCAATTATGCAACGCTTCTTCCACAAATACAAAGACAATTTTAAGTTACTTTGCGTCTTATCGATTCCGTATTGCCAGATCTCAAATCCCGTACTCATAAAAAAATTTAGTGAAAGCGTTTAAAACCACAGACCTAAATATTTTACAATAAACGGAATTTTTAAAATTCACTCGCCTGAGATTAACATGAGAGCTTCTTCCGTTGCCGTGAGCTTCATTTGTCTTGCAGGAGCGGAATTTATTGCTTTCTCCAACAAAGACGTATTTCTGAGTCCGGTCAAATTTCAAGTGGGCTCTCGACTTTGCATCACCTCAATTGTGATATTTCTTCCTGAAGGGAAGGTCTTTTTATAGGATCCAGTCGATTTCTGGCCATATGCGGATATTATGGTTTCTTTTTCTCTAGCTTTTTTTATTCATTTCGGTGATTAGAAAAATGACGTAAAACCCCCAGGAGAACTCAGATGATTTCGTTGTTTTCTTCTCTTCGATGTCGACGTGAAGGTGAGTTTCCAGAACAATAAAGAAACAAGAAAAGAGAGGTTTCATTCTCTTTATGTTTGTTGTATAAGTCATGCGTTGTGTTCGCGCAGCATATGTCGTTCCTTCAAGCACTATTGCAGGTTGACGGCCTTTTAAAGAAACAAAGGTAGAACGCCCATCCCTTGTTTCTCTTTTTTGCCCCCAATGTCGGTTCGTGACTTGCGCAGCAGGCCGGTGGAAAGTTTTGGTGTAAAATATATCATAAAATACTTTGTAAATAAATAAATATGGAATTCGATTTCTCATTTCTATTAGTTTGTAAAAATTGACAGAGTGTTTTGTTTTTTACTCAATAAGCTTTTGAGTAGAAAATCGCGAGTTTCTTTTAACTATAAGGTGGACGCCATTGCACACAATGCATTCGAATAGGAACGCATCGAACGAATACCCAATCAATAATTCCATATTAAGACCAACGAGTTTCGGAGCAGCCTGAAAATTAATGGGTCGAAGTTTGGCAAAGCATTTTCGATTTTAATTACTCTAAAGGAAAATTCTCTAAATTATATTTGTTTAGATTTGTTTCAAAAAATGTTCGTAGATTGCTTGAACTTTTAAACATAAGATGGAACAAGCTGGAATCAAAGGCATGGTTTGAACATGCAACTTTAACTTCACGTTCGACAACATCCAGCGCAGACACGATTTTTTAAACCATTAGGTAATATTCTATACATATGGATTTTAATTCAATTTAAATCGATCTTTAAAATTTCAACACTGCTTAAAGATTTTTGAAACTTTGGACTTGTCTTTGTGAAGTTTTTGTTTTTTTTGTTGTTTATTCTGACAATAGATGCAATTTCAATTACCGCGAAAGCAAGGATAGGTTGAACATAATTAAACCCGCAAAGCTTGATTCGTTTAATTTTAGTCAAAAACTAAGTTTTATACCAAGTCAAAAAAACTGCGTCTCTTAGAGTTTTAAGGATTTATTCCGTTTATTTCAATTCATCCAGGCTTATACGTTAAATTGCTGGTGAAAACAATATCATGTTTTGCTTGCTTGTGCCATTATGTCTTAGTCTATAGGCGATTCCTGTAGCGAATGCCACATGCAAATCGATACACCAACGTAACAGCGGTTTAAAAACGTGTACTCAATTGACCTCAGGTGTTCGATCGAATAAGTTCAACCGAAATTGAAACAGGCAATATATGAGCTAAGGGCATTGAAACCTCAAAGCAATTAAAACACGAAGCCGTACAGGGACAGGGCAGTTTTTTAATCAGCTGATTTTTTCTTTTGTGAAATCGGGTGTCCAATCAGGAAAGAGGAGCTGCATAATTTTCGTTCATTTCTATGATAGAAAGTAATTAGATGCGCTTATAATGTCTTAAAGTCATGTCCAAAATTCATGCGAGTTCTTGTTAAATCCGGATTCGTGCGAATCCTTGCTTATTGAAGGACGTCACTGGCCATCTGGTGTCGAAAGGCTATTGTCATGTTACAGCTGACACCATAGATTTATAGTGCCAAACGCTTCGAAGGGCAATTGTCATGAATTTTTTATCATTCCCATCCCCACAGCTTTCGCCTTGCTTCATGTTAATTATGTAGTTAAAAGCCATTTGTGGACGGTCTTGGACAATTTAAAAATAACTTGCCGGCAAACCAAAGGCAACTTTTGTAAGTACAGATGGTATATGCGTTGGTTTCCTATTTCTTGTAATCTTTCCTGCTGTAAATGGAAACCTTCTCTTGCCCGGTACATTTTTTACAAACAAAGAACAAAATCGCATTATCAAATGTTTTACAGGAAATCAACATCAGCGATCATTTCGTTTCCCAACGATTTCAATTGTTTTCAAAAGAACAGTGTATTGAAATAATAAGACGTTTCTGAAATGTTCTACAAACAAAAGGAATGCTATTTTAATACGATGCAAATCAAAAGTATAGTGTTATACTGAAATCGCATACGCTGTTGTTGTAAAATATGAATTGACCGACATTGTCCACATCGAGAGTTTTAATTTCATCGTGGGTGGCTGAAACGTCAACCTACTTGCTCAGGGCGTGAAACAATAAATTATTCACAAAAGGTTTTTTGATGTCTTTATGTTTCTTATAAATCGTGAAGTCGTTGTAAAATGACGTCTACCCAGCGCCTAGCTTACTCTCGTTGAATGTTGATTTGCTGCTATCTATTGACGGTTAAGCGACACATTTATTCATACACGCATTTGTGTGCCACGTAGCCTTTGCGAGGACAATAATTACCAGGATTGGTTGCTTTCCTACCCTTTGGTATGTACTATATAAAGAAGAGTAAATTCGTCTACAATCAGAAGTAAAGTGTAAATATGAGAAAGTCTTATTTGACCTCGAACAGACTGTGATGTTCCCAAAAAGTATTTTGAAACATTGTACCAGTCTATCAAGCCGAAGTGGGACGATTTCGTCCCAAAGCAATTTTGCGCCGCACTGGCAGCGACTGATTAACGCAACAGCCACGCATTTTCGCTGTATTTCACTTTCTATTTATTCCGTGCGCTTGCGCAATGTCACTAATTAACAAGCTGGCATCTAGAAAACATGCATGTGCTCACTCGCTCAATAAGCAATCATGTAGCATATGGAGTAATTAACTGAAAAAATTTCTCCGTTCGTTGATTGAAGGAGTCTGTAGGCCTATTTCTTTTTCTTCAAAAAATTAAAAATTTATTACTTTACAATTTTTCTAGGAATACTTCCTATATAGATATCTTTTCTTAGATATGTCTGCTTATGTTATTATGTAAAATCAAATTGTACAACATATACAAGAAAAGAAATACGATGCTTGATGTATTTTATGTATGGTAGGCAGAGGTGGACCAAACTTTAATGGTGATGTTGGTAACGGTACCGGTATTCGGTACTGTTTCAAAAAAGTAGTTCGGTACTTCGTCTATACCGGTACATTTGCAGATTGAAAAAAGCAGCGAACGCTAAATTTGAAGATTTATTTAAAATGAAATATTCACTTGTAAAGTATACCGAGTACCGGGTTCAACTAAAATTCCTCAAAATAAGGATTTCGGTTATCGGTTATAGGGATATCGGTTTCGATGGTACCGGTATTGTTAAACTGAAAAAGTAACGCGGTACGATAATTCTGCGCTATAAGCCTACTGTGGTATACTGTCCAGCTCTAATAGTGGGCTACAGTTTACTGGCATTTAAATGGACCTGTATGACAATTATAAATTGACACAAAATTGTCAAGTTTAAAAACCCAAGCAGTTAAATGGGTAAGTTATTTCAAACTCTTGTCGCCCAACAAGATCGGTGTTTCATCTTACCCATGACACTTTGAAGATTTTGCGTTTGCAGTTCTAAGTTATCTTTTAAAGAAATGAAAATTGGAAACTGAATGACTCATACCGCTTTCCATTTGCCACCATAGACTATTAAGTGCATAAAATAATATGCTGGTTGAAAGCAGGCTACACAGATAACTTCTTGCAAAAAAACATTTTGCGGCAATGTAGTGAGAGTAGTGGAAGTTAATGGCAAAAATTACTTGCGTTATATGTAATATAAAGTATACCGTGTGAAAGCTTGACATGGATATCCAACGTTATGATAGGTAAAAAGTTCTTTCATAAACAGCTACATGATGCCTATTAAGTGAAAGCTTTTTTTAAATGTTCACAAGTTTAAATATATTTTGATTTTAACCTGCTGCTATTGCATGCACTAAGTTTTGTAGAATGACCTCAGTTTTTAAGCCGTGCACACTGCAAGCGTCATTTTTGCGATTATGTAACTGACGTTATTGCAAAATTACTGAAAGTAGTGTTATCAAATCACATTAAAACGATTGTTTGCCAAGCCCTAAAGGACCAAACTGTAATTGATTGATAATAACTGAGATATCAACTAATAACTTATTTGACGATTCTACAGTGTTACCATTTTGGAAATTTATTTGCCATCTGAGGTGCATTTTGCTGCTTTCGTCAACATATCTTACTGTATGTATGTGCAAGTGTAACATATGTCTGTTGGCTTCTCATAATTTATAAAATCACTGCGAGAAGTGCAAAAAGTAATTACTTTGCTTACAAAATTGAAGCATGAGTGCAATATGGGAGGTGTATTGATTATGTTCTACAACATATTTTTACGAAAACTGACCATATGTTCTACTTATGTTGCTGTCATTTGACCGTATCCATGATTCATTAATAACTTAATCTGCATCATCGAGTATCTTCTCATTAGAGTGGGAAAGCGCGACTTGGTGGTAATGCGCTTTAAAACAGTTGTCATCGTTGACTTAATGAAAAAAATAATCGCATTTATTGTTAACAAACACAAAACATTTCAAATTTCTATAAAGAAGATAATGTAGGCTATACGTTTTTGTCTGGGTAAATACTGTAACTGAAACTTGCATTATTTCAACATAAAAAAGCAATCGAATATATAGGAATACTTTGCCACGACATGTCAAACACAAATTACTATAGTAGTGCACATTATCAAGATTGAGCAATATGAGCCAACGGCAAGAAAGCATGTAACGGCTTTGAAACCTTTTCATTCAATAGTTTTTTAATTCGATAAACGACATTAGACGAATACAGGTGATATATGCATAACTGTATTTTCCTACCAACCAAGACAAAGCTGTGCATATAGAAAGCTTTTAGAAGCCAAATTTTCTGCGGAATTTCTTCCAATAAAGACGAAATCAAAATCAAAAATATGGTTGTCTTTGAGACAGGCCGCAAGAGATTCTTGGCGACATAACGACAGCTTTCTTCTTGACACGATTTTGCAGTCGTCTTCGAGCAATTTTATTAGCTCGTGTGGCCTCCTGCATGTAGAGCTCACAATTCGAAACCAAAGCTTCCAGTTTCTCCTTGAGCGTGGCTCCTTTGAAGCGAGCTTTCGCTATTCTAAACATTGCCTCAAGAAACCCTTGAAAAGGTAGCCCCATTGACGACTGGAGATGATAAAACGGTGACCCTTGCTCGCTTGCATATTGCTGACACTGACGCAAAACGTCAATAAACAAGATGTCAATTGCAGGCATTGCACCTTGGTCGCATAATTTACAATTGCGTGCCATGTTTCTAAAAGCTGTGGCGTTTATCCGCAAACTACGCTTGACACCGTTGAAATATATAAAGACAGCTGCTACTCTGTTTATAAGCATAATTTCTTTCAACATAAACCTCCTTGATTTGGAAGTTTTTGTGGGTTCATCATTTGCTACGGCTTTGTTTGATTTTTCACAAAAAGGTGGCAGACGTTTTATTTCATAATCTATATCTGGCGAACCGGTTGATGCTGTTGATGATGATTCTACACAAGAATCGCAAACTCTTCTTTGCTGAGTTATCTTCAGCTGACCTTCGTTCTTTTGTTGAGAAAGTAATGAACGTGAAGGTGGTCTTGGATGGAGAGTAGCTGAAGTTTCTATGTCGTTTTGGGCAGAGTTGAAATAGATACTTCTGGGAGGCAACGGATTGTGAGTCGAGTTTCTTCTTTCGGATTCCCATTCACAATCCCAGGTTTCCTGATGTTGCTGACTTTCTAACTTCAGCATTTGCACGCTTGGCATATTTCCGATGGATTGTGTTAGTGGCCTCACGGCATTTTTCACAACGTCCAAGCTTTGTTGCTTTTCCAGCTTGACTTTGTGTTGTTTCTGGGTATGCACTAAACCAGGCCCATAACCACCGATATAGTTACCACACACGTAACAACATGCGGGTTCTACAAGTTCGTCTTCATCTTTAACAGCAAAACTTTGCACTTGGGGTTGAAATCTGTTTCTCGGTGATTCTGTAAACCGAAGGCTGGCAAAGTCTTTTGGTTTAAAATCATTCGTATTACGCAGATGCAAAGACGACGTTTTGCGACGGCCTTCAATAAATTTCCATTCATCCATGGAAATCGCATACTCCTTAACAGAGAACGTTTGCTACTATGAGCATACATGTTCAAAAAATAACAGGGAAAACACACATGTAGCCTATAACTTTTTTACTTTTTGAAGGATATATGGCGTATAGGTAGTTGACTATACCTGCCTATACTTCACAACTGTAAACTTGCTGGGTCGCTTCGCAAGTACTCTTGCTCGACTATGAATGTCCGCTCGGAGAAATGGATTTTCAAAGCAATGGCTCAGTGTGTCACTGAAAATGCAAACATTTCACAAAATCTATTATAATAGACTCAAATATTTTAAAGACATTTGAAGATTATAATACCTTGGTGGCAAAGTCATAATGCTGTCAACGTCCGGTGTTTTCTTAACTTCTTCTGCTAAACAATGTAATTGTTTTTAATTAACATGCATATTTTTTCATTGCATCATACCAAGTACTGGTTATTACCATATGAATTGTCCACATATTTTTCAGGTAAGGAAGCTGTCGTTTCCGTTACATCATTCAAAATTGATTTGTCCTATAAGTTACAAAACCAATATTAAGTTCAGAAATGGGGAGATTCAGCCGGGAGCTTGGCATGTTTACCTCATTTTGCAAATACTGCGAGTCGTGTTCATCAGACAAGTAATTGACTGTCCGTTTGATGGCATTATTTGTAGTTTTTCCTGAAGTGAATTGATCTTGATTGTGTTGCTTATTTCGGTAAAGTGGGTAAACTCGTTGCAGGCATGACTTTTCCATATCAATTTGTCGTTCCCCGTAGGCAATGACACGAACAGTGTCTCGCAGCAGAGGAACTTTTATCTAAAAAAAAAAACAGATTCAGATATTTTTTCTAAAGCAATCGTGTTTAAAACATCATTCTTACTGAACTGTATTGTAAGTGCTCATCCTGTTGTTCCTACCTGTTCATCTACGATACTGGTGACACTCTCCATGATGCCACTTCCTAGTTCTGTTTCCTGCTCCGCATCAATTCCCATACTTGGCGAGGAATTCACTTCCAAAAGATGAGCTTGCAAATCCGATGTCAGTAAAATATCAAATCCTAAAATCTGAAAACACCTAGAAAAATATTCTTATGGGGATTATTGTTGCCATGATCGAGTAGCGTCTGTAGAAACGTCTTTACACTACCTCACTAAGCGGGATTTATTTGCGACATAATCCCATATAGTTATATCCGGTAGCAATGAAAGCACTGTTTTCACAACCAAATCGACTATTTGTTTATGAATTTTGTCAACATCATGTCCTTGTTTTTGAAGAACCTATAAAAGAAATATAAAAACCTACGTTATTGATAGAGCTTTGTTTCATAATCATATTACACTTTTAAATAAACAATAAATGTTTATAGAAAGGTGTAATAAAGCAAACTCTAAATTGAAGTTAATATTATTTCCCACAACCTAAAAAGTTTCACCAAAAATGTAAAAATTTACCCGGTTAAAAATTACTTCCTTTAACAATCGAAAATCACTTTTCACCTGTATCACACTTCTGTAAGATCGTTTTGATCCCGTGTTGTCAGCATCAGTGTGAACAAAGTAATCACTATTCTTGTTCAGGCTGTAGTTTGTGAGATGCATGAAAGCGTTATGAATATTTGAGGAATTTGGTTGCTCGTATTCGACTGTGCATAGTCGCGCTAAGCCATCCTAAATATTGGTAAACAAATACAAAAAAACTCGGTTTGATTTTTTTGTTTTTTGAAAACCTGATGCTTTTATACAAATAGCATCGTCAGCAGGAAAATGGAATCAGTAGACTTAGTGGGTATACTAAATGATATGTGATAAATAAAGGAAAATTAACAGATATATAGGCCTGGTGGTTTTTAAACTGAAATGAATGCCTCACCTTGCACAAATAAATTTCCACTGGATGAAGCCTTGCCACCAAAACATACAAGCGAAGATCAAATTTAAATTTATCTATAAGCAATGGATTTTCGATGTAACGCTGAAAAAAAAATACATTTAAATACTACAAGCGGTTTTGTCATCATAAAAGCATGAAGTGGGTATAACATAGAGTCCACGTAATTTTATAAAAGTTATAAATATAATTTTGCATTTTAAAATTAAAGTATTGAACGCAAAATTACAGAAAAGTAAAATAATGTTGATACTTGCACTACAGCTGGTCGAGAACCAATTGTGCTTTGAACATCGCGAAGATCATTTACAAGAAAAATGCCTTCACCTTGGCTCCCATTATCAGGTTTTACGATGTAAGTCGATGGTTTCTTGCCTGTAGCCTTTTCTAAAATATTGCAAATTTTGTCAAAAATTATACATATACGCATGAGATGACCAGGTTAATTTAAAAATAAATTAATCTAGTAATGCTTTTGTTTGAGGGTAGAAAATGAAAGGACTGTGACTTCGTATTATTTCCTACCAGAAAATTCCCGAAAAGAGTTTGGCGATTTTGTTGTTTCATATACTGCGGAAGAGTAATTTGCTTTTTTCTTGGTTTTCATGGAAACTTCCGCTATGAACTGATGATATTGCTCAGGAAGAAACCAAGTTGGAGGGTAGAAATCAAATTCTCCCGGATAAAGCATCTGCATCCGCTTAACTATTCTTGACAAATGAATCTTCAATAGTAAAAGATAGACGTCTGTTTAAATTTTGGCACGAATTTTTATCAATAGAATATACAGGTAAATCAATGCGGTTGCCAGGCAGACAGGTGAACCGGTTTAATATGGATTTCAAACATTGAGTTCCTTGCACTACCTCTTGCCGCTCTCTTGCAAATACTGGCGTGAAGTTAGTTGCCGGTTCACCGGTTACTTTTTCATTGTCGGTAAACAACTTCATTTACAAATAAGTAAAAGAATAATTAACTATACGTAGCAGGGTCGTAATGACTCGAATAACTTTTTGCAAAGACTTTACTTGCCTTGAGTTCTTTTTTAGAAAATATTTTAAAAGACTTGAATTGACTCGAATCAATATTTGAAAACACTCGACCTGACTCAACTTGTTCCTTTTTGATTAGATTTCGGTATTAAGGTAAGACAATATTTTCTTTCTTTCATCCAAACCATGAAGGTGTAACATAAAAGGAAGTTTGTTTGCTTATACGAATGCATTTGGTGTCGCAAAACGAAGCAAGGTTCCAAATATTTTAAACGTTTCATTTGACCGAAAGGGTATTTTTGTTTTGTGTATGTCTTAGTTTCAGATATCAATTGACTTGTTTCGACTCGAGTCTTATTTGCTAAATGAATCGAGTCAATTCTTTAGAAATAATCGACTTGGCTTAAACGGGAAATGACTTGACTTGCGTTTGGTAACTTAGTTACAACTCTGCTACGTAGTTGAGGTAATAAACGTCATATGTGAACATGTAACAGTTTAAAAAACGTATATGAGATAACTAACGTCATCACGTATACTGCATGTCATACCGTAATGCATGAACAGGGTCAGTAATACTTTTTTACTGACACCATGTTACCAATGAACAGCAGGATATTCATATCTATCAAAACCTGTAAATTTACTAAACCACTTAAGAACATACACATGATTCGTCATATTAGACAGTGAAATATTTTCAACAAATTTAAATTTTTGTTGCTAAAGTGTTTTTTCTCCTTTTCACTTTTGTCAGTCATAAATGCTAGGAAATAAAGTAGGTTCAATACCCTGTGATGCAAAACGGGTATCATCATATTTACCTTTTGTGACAATTCAGCCATCCCCGGAAGCTTATTGACAGCGTAAACCCCTGGTTTATTGTACAATGCTTCGTTATAACCAATTCCATGCCAATATATATCAGCAATCGCTCCTTATGAAAAAACAGCATTTTACGTGTCATACTATGTTACTTGAATAACACAGTGGGAATAGAATATGTTTCTTGTTACAAAAACAATTTCTAAATTTTTCCTTCTATTTTTCTAAATAAGGAAAAACGTATAACCATAATCCTTCTTCTAACCGGCCTTGCAGTTTCCTCTACACTCTCTCCACTTGAGCTGCCGTATAACAGAGCTAAGAGCTTCGTGTGAGGTTTTGGCCCCTGACGTGTTGACCTTCAGGACTGCACATTGTTCCGTGGCCTTTTCTACTTCTTCTTTTCTTCTTGTTTCTGTTGAAAATTCTTCCAGTTCTATGTCTTCAAAAAAGTCATTGATGGCATAAATATGTAAAAACTGGACAAACTGATAAGTTTGAAGCACAATTTGCTACCGCAAAGCTTTTTCGTGTATGTTATTCCGTTATATTGTGTTTGTTTTTTTATCTTCCCATAGTCCTTTCGTGTTTCTGTACCACTACCCATACATAGATAAAAGGAAGCATAAGATTAAACAAATCACCAAAGTTTAATCCAGGTTTGATAAATTTCCTACTCTAAATGTGCTTGAAAAGTACAAATATTATCACTTACATAAAAAAATACATGCATTTTCCTCTGCGCATTTTCCTACCTTAAAATATGTTTATTGTAAATATAGCCTACTTTTTTGCTTACCATCGTCTTCGTGGATGTTTTGTTCAATGTTTTCAACTTTGCTGTTAGCAGGATTGCTCTCGGTTTTTGACGTAACAAAGGTGTGTGTTACAACACCATTTCTTCTAACGGTCGTACCGTTAGCTATATGTTTCCCATTTGCTATCACTGACCATTTTGATTCATCAGTTTTCATATTTGAATTACCATACTTGTAATATTAACAAGATTACCATTAAACGTTGTTGTATAATCCGATTCCATTGTTAGCGTATGTACAACATTCACACACCTACATATAGCGTACCATCGCCATGTACAGTACTTAACAGTACTATAATACAGGATCTTACAAGTCAATTGATGTTGAAGTATACATTTCAAACATTGGTTAATACCTGAAGTACCGTTTATCTACTTTCCTTTGTTCATAGAGCTACCACTTATCGATAAATCTGTCATTACACCTGCGTAGGCTATATCAATGCTTAAACATAATTGTTGCTTTCAGCATTCTCAAAGCAAAATAACTTTTTCTGAGTGAACGCCTGAGCGACCAATTATGAACGAAGGTGGCTTAATAACATAACTAAGAAATGGATATCGCATAACAAAGGTATTGTGTGTCAGCAAACAATACCAAGCTGTGGCGTCCTACAGAGGATTGCGGTTTCTTACTCAACCTCATAATCTTTTTTATTTGATATTAGATGTTTCTGACGAGCTATAAAATGATATAGGGCATAGTCTATTGGCGAATGTTGAATATCCCCACTTGATCCTGATTATTGTGCAAATAAAGCATAAATTCCCTGATTTAAGGGACTTGACCCGAATGTGAGCTAACTGCGACATTGTGCTGTTAAATTTAATTGAATAAACTGACGTGTAACTGAAATGTTTGTTTTACAAGCATATATGCGCTACTCTACTGCAAGAGTAGCAAAATTGAATAATTTTGCGTTCAGTATAGGTAATGACTATCAGTAAATAACTAACCTGCTCTTATTGCCGCTCTACATACGTTGGAGAAACCAAACGCTCTCTCGTGACTACGATGAAAGAACATAGAGGAAATATCTCCAATTATTATCCATATGAAAAAACTTCTTTATGGGTTAATGAAACGTTGGCAGATAATAAAGTTCTCTATCCACCAATAGTGCTTTGTATTTGATGCTATTACGCCTGTTGGCAACCATAATACAGCCTGTCCCTATGTTGCCAGGTCACGAGGTCGCGCATGTCCCTGTGCGTGTGAGCTGAAATCAGAAGCATTACAGCATATTCTGAAATAGTGCATAAGCGAAAAGGAACTACATTTTAAGGCTTTAACCATAAAATGTAGTCTATGACAAATTTTGACACATTATAAAGAACAAGTCATCAAGAAAACGATTTTAATTGTCATGGATTCAAAACAACTGGACAGATGAAATAAAACAAAAACAACATTTGTTTGGTTTTAACTTCCATGTGTTTGCTTTGCTTAAGCTAAAGGTTTCAAAAAAATAAAAATAAAACAACTTCAAATCATGCCATTTTCTCTTTCATAGAGATATTCCCACTGAAAAAAAAACGATTCAAAATTACTGGAGGTACTCCGTAAGTTTTAAGATAACTTCATAAGTTGAGGTCAAGTAAAAAAATGGCCGCCTACAAAGAGCATTGGCCCAATGCCTCTCAAGGCATTGCTTTTAATGAGGCGAAAAAGTTATTTATGTTTAATTTAAAATAGGGTTTCCATATCTAAGTGGGCAAAATTCAGGACGAATTTCTCAACTGTACTTTTTGCGGCATTAGTTGTACCATAATTGCAACAACAAAAAATCAAGAAATAGTGAATTGTCTAGGCAATGATCCTGTGTACGAAGTACTAATGTTACCAGGTTACTAGAGATGGGCCGATACCAACCCAAACCCGAATAGATTCGCCGAATATCGCCTTTATGGTAGATTCGGGCGAACACGAATACTATATTACTTATAAATTTACTAACTTTTGTTAAAAACGATGATCTAGCTTCCCGACAAAGCTAAACTAGAGTCAGCAGTACTTATAATGAACGTCGTTTTCCTAATGATTTTGCTTTTTCAATCGTTTTTTAAACGCTATTTTTCGAAAGAAAACGATTTGTTTATCGATTACATCATGTTACAAGCAAGACTTAACAACTTTTGGGGTAAATTTTGTTGTTTGGTTCTAATACGAATAGATTCGGGATTCGTTCGTGTCGGCCTTCATGATATTCGGGTTCGCACGAACCCGAATAATCTTCCTCCTAGCACATCCCTACAGGTTACTGCTGTCCTGCTGTGTAAAATTATTTTGTGGATTGTGACGTCATAATCGTGACGTCACTTTTCTTGCGGCTCCTTGCAAACTTTAGGTTTGAAATTTGGCTCTGGCACTAAAAAGGTTGAGAATCACTGGGCTATACTATATTGCTATAATAACTACTGCAATACTGTAAATAAAATACGATGCTATGGCATCAAAGCTTCAGGCAGCATTGTTATAATAGAAAACAATTACCAAATTCCTGAACATTATTGGTTGATCGCGAAACACGACAGATTGCTTGTCATTCTGGTTATGAAGCATCAAGAGAAAGTTTCTAAAGAGCCTACTATCAACAATGTAAATTAAGCATTGCAGCTGCTGATATGGAGTTGTTCACTGTTGGATAGAGTTGTAAAAGCAAAATAAGGTTATCCACGCGGTCCAAAATAGATGTTGAAAGGAAATGGTATTACAAAACTCATTGCAAAGTGAGTATACGGCTACGGTCCCTACCCAATATAAGCTTCGTTGAGAGTTATGCCCGGATTTGTGTTAAAATATAAGTGGTCTAGAAAGCATTAAAATTTCGTTGATGTCATTAATCGTGGTGTAGCCTATACTATTGAATTGTAAATGCATTTTTGAAACATTTTTGGGACCAATCTGTTTCAGCGGTTGCTGTAAAAATGCCGTTGAAAAAACGTCAAAGTCTTAAAACATTTTCATAGATTCTGTCATTTACCCTTCTAAATACGATTTTATGCTAATACCGGCGTATTTAGCAAGGGGGCATTGTGCCATACCTCCTCATGAACCTAACGTTAACCATAGGCCTTTATACGTTTTCAGTCTTTTTCGTTTATTGCATTTCCTTGTTTGCAACCACTTATCAACTACAACCTACACAGAACAATGTATAAGATTAATGGATAGTTCACGCCGTTTACGGCATTTCAAAAATGAAAACTATTATTTGACTTCACATAGATAGGCAAATACGTTTTGTTTCAGGCGTTTTAAAGTGTTAGCCTATTTGCTTTGAACATTTTGGGCGGGTTAGACAAGCTCGGGAATTTCAAAACCAACTTTTAAATCTTTTTGGTTCTCTTCAATGCAACCCTAAATACGCCACTGCATGCTAACCATACACTGTTTTAATTGCTGACGCAATATGACAGTGATGGTTATTGGTATTTTAATACTGTATTTGAACGGTAACACTGTTATTATAAGTATAGGCTAGTTGCGCAATTCTTTATCAATTGAACAATAACAGCAACTGGCTTTTGGCTGATTTGACCTACAAAAAGGTGTTGAATTTCATAAAGCTAAACTTAGCACATATGCCCTTAAACTATCATTTTATTAATAAAAGAGCGCCCACCCACACTGAGCCCTAAGACATTCCACTATGTAAATCCGGCGCTGCCACCACTAAACCTCGTCTACATTTCATGGTCATCGTCTGGCAGGATAGACGAAGATGATATTAGAATTAGGCTATGTTATAAAATGGAATGTATAGACCGTTCATGGCCACCACACTTAGAACAAGGATAAAATAACAAGATTGACTGCCGAGTGGTTAGAGCAATGGTTTTCAACCTTTTTCGTACCGAGGCCCTTTTAGCAACCCAAGATGGCCTGACGACCCCCTTCCAAAATAATGCAGTTATGTACACGCAATAATAAGAACTTCAGAACCGACCATACAACAACGATTTACAAGAAAAGCGCAGCTTGCGCAACTGAAAATGCCACTCAAGATTTTTGAAAAGCAACCGTCGGCTGGGACATTAACAACAACTGAACCTGGTGAACTGAAGTTCAGCTTACGCCTAGACTAGCTGCAGTTTTCCTCTCCGAGTTAACCCTCATTTGCTAAAATATGTTGATCTGAGCCCTTATTTCAGCTCTATGAGACCTCTTTTTGCCCTTTTTGAAAGAGTAAAAAATAATACAACAGTAGTACTATACTTGCAAAATTAAAAAAGAACTAGGCTAACAACGCTAAAATGAGGTGGTCACAGTCTTTTACAGCGAATCTATTCAATACTGTTATGTAACAATCGTCTTTATTCATTTAAAAATTAAACGCATTTTTCACTAACAAACCCAAACAATGCAACTGGTCTTACTTAAACTGTTGCACAGCATTGTACAGCAAAAAACTAATCAAAGACAATTCAATTCTTTGCAAACCAGGTTTTAACCACTTCATTTCCTTAAAAAAAAGTTAAAAAATACACCCACTCAACAAAGACATTGCGAACCCCAGAAAAAAAAGCTAGCGACCCCAGTTAGGGTCGCGACCCCTAGGTTGAAAACCAATGGGTTAGAAAGTTGTACGACCTGTGAGAGTTGTACGGCCTGTGTTCGATACCCAGCAGCACTACTCTTGTAATTGATGCCTTTGGCAAGGTATCTTGTTCAGTGGTTCTGATAAGCAGTTCATAATTTGGGATCATTAATTAAAAGATAAAAAAACAAATAAAAAAGGTACATCAAACGAAAATTGTGCAACGGCTAGCTCGGTAACCGTGGCTCGAGGGATGAAGCATCATTGCATTGCCGAGCTTAAGTCACGCGAAGACTTGCCTCAATAAGAGGATACAAAGATTATGACACCATATAGTATATGTACTGCATATACCATAACAAGTTATGGCATGTATGGCATATACCATAACAAGTTAATCGTAACCATAACCGTATTATATTAAAATAACAGACATATGGGTGCAGTATTAAGATCTATAGAAAAAGCATGCTACATTTAAGACTTCCATACAGTTCTAATAGAAGAAAACACATGACAAAATGATAGCCCCTTTCACTCACGAAGGCGAAAGAAGGTTTTCCTAATGGTGGCAAAAGGGTTTACCAAACCTACCGGCCTGTGGTTTCAAAATCACTTGAGCATAACCATTTTCTTTTTTGTCTTTTGAATGGTGCGTAAAATGCTTAACGAGCCTACCGGTACTGTATCTGAAAAAACGTTTTTGTGGACACTTCCTGCATTTGACAGAATACAAAATAATATAGTCACTATAGATGGTATGGTACAATCTGGTGTTTTTTGGTGGCAAAACATTTTTGTTACACCCAAAATAATAACCAGATATCCGTATACTTACTATAACAACTATGGCTGCTCGTGGGCAAAACCATAGATATCCTATAAAACATAACATAAACGGTAGAGCTTTTTATGACCCATTAGAATAAGAAAGAATGAGTCTCTTCCTCTAAATCAGTGGTTCCCAAACTTTTTCAGCATGTGGCACGCTAAAAAAATTATAAAACGCTCGCGGCATACTTACAAGAGAAGAAAAGTTGCTTTAAAAAATTTATTTTCACGTGTTAAGGCGATGGATGTGCTGGTTTATATGAACATATACGACTGAAACGAGGTTGCATTGTTGACAAACATACCCGCATTTTTTCGTCAATTTCAAGCAGTCTCTCTCGTTTACAGCTTTTAATTTCAGTCAAGACAGAAAAGCCATGTTCACATAGCCATAGCCGCGACACACTTGAGAAACTGTGGCGGCACACAGTTTGGGAATTACCGGTCTAAATTGTGGCAAAACAGTTTCATCATGCTTGCCGACCTATATTGGTTCAAAATCACTCAGGCAAAACCATTTTTACTTTCTTATTCTAACGGGTGATTTAAAGGCTCTAAAATGAAACAAACATAACGAAAATAGTACATGTTTCAGTTAAGTACTCCTTTATAATGTTTTATACTTTTTTATGGGATATCTATAGGCAAAATATAATCGTGACCTTGCCCGAAATGAAAAATCAAAATTGGTTGCACCTCGCAAGCTACTGTATGGTTCGAAAACCACTGGATAACCATTGACTTAATTAAAACTATTAAACTAGATTTCATAGTTTAATCAACAGGTGTAATTAATATTATATTTTGTATGAAAGCTGAACTTGTACTGAAGCAGATGTGTTGCATTTATTAAAAACACTTTTTAAGTGTTTCCAACTAAATTAAGTCCATGCAAAATACAGTAAATATATGAAGTCGCTAACTAATAATGTTTGCTTATAATGTAAACAATTAAATACCACGCGCTATGCAGAAAAACATATAGCTTTATTTCTAAAATGCTTTTATGACCCGCAATTTAGTTTGAATGAAAAGTGGAATCTGAAAGAACAGTAGAACATCGCTCCGCATGAATAATTACAGACAATAGGCAACAACAAATCCTTAGTAACGAAGAACGCTTTTCCAATACAGCTGGATCGTCTCCATGAAAAAGCACGAGTTTAGTGTGAGATTACATAGCTGCCTATAAGGACTCTCTCACTTATTCATTTGTTTGGTTTTGTTGTGTATATGGTTAATCATCTTTATTGCTTTGGAAACGGAGCTTAGAAACGTTTAGCCTGCTTAAAATAAGAATTTTGTATAGCCATCATTATAAGTATGATAGGTTATCATACAGTCATAAGCTTTTCAGGAAAAAATATACCAGTCTGATGAATTAGCATTATTTATTATATAACGTAAGCCTAATAAATTATCGGTATACTCATCAACATAAAAAACTGTTAGATAGAATTGTTGGCCAAATTTCATTTCGTAATTTTCTCAACCGTCTTAAAACAGTAAAATTAGTTTTATAGTCATGTTGTACAGTTGTTGGCCTAGCTTAATATTTTTTCACAATTATTGTATAAAACAGAAGTAGGCTAAGCGGAGACATTGTTAGTGCACATTATCTACTGTGCTGTGTATTCTTCATAGACTTGCAAAGTGACTAAACAAAAAAGAAAATATAAGGTTTCAGTACAAAAATTTACTTGGAACCCAGGCTGCCATTCCAATCTCAAAACTGAGATTAGGCCTAGTCTACATTTTTTTCCCCGTTAACTTGATTTGATTGCAGTCAAAATTTTACAGTGAATATAGGACATCACCATATAGCATAGCAAATACTGTTCCAAGTTTTTTCTTTCAAAACTAACATTGGTAGTCTAGGCTACCATTAATGTTACCGGTGAGAGTGGTGACCAAATTTTATTGGAAGTTTTAGCCAAACTAAGTTAAAATGTAAGTGGTTAATATGTTTTTGTAAACAGATTTAGCGTGTCTTGTGCAATTTTTTTTATATTTTTTCTAAATTTTTATTTATTACATTATGGGCTGCGGCAATTCCAAAGATGCCGTGAAAGCTATTCAAATAGAAGATGGAGAGGTGGTAAGTCCGGTTTTTTAAGAGTCTGTTTTCATTTTTTTTAGTATTAAAGTATTGAAATGATACTTTTTACTAGTTTTAAACAGTAATTCAAGCTTTTTAACACAATAACTTTTTTGCTTTATATAGAAAGGCAGTAAAAGTGTGAAAAAGGTAAAGGTAGTGTCTTCTGATGAGACTCTTGTCAGTGATACAAACGCAGCTCATGTTGGTGTCAACAAATCTACATCAGCTAAAAGCCGAGATAGTGGCATCCAAGAAATGGTTTGTATTGATTTTAAGTAGTGTTAAAGTTTGATTTTCATAACTAAATCAATTTATTTTTCTCAACCATAGGTGGGCAATACTGCGGTACTATAGTACCGAATTATTCTACCACAGTACTTTTTCAGTACTGAGACCAGTACCGTCAGTACTTTTGAAAAAAAGTACCGAATCTCTGTACCAAATTACTTTTTCAAGAAATTTCAGTCAGTCTCGGTACTTTGTAGTGTTTACTTGATTATTTTAAAATTTTAGCAAGTCTTTTTTCAAAAATTCATGTTAATTAATCCTTGATGCTATTTTTAGCATCTGTTGATCTATTTTAATCTAGAAATGTCAAGTAAAATTCCAAGAAATTGACGTTACATTTGTTTTGACCTGGAGTAACCTTTACCGGGGCCATAATAGCGGCAAACATTGCACTTGCAGCAGTATCTTTTACACAAAAAGTACTAGTACTGACAAAGTACCGAACTACATTTTAAAATTAGTACCCAATACCGGAACCGTCAGTACATTTTTTGCCAAGTACTGGTACCGTTACCAACGGTACTTTCAAAGTACCGACTGCCCACCTCTGCTCAACAATATATGTGTATTCGGCCTATCTAACAACTCTCTACACTGTAAGGATTATTCAAGAGATGAATACCCAAATGGAATAATTACTGAAGAGTCTGATCCTCATCTTGTGCAAGATATTGAAGGTCAAGGAAGACCAGGGACACCTGGTATTTACGATTTATACGCTTTAGGCAAAGAAATATATTTTTTATAACTGAAGATAGGTGTAGATTCAACCTGACTATAACTATTATTAACATTTTTTGTTTTCAGATTTTGAACTTGTCGGGAGACAGTTTCATAGTAAAAGTGCTGGGAGGGAAAGAATGAAATCAAAAGCAATCTTGGAAGCTCTTGAAGCAGAAGGATTGATATCGGGTAATAAACCACCTTTACAAGAAATTTTGCAAATATTATTTTGCCATCATTTTTATATTTTATTATATCCGCAAACAGATTTTGTATGACCCGCGAATACTTCCGGAGTTTGGTACACTGTATTTTCCATTGCATTTGTGAAAATACACTTGCGTTTTTTTTAAATGGGTTGCATTAGATACAGCCTGAGATAAGTCGCACATCATCGAAATGCAAGTCAGTATGTGATTATTATGTAATGATAATGCCTTTTGACGGCTATTGTCACAGTATTGTGTGATATATACATTTGATGATTTTAGCTTTTCGTCGCAAACACGTTATCATTGGTTCAGCAAAGCATCAAGTCGATTAGAACAGTAAACTCAGTCCTTTGCCAACATTGGAGTTTCTTCCATTTGCGACACGCAATGTTTTTTTCAAACCTTAATGTGGCACTTCATGCAGTCTTGGACCATCCTGCAGTAAAGCATGCTGCTAAATGCTTTTTATTTATCTGTAGGAACCAAAGTTCAAAAAGGTGGCGCTGCATTTGAAGTTAGAATGGAATCATTGAGACCACTAGAACCTCTTGCTCCTATCAAACGAGCTCCACCTAGACTGCAAAGGCTGAAAAGTGAGAAGAAGATTCTATCCAAAGAAGAGCTGGAAGAAAAGCAGAGATTGGCAGAATGCAGACGAAATGTAGCCTACCATAATATTTGTTCTCTGTATTAAAGCTTTACGCTAAGGATTAAATGGCTGTAAAATGTTTTAGTGTTGAGATCCATGTGATCCCAAAAACCAGAGCAAAAAACTCACTATCTTATGACTTTATGTTTGTATAGAATAAATTAAGTAAGAAAAAAAGCAGATTGGCCTCTCAAATTGCACAAGATCAGGAATTAGCCCAAAAATTGACGATGGAAGGAGATAATGCGGTATGATGATACAGTTTGAATTTGAATGAATGCACTTTGCAAACAATAAATTTTAAAACTGCAGTTAAGGTTTCTAGTATACTGTGTCTTATAAAATTTGGCTTTTCAATGCATTAGTTGGTTAATCAGTATAGAAATAAATATCTTTATTAAGACATCTACCTAAATTTTTTATTTAGTCTTTCATTCTAAGACCTTACTAGGTCATGATTGTGAAAACTTGGGTAATCGACTAATTGTGTGTAAAATTGTTAATCACAAGGTTTACTATGTATTACAGTTTGATTCCACTGAAGATGAAGGTTTGAAAAATGCTTATAAACCCAATAAATATGTAAACCGGGGTCAAGGAGAAAATATAGACACCATCCACAGTCATGCATTGCATAAAAACACAGTTTTTGACGAGGGTAGCATGAGCAGTTTGGAGGATGGGCTTGGTGATTCCATTCGACAAAGCCAGTACTCCAGCGAAGACTTTTTTGAAAGCAAACCAGGATATCAATTGTCGCAAGCTGATGCATGATGTTTTAAGCAGCCTATGGCTTGGCTTTCTTGCCACAGTGCCTATTGTACAACCCTGAAGCTGTGATTGGTCATTAACATCGGATACTTTTCAAATTTTTAATGTATTTATTGCTTTTACAAGGCCACTTGTACATCTGATACTTTTAGAATTTACATTTATGAAAATAGAGAAGCCTATAATTTTCATACACCAATGTGGAACGTAGTGAACAACTACATTTTTTTAATTTTTCAGGTTTGCATGTAAAGTATTATAAAAATGAGATTAGAATTTTGAGCAAAGTTTATATTTATTAATATTTTGTTATGATAAATAGCATCATTTTCTACCCGTCCCATAAATGTATGTGAAAAATTCTTCCTTTTTCTAATACTGTATAATAATACATTTTTATTTAGCTTCCATATCAGCTTGCAGTGTTAACATGCTTGAGCTCATCTGCCACTTTATATTAGCATTATGTGCTAGTTGTAATATATGGCTGTCATGATTACTTCAGTTTACAAATATATTTCTTTCTTGGATTTGTTTATTCGCTAAGATAAAAACACATCCATGAATTTAACCAAAATATAATTGTGCCACGGTCTGACTGGTTTCTTGTGGGTTGACGATTCATATTATACCAACAGGAATGTTCTATATGGGTTGTAGTAAAAATCCACACTTCTATGTATATCAGTCAAAAGTTGTTAATAAAAGTTATGTAAATGAAATCTTCAAAATAAGTAGTGGCCAACATTTTCTGGTCTAAAATGTAGCAGAAGAATGTAGTCAAACGTTTTATTTAGCATTGTCACACACAAAAATTACATACATCACAATAATGGGATAAATCTGAAGAAAAATTCACGCAACCAAAAAAATTCATACAGTATATTGCAAGTATAGGTTTGATTAATAGTGATATTTGTCATAGTTAACAAAATCACCTTTTACAACCTGCAAGGTTATATTTTCAATTGCCAAAGACTCTTAAAACTGGTTTTAATCGATGTTTTGCGAAATATTGGTAACAGTAGTGTACTCAACGAATTATCAACAGATGTCATTGAAGTACTGTGATTTTGTGAGATAAATTATAAGTATGTTATATAGTCAACAATCACCGACATGTTGTAGTAACTAATGTAGCAACAATGTTAAGTATAATACAAAGTAATAATAGAATGCAGACATATTTTTGGAAAAAATAAATTTTTGCAAAAAAAATTACGGGCTTTATACTATATGATACAAGTTACAACATTATTAACAACGTAAAATATGATTAAATAGTTACTAATGCCATATAGTATGAACAACACCAAACTTCTATAATAACATTCAGTTGAACGAAGTTGTGTGTATGTATCAGGCGAGTTTCAGAAGAAGGGTTTTCAAGGAACATGAATTACCATAAAACAATGTAACTTAAATGCTGAACATGGTAACTTTGCAAAGCTTCCTTGATAAAGCATCAAATAAGTGACATTGAAAGGTTTTCTCAGATTATTTTTCTAACATTGCTAATGCTGTGTTTTAAAAATATCCGTTTATTGAATGACCAATGTTAATATTAATGAAGAAAGACGTATTAGTTTTCAAGTTTATTTTATATAAAGAGTTTTTAAACAATTTGAATATCAACAAATAACTAGAGCAATGCAAGCACCTATCAGAAAATATTGGGAAATCAGCTGGAGTTTAAAAAAACTATATCACCTTCAAATTAACTCTGCTAAAAGTGAAAAACACTGCATATTCTTTGCTATGAGAAATCATTTTTTCACAGAAAAATAAATTATAAGAATAAGCACAACAAGTAATACTATTCCGATAATTGCACAAATGAACTTTTTCTTTCTTGCACTTGACTGAAACAGAAGTTACAAAGAGTAAGCCATAACTAAACTAAATAAGCCACAAAGCATAACTTTTAAAATAATAACCATAAATTGTAACTTACTTGGCTTGCTCGAGCTTGCTGAAGTTGCACATTACCCTGTTCAACATGTGTTTCAGCGCTTTCTACATTTGCTTCAATGCTATCTGTTGTCATTTGAAAAAAATAAGCATTAAAATTTAAGGATAAACTCATTTCTAGACATGGCAAAAATCATAAACTGGAAGTTTGTTTCACACAAAGTAACTCATTTGCCCACAACTGAACAAATTACAGCAACCAAGCAAACAACTCCTCCAAGGATGGCACTTATTTATCTAAAATTACATAGCCACTTAGTCATGCAAGTGATTAAAGTAAAGAAAAACGAAGAAAAAATTGTATAGACTTCTGAAGTTGAAAGCAATTCATTTATTCGAGCAATGTATTAATACATGTACTGTACTGACAAAAACTAATCAACGAATGAAAACTGACTGAGTATAGATTAAAGTAATATTTTATCAATATTGCTTGTTCACTTGTACTCATTGAGGTCTACATATATGGTAACTGAAAATTTGAAGAAAGGTTTACATGTAGAAACAAATCTGAATGATGTTTATTACTGATTACTATTCTTGCACATGATACAGTGTTTTTATCATGAAACAAACAGCAGCCAAACACAAGCAAATGCATGCAAAACAATGGTGTGAGTAACTACATGCTATACCACAACCACATCGTAGGATGTGATGACAGTAATTTTGTATATGGTGGTTCATCATAAAAAAGCTGAGAGGTATCAATCTTTCTTTCAACCACAAATACTCAGAAAAATTTGTTCTAAGTTGAGTTATCCAGAACGCATCACTGTATTTTTGTGTAAATTTATGTTAATTGTGGTCATATAAGCATGCAGAAATGTGTTAAGTGGAAGTAAGCTAAAAATGTTTTCATTTTTTGGTTTGTATCGTTTGAGTATTGTATTAAACTAATTTTGTTTTATTTTGAAATTTTGACTTATATATATTAGCTAATAAAAAACAGTTTGTACAAATAATTGGTATTTTTAAGTATCATTCACCTGCAGTTCAATAATTTTCCTGCTCTTTTACCAATAATGATATTTTAAGTGAAATAAAAAAAGGAAATTTTACAAAAAATAAGTTCAAAGTAAAAAAAATAACTTCAATTGCGCAATCATGTGAAAAGCAGCTTGTTTCAGATTAAAAGCTGCTATGCCATCCATTCAGAATTTCAGACCAATGTTACAATTAAGTAAAAACTGAAAAAGGCATTGATGCAATATTTCTCATACAATATCAGAGAAAATATATTACGTAACTATCAAAACCAATGCTTGTCCAGCAATTTAACAAACCCTAATGTAAATTTACTTCTAATATCTTACCTATCATATCTCCTTGTTCATGTACCATTGTTCCAAGATCTTTAAAGATCATGTTTACATCCACTATGTCAGCCTGGTATACACCAGAGAAAAAAGTAAATAAAACTTAAAAAATGTATATTATTTACAATACTTGAAACCTCTTTTACTTTATTAAAAAAAAATCAAAAAACATTTATTTTCTAAGTGACACAGCCCAGAAGTTGGACTTCATTTTTTGTCCTTCCAGATAAAAAATAGTTTCTAACATTTTTTGTGGTTTTACGATTTGGGCAATGGTGCAATAAATACTAAGTGTCTTAGCCACTTAGAAACATAAAAGTAAGCCTAGAGCAGGCAATGTTTAGACTTGCAAAGAACCAGCAAAACTGCATTTCTAAAAAATTCTAAAATAGTGTTAAGTGGTTGTGGCATAGCATTGTTAAAAACTGGTAGCTTTTCTTGAAATTAGGGTCAGTAAAAATGAGTGCAGCCAAGATGCATTGGAAGCAAGTAAAACAGTCCTTGAGCTTGCACAACTACATTCCATTAGGAATGTTCTTCAACTATCTCACCTATTAACAACCCCTGCTCTTCAACCATTGAACCCAAATCCTTGAAAATCTCGTTCACATTCATTATGTCACTCTGTGTCACATTTAATTGCACATTTTGTTATCTAATACCTTGTGGTCCCTTGCTTAAAATCAGCAGTAAAGAATAATTATAAATAAAGATACCTCAAGCTGACGAATTGCATTTTCTCTTTCTTCTATTTCTCTTAATTCATCAGCACTAATTGCAGCTTGCTGCTGATCTTGCATGGTCCTAATAAATATAATACGAGCTCCTGATGCAGTTTACGAACTTAACTTGATGTAAGACACAAAAATTTTAAAATATTATGCTAGGTAGTATTTTTATGATATTTTTTGTTTTAACAATTTAAATTCAATGGGCATTCATCAGTAAAACAATTTGAATTACAACTAAAGAAATCTTTAAATACAACGTAAAACACAATATGTGAAAAAGTAACAGGCCCTTTTGATACACAACAATGCTAACATACCCTTGAACATTTACAAGAACATCAGATCCTTGATCATGCATCGCAGTACTTGCTGCCCGAACTCTTGCAACACATTCCTTCTCAGTGGTTGCTGCCTCGCGTTGTGCAGCTTGAAAGGCATTGAGAACATCACTAAAATCACCCATCAGTCGTTCAATCTGTGTTTTTCTATGTCTCTGAAAAGAAAATTTACTATTTACAGCAAACTCCCTGACACTGAAGTTTGTGCATTCATGAACCAAGGTAGGCTATTTCATAGAGCTGTTTTCTTTTGCAAAAAAAGCTCCTTACAAAGTGACAACTGCGAGAAATGCTTTTTCTATTATTTTTTCTATTTAAGCTTTATGACAATTTTACTACAAAGGGCTATAACTTTGATGATATTAAATGTTTCTTCAACTACTACAACCGGCAGCCAGGCATGCCAACAAACAATCCCGAAAAGACGAATCCAAATACAACGCAAAAAATAAACTTACAAAAAGATCAAAGCCTTCTTTAACCATGTCAAATTTTTTAAATCTACCTTTGTAAGGCTTTGCGTTACTAGTCAGATTCTTCTACATTTCAGAAAATCCACAATACCTGTTCAGACAGGGAGCTTGCTTGAGGAAGAGATTTAACTTCTTTGATGTATTTGGCAGTGTCTTTTGAAAGCTGGTTAGTGTAATGTTGTCGCTGATGCCTATAATACACAAAAGATCTAACTTTAAAAAAAGAGTACATAAAACATTACATTGCAGTGAAAAATCTGTAAATTACTAAGAAGCATTGAAACTAAACTTTATTTACATTAAAAATTTGAACTTACAATCGATCTCTTAAATCAGGTGTGTCTTCATTTGTTCCAAGTTGGTGTACCATGCGCTTTATGTCTTGAACTGCAAAATTTGAGGCACAAAATTTTAAGCATGTTTGTAAGAAACTTTACATTTCACTAAAGTGCGTGCTCAGTATGAATATGTTTGATTGTGAAGTTTATTTTAACTGGAAAGTGATAGTGTATATGGCAGCAAACGTGTTAAATATCACCTTTCATTTCTTAGTTTGACACATTACCAAAATTGCCTGAATAAGACCATTCTGAAGACTAGAGATGGCCAAAATATAATCTTTATGGCTTCTAGAACAGAAATAGTAAATCTAGAATTTCAAATCGAAACAAATCATATCTTAGGTGTACCGACACTTAATCACGCGACCACATAATCACTTTGACGCGACAGCACTTGGACAGCGCCTTTGTCTATAGCAGGGGTCGGCAACCTTTTGCTAGTCACGGGCCAAATGTCGAATGTACATTGCTATCTTTCCAATCGAAAGTTGGAATCATTACGAAGCCGGGGCAGGTTGCATTGCAAGAACCACAAATGCAGTCGAAGGTTGGCATTTTGGTCTCCAAGTGCTTTTTCAATGCCACCACCCGACATTGTGGACTTTCATACAGGGAATTGAAAAAGACATTCAAATGCAAAGTGCAACGTTTCTTCAAGGAATTGCTGGTACTCAACCTTCTATTCCAATGCGGTACAAGGCACTGAAACTGCGCGTGCAAAACACAGTTGACCGTTATCTGTCAAGCGAGATTTTAGTTTATCTTCGTGCAGTTGCTTACATTTCCCATGCATGACATTGTTACCTAGTGTGTACGGTAGCCTTATCTGCGCAAGCAATGTTTAATCATTTTAACAATTTCTTTTCAGGTTTATATTTGTTTTTTCGTGTGCAGACATGCAATTTTCGATACTGTAAATGTGTGATTAAATGTCGCGTGATTAAATGTCCAAGTGATTATGTGTCGCGTGATTAAATGTCCAAGTGATTATGTGTCGCGTGATTAAGTGTCGCGTGATTAAATGTCCTAGTGATTATGTTTCGGTGATTAAGCGTAGCGTGATTAAGTGTCGCGTGATTAAGTGTCACCAAACCCATATCTTATGAGTTGCAACAATCTTAACAAAATGCAATTTAATTTAAGTAAAAAAATCGTAAGTCCTGAATAACCAAGCACTCAGCATATTTTTTTAACTTTGTCATTTCTAAACCCGAAACTAATGAAGACCTATAAGACTACTTTTGAAGCAGTGTAAATGCAAAAAAAAGCAGTGTAAAGCTCAAAAAAGCAGCAGTGGGCTTATATGCCACGACAATTTCTACCGTGCAAAATTATTACATGCTAAAGTATATATCATACTTTCAATGAATAAACGCAAGGTTGGAAATTTGCCCAAAACATTTAGTAACCTTCGGTGTAATTAAACTGCGTTTATGTAGACATCAATTTTGTTATTCGCATCTGTTTAAGACAAATTTCCTGAACACTCAACACATGTCTTTCTATATTTCTTATTTCCACAAAATTATGTCGGAACGTAAATTTTTCTTTGATGACACACTTGCAACATGTCTTCTGAGCAAAAGGTTGCGACTTGTAAGTAGAATAAATATAAAAACATGAAATGCTTTTTTTCTGTTTTGGCTGTTGTATTCATTCTACAAGCATGCCTTTCGTTTGTATGCATGGCCTCGGCATTTTATGACAAATGCTTTGTTTTTAAACACTTGAACGCATCGGCAGAAATGCGGTTATCTTTTCCCGGCATAATAGGTTTGGCTGTTTGCGCAACAATTTCCATACTGGTAGGTCCTATTTTTTCTTTCTTACCCTCTATGCGTCTGGGCAAAACGTGAGCATGACGTATTATGGCACAGGTAGTTCTTACTAGTGAAAAAGGTAATGACAATATCCGATTACCGATAACAAAAACTGGGGCTTAGCCAAAAGCTTTCTCTACGTTACGAAAAATAAATCATGCCATGGCCAATAGTCCACCAATGCATGATAGTTAATCAATGTAAGGTTGCTAAGTCACCGTAACTGAACTTTTCCAGGCTTATCTATGCACTTGGAACCATAAGCAGAGCTTGAGAGTTTGTAAGCAAATTATGTTGAAATGATAAACCTTGATGCAAGAGAAAAAGGTTTATCGTAAGAAACACTTAGGTTTATACACATAAATATGTCATTTGTTCTTGCAGGATGATGATGCACGTAAATGGGCTGGCTAATATGTAAGAAAGGATTTTTGAATCCCAGGACTTGTTAAATCACGCAATTTGGATTCAAATCCAATTGGATTCGAATATTTATGTATTCGAAATTCAGAGCTGGGCAGTACTATAGTAACGAACTACTGTAGTACTTTTTCAGCATCGATACCGGTACCGTCGGTACTTTTTTCTAAAATTACCGAATTACTTGATACTTATAGAATAATTACAAACTTCATTTTTATAATTAGAACCTAATGCCAATTTCACTGTGTTTTGTTCTTTTTTATCTAAAAATATCCAATAAAGTCTCAAACAGTGAGTTCACATATTTTTGACCTGAAGTAACCTTTATCGCGGTCATAATATTGCACTTGCAGTATCATGCGTTGTACAAAAAGTACCGGTACCGAATACCGGAAAAGTACCAAACTACTTTTTTTAAAGAAAAGTACCATATATCAGAACCGTCGGCACATTTTTTGCCAAGTACAGGTATTGTTACCGTCGGTACTTTCAAAGTACCGACTGCCCACCTCTGTTGAAATTCTACTTTGGTCATGCCTATAGAAAACTGATCTTAATCCTAATTTAACTAATTTGGCTAATTTGGCAATTTGGCATATGTATTTAGCAATATTTTAGTTATAATTTTGCTATTATGAAATGGTTGCCCAATTTCTTGAGCATAAAAACTTAAGCATGTTGGAAGTAAGGAAAATAAACTAATAGAAGCTCACTCTACAATTCTATACATCTAAACATACCATGCTGGGAAATCTTTTGGACATTAGAGCTTATGAGCTGGGTATATCTGGTATAATCTGCTTGTGTTGGCCTTCCATAATTCTGATAGGAATCATTATATGACGGAGAGAATTCATCAGCTCCACCAGATGTGAGGTCTCCTCTACCATACGACATTCTGATGGGCACTTCCCAAGTTATATACAGTAATTATAATATAGACAACTACTTGGACCAAATTAACCAATTTGTTAGCACGAACAAAACTCAGTATATTTAACTGTACCTAACATTTACCTTAACATAAAAGATTTTAGCATTTTAAATAAATAATAATAACTTGGGTTACATAGGATTGAATGACGCATCTAACCATTGAGTTAATGTATAGTGAATACCATTTATGATTTTGAGTGGATTCCCCTGGGCATCCTGGATTTGCAAAAATGGGTGCCCTCGAAAAAGTTGAATACCCAACTCTGAGAAACTAAACATAATCTGGTAACAGACATAATCGGATAATGCAGTGCTTTTTAACCTTAAGCTTTCATGAAAGCTCTGCTTTTTATATCTCTAATTGTATGGTCACAATTTCTAGAGTCATTTCCTGTAAATACATCTCTTAATACAACCTCTTCATGCTGTGCACATAGCATGGTGTGACACAGATCAAGTCTTAAACAATGGCAGTATCCAGACAAGAGTTGCATGAGCAACCTCATTGTGCAGTGAAGGCTTATTATTAAAAAAACAATGGGTGCCCAGTGGGCAACCATTCTGGTCAGTTTTGGATACCAAATACAAAATTTGGTTGGCATGGCACTGAGAAACCCATTAAAATCAACCCTGGTATAACCATTCCATAACCTTTCAGCAATATTCTTTAACCCAAACTTTGTTTTTTTTTTTTTTAAAGTCTATGTTTAGGTCTGGTCTGTTATGAATATTGATAAACTGAAGGTGCAACCACTATGCTTGACTAAAGTCCTTCATGAAAAAACTAAGATTTTTCTACTTTGCTTTTAAACAATCGCAATGATATAAAGTAAACAATGCCTCTATGGGAACCATGGAACGTAACTAACTTTTCTAGCCACCAACATCTTACATCCTCCCAAAGTACTTTGTCTAATCCATGACTGAATATCATAATAACTTGTGATCTTATGTATTGCAGCTAAATATCTTACCGTTTAACTAATCTAAAATTTGCATCCTAAACTTTAAAATTGATATTTTGTTATAACATTGGTGTCTGGCTAAAGTCGTTACTTGCATCAGGAGCAATCAAATTCTAACACTACACAGATGAAAAAAGCAAGGCAATGTCATTCAAGTGTACACTGTATTTGCATCATAGTCCCTTTGATGACAACTTTTTTCGCTTTTTCAAAAAAAGTGAAGTTATTCAAACTAACAGTAAAATGTGATCTTTTTTCACAGTGACAGTCTTCAATTAGTGGATTAGTTTACTGAAAAAAATTGTACATGCACCAAGTTTAACTGGCAACTGGTATTTTTCGAATACATTGCCCAAATTTAAAACTGTTCATCAGGACCAAGTGTTGACAATTCCTTGCCCAAGGGATCACAACAGTAGAGCCACATAGTATCAAACAAGCGCCACATTATAACAAGCCCATCGCTCAATTTCTTTCGAAAGAATTAAATGTGAAGATATCAGTTGACGATACCTACAAGCATATTTACTCAAAATTTTGTAATTCGCTGGGCTGCTACAAATAATAAACCCCCATGACATTATGACAGCAGAAAATTCAATTTGAGATGTATCAGCAACTCTATACTGGAAAACCATGGACGCCACCCATATTTTGTTAACCACCAACTTGCATAAAAGCTCATATATTAAAAGCTGAGGGATTTAAATGAGTATCTTTAAAATACATCTGAGTTCGCAAGGTTTCCTAGAATTAATGATGAAGGAGAAAAAACCATCGAAACCAAAAGTATTTAGATAAACTCAAAGAACAACCATTATCAGTTTGTCAGTAACAATTTCCATGCACCATTGTGAAAAGAGTGGTACATGTACAAATGACACATTAATGTGCATGTAAAACTTTTTCACAAACACTCCAATTATATAATTCCCATATTTACTGACTGTAAGCCACGTGATGGTGCTACCCTTGTTTATGCATGTGAGTCACCTTCGATTCTTAGCCGCATATACCAATGTAATGGTACAGAAAACCATACAGGAACTTACATTAATCCTTGCTTTGCAAACAGAAAATGCCAGACAAAATTTGGGTTTGATAAAAAATGCAAACCACCCATGAACCACCACAAAAATGATGACAAAACTTGTGAGCCATGACTAGGTACAATGGAATAAATATGCCTATAGTAAACAAAGTTATAGTTGTGTTAACTGTAATAAATGAAGTCATAAAGTCTCCAGTGCCGGTAATAATAATGTTTCCAGTGCACACCATCATACCAAACTGAACGCTGTAATGCTCTTGCAGGCAGTTTCTGCTTGAGGACCGCCATACTTTTTCAGCATGGCTCATGCAATTCTTGGCTTTTCCTTCTAGACTACCCTATTTTCTAAACTTGGGCTTGGGCCTCATATTGAAAAGTGTGGCACCTGCGCACCAAATAGCAGAGTGAAATCTTGGGTGTGCGGAAGCAAAATTACCATGTAAATTGCGACTCATGGCCCAAGTCTGTTTGGCGTTTGTGGTATATAGGCAAGGTACGGCCTTTTACAACAGAAAACCGAAAAAAAGTCGTCTTTCCTTTTTTTAGAGAGATCGCTTTTCTCGGTGTGCAATGCCGTTTCGGCCAAAAAATCTCGAGTGTGTTCCTGCCATACTCTACAGTCCGTCCTTCACCCATGAGGTTTATCAACGTGCATGACAAACTTTTTATCATTTCTTTTCACGCCGCTTCACTTTTTATTTTCATAAACAAAACGTACAAACGTGCTTGTAGGGTAGGTGAAGGTAGGCCTTGGCTAAACTTCACAAAACATAACTTTACATCACAACACCCTGCCATCCACCCACACGTCACATGACCATATTACACACAATATGGCATCACAGTCATGAGTTACTGCTCCGCCTCACTAGTGTGCCGACCAACTAGGCTTAGCCTACTGCTTATTGTGCTTACTCATAACAAAGCATAGCTTAGCTTTCCGTACGATATTTTTTCTATTTTCGCGTAAAATAGGCGGTTTTATATTAAACTTTTCGTTTATTGTGCACCTAAAGATACAATATCGTGTTTGATGCTAATGCAAGCCAAAGAGATTTAAACACATGAGTAGAAACTTCTCTTTTGCGCATGACGTCATTTTTGTTTCTTTTATTCTCTTGGAGCATATTCTACTTTCGACACGGTCACGGTTCACTACATAACAATAAACATGCAGACGACGACAATGATTTTCAGATCTGTTTGCTGCTGGAAGAGATTAGTCTTATTATTACGGTGCAGTTGTTGGGATCCAATAGGTGTTAATTTTAATTGAAATTAATTAATGAAATCAGGTGATAGTTTTAGGTTCAGCAATTAACTTAGTTTCGGTTCCTTGAACTGATAATGCTGCTGTTTTGTATCAAGGCATGGCTTAGCCTAGCCTACTTGAGTTGCGCGGGAAGATTTTTTCGTTCACCACATTTAAGGTGAAAAATAAAATGAATGGATGTAAAATTTAGATAGACCGAGTCATATTGTATTGTTTCATCTGCGCATAAAATTACGCTCCACGCGCAGAATAAAAACTTTACAGATTAAGACTCATTAGTACAGGTCTTATGTTGCAGGTTTTGAGTTATTGAAATAAGCTAAATAGTCTGAAATAATGGCAAACTTGTGCTGTTTACCAATGTGCAACAACAGGTCACCTGCCGTGACTCTCTTTAAGATACCTTCGAGAAAATTTGTAAAAAAAGAGAAGGAAAGCTGGGCAGAAAGGTTGGAGTGTATCGTGCTGGCTTGCAGAAGCGACGAGCACATAAAAAATCTATTTGCTCGAGATGCTGTGAAAATGTGTGAAGTGCATTTTGAAAGATCTGACATTGTTTTAAGTAAAATTTGTTTTACATACACTTACATGTAGTGTAGCTAGTGTATTGAGGAAAGATATGTAATGTAATGCCATGTCTAGCGTTTGATGCAGTGTTTGTTTTCCATGAGATGGTTTGATGCAGAACTTCATAAAATTTACTAGCGAGTGAGCACAGCATAACACTGCATCTGTAACAAGCTATTAGTGCAAACCTTCACTGTGGTTTCAGATTAATATACAGTCAACTCCGCTTAATTCGGACACTTTGGTTCCGCTCAATTTTGGCCGAATTAAGCGGAGAAACGGCTTTGTCCGAATTAAGCGGAAAATCAATTGTTCGTTTCATGGTCATGCGTAAAGGCAGAAAACGCATTTAAAATACTGTACTGTTGCGTAATAAATGAATTGCAGCTGCGCTATACTGCAGTAATTGGCACTGATCGCATAAAACGTCTTCGTTTACTTTAGTAAGCAATTTCACTTTTTGTGCTAGTTCTGTACCATTCTGTTCTACAAGATGGACGTAATTGTATCGAAGTAAAAGGAACTATGAAGCTGGCACGGCCTTATATGAGTTCATTGTCGATTGTTACTGCATGGATCGTCATTGTTTCACCATGATCACTCATAATGCAATTGCATCTTGTGTTAAAACGAACGAAGTACTGTTTATTGTGTCATAACCTAACAATGGAATTGCGAACCTGTGTCCGAATTAAGCGGAGAATTGTCCGAATTAACGGGAGTTTTTTACGTTCAATTTTTACTTTTGTTCCGTTCCCGAGCATTTTGGCCAAATAAAGCGGTTGTCCGGGTTATCCGGTGTCCGAATTAAGCGGATTCGACTATATGTACGATTACAAGTATCAAAATTGAAAATGTTCATGTATGCACAAATAAGAGTTTTTTTGCAGAGGGTTCCCGTAAAGAATTACGTGAAGGAGCAGTACCCACTTTGTCTTTGCCTAAGCTGACTTTGGCGCAGGTACATTCAAGAAAGCCGCCGAAGAAGCGTATCTTTGAAACAAAAATACATTTCAAATCTGTTGCGTCCTTGAAATCTGCTCGCTTGCCGGAAGGTTGGCAGAGGTCATTTGAAAACAAAAATGTTGTTTTTTCTTTTTATGATGGCTGTGATCAACCTAAATACTCGATTGGAGTATAATATGACATGTCATTAAGGATATGCTATTATGGCTGGAAAGCACCTCGCTCAAGTTGTATTTACTCTCTGGACATAACTACTCAAACACTACACGGCACCATAAAAGATATTGAATCGTTTTCAATATGTTCTGGATTGTATAATTCTGGAAGTGGCCTGCCACACATGACTACCAGATCTATGACACCATTCAGTTCTGAAAATGCACCAACAGTTAGGAAACTTGCATACAGGTGAAACTAGTTTTTCAATTGTGCCTATTGCATTTGTTACATAAAGAAATGGGGAAAGATATCACCCTGAGTTAATAAAGTAGGTTTAGGTCTCCTTGAGTAATAAACTACTGAAGTAATTGGTGTAAAGATATCAACATGTTTTAAGTTCAGTTGACCTCAATTTTTTGTTTATTTCGTAAAAGCGTGCTAAAATCAACCCTTGCAATTTTCTTTATAGGTTCTGTTTGAGTCTAGCTGCTAAAAGTAAAAATGCCTATGAAGAATTACGACAAAGTGGCATTTTACGACTACCAAGCTCACGCACCCTAAATGACTATCGGTAGCGTATGGGTTCAGTTCTTTGCAATTTGGCTACCTACGAGCAATTGTTTCACTTGCTCACTTTTGTACTGTTTTCAGAAACGTTTACTGCACTGCACCTGGCATTCAAGATAATGTTTTAGAAGAACTGAAATCCAAAAGTCTCAGTCTAGCATCACATGAACGATTTCTCGTTATATCAATCGATGAAATGAAAGGTGAAACTTTTCTTGGTATTTTTAACACTATTAATCACACTGTGTAAGATTCTTATTCATGCTTATTTTGTTTACAGTGAAAGAAAATATTGTGTATAATGCAGCAACAGACCGAATAATAGGATTTGTTGATCTGGGTGTCGACAGACAATACAATAATGAAGCTCCTGCCACACATGCCCTACAATTTTATGGTAGGAGTATCCTTAGCAATTTTTCCCGGCCTATTGTCTTTTATGCCACCAAGAATACAAAGGCATTTCACTTGGTTAGCATGTTCTGGGAAGTGGTTGAATCCTTGGCTGGATGTGGTTTTACAGTCTTAGCACTTGTTGCTGATGGTGCATCCTGCAATCGAAAATTGTTCCAATTGCTCAACAATTCCAATTTGACCGTCCCCTATAAGTGCATTAATATTTATCAGCCAGAAATGCCTATTTATTTGATTAGTGACCCTCCACACTTGCTGAAGACAGCCTGTAACTGTGTGAGATCCAGCCATCCAGGTGGAGCTAGAATGATGAAGTACAATCAACATTTCATTTTGTGGCAGCATTTTTGCAAAGTTCCCTACCTATTTGAAAGTTCAGAGTTGAGAAGTTGCAAGTTGACTGATGGCCATTTTTCCCATAAGAGTTACGCAAAAATGTGGGTTTGCTATGCCGCACAATTGCTCTCTGGAACTGTCTCCAGTTTAATGAAGAGTCGTGGTGGAGAAGAAATGAAGATGAGTACGTGGTTTGCTGGTTTGATGAATAAGTGGTTTGACCTCATGAACAGCCCAGAAGGTTCATACGTCTTAACTAAGCGCTTAAACCAAGACCCATTGGAGGCCTATTTCGGTCATATGAGACAAACTGGCCGTCGAAATGAAGTGCCTGATATTCACCAATATGCACAATTTGAAAATGTGATAATGTGCAAAAAGAATATCAAGTCACTTAAAGGGGTCAAATGTAAATCACGTTATTGACTGGAAACATGGTGATGTTTGCGATGATCCAATGCCGAAGCGAAAAAAATAACTTGATTTCGAGTGTTTTGACAGTCTGCTTGTGCAATACAGTAACACTTAATCCTTCTTGAGCTAAAACTGACGAAGTACATGTAATGTACATTCATTTTAATGATTTTCACAGACTTACATTTTGATCAGAGGTTACATGCAGTACTGAATTTAAATGATTGGCTTTTTGACAACATCTAATCTTCACGTAAAATTTACATATTTTCATGCACAATTTTTGCAAACATTCATCAAAAACAAGATTTTCAAATATATTTTTTATGTTACAAACACTCAAAGAAGACATGCAACTTTCCATGATGTGCTCCTTTATGTCTTGTTTCCTAAAGACACTTTCTACATACATCAACAATTTCACTAGTGATTTGCTGGAACTGTAAGATGTCCATAATTGTTATTATTTAAAGCGGAAATCAAGGAACTATTAGTGGTTTCATTACTATAATCAGTTAAACAAGACAATAGATCTATTTCTCTCGGATTTATACAGCGCTTAGTGAGTTTCTGCAAAATATAACCACCTATGTACTGAATTATGAATTCTTCGTCTCGGGTTAACTTGTGTAATGTCAAGTGTTTCCCCTTTTTGTTGTGTGCAACAGTGGTAACGTGTGATAAAAATACATCAAACAATTTTCGTGTTAAACATAATGACAATTTTCTTGGCAAGAAAAATAGTGATGGGATGCACGTAATTCCATCACAGGAGAATTTATGAAACAGTTCATCCGGTGAACTGTACGAAGAAAATAGCTTCATAAAATAGTTAACCGCATCTGCAGTTAGATCTGTTTTAACGCCACCCACTGTTTCCCACCATACCATCAGCTTTTCTTTTGTAACATTATTGCAAGAAGATTCTGCAAGACAAGTGTAAAATTAAGTTTGTTTGATTATTTTAATCGGAATCTGCCAATGATAGAGCTCCAAATGAAATAAGTTTCAAACAAAAAACAAATATACCGTGAGCAGTTTTTTGATGAGCCAGCAAAGTTTCATTACTTGTGCAGTTATGCAAACATTGTCCACATCTGCAAATAAATATTTTCATTATCAGGTTAAATGACATCAATATATCAGTACAGTATTTCTTCAAATATTCGTTACGACTTACATTAATTTGTTGTTTTGCTTGGCTGTTTATTATAAATTGGCGAGAACGTACACTCTGGGTGACCGCCATACAGGACAAGCTCAACAGCAGTTGGCTAATTGATTAATAGGCATATCCTATCTTACATGAAGTTTGCTGCATCGTCTTCTGGGTCACAATCTATTTCAATAATTAACTTCAAATTGACATCCATTAGATCCCAACAACTGCACCACAATAACAAGATCTGAAATCAGACTTTCAGTAGCCTATTTTAATGACACAACACCTGCAACATAAGGCCTATGCTAATGAGTTTAGTTGGTAATTGCCTGGTCGAAGAGAAATGTGGGGAACGAAAAAATCTGCCTGCGCAACTCAAGTAGGCTAGGCTAAGCCATGCCTTGATACAAAACAGCAGCATTATCAGTTCAAGGAACTGAAACTAAGTTAATTGCTGAACCTAAAACTATCACCTGATTTCATTAATTAATTTCAATTAAAATTAACACCTATTGGATCCCTACAACTGCACCGTAATAATAAGACTAATCTCTTCCAGCAGCAAACAGATCTGAAAATCATTGCCGTCGTCTGCATGTTTATTGTTATGTAGTGAACCGTGACCGTGTCGAAAGTAGAATATGCTCCAAGAGAATAAAAGAAACAAAAATGACGTCATGCGCAAAAGAGAAGTTTCCACTCATGTGTTTAAATCTCTTTGTGCAAGCTAATCAAATTACGTTACTTCCTATAGGGAGGCTAACCTTTTTTCGTTTTTAATATAACAATGTCTTAAATGTTAGTGATAGTGCCATCAACGTTTCCCAATGATTTTTTGTAGCTTGTAATATTTTTGTTTGCTGAATTTTGGACTGTTTTGTTTTTATTTTGGACTTAACTGTTTTGTGGTTTTCGTGACCATGTTAATCTATTATCTTATAGCACAATTTTTATTGTATTATTGTCATCTTGTATGTTTTAAGCCTTTGGGCTTTTCCAATTTTTCTATCGAATAAGTTTTCTTGAGCGCCGTCCGAGCACGGGCCTCATCATAATTGCGGTTCAGGTTCCGTGATCGGCGGCCAGTGTGGCCATACCGCTGTAATGCCCTGGGGAAAAGCATTAACGACACTTGCTTCTGTTCAGTGGACCTAGTGGACAGTTCTAAGTTCGGGCAATACTATAAAAAAATCAAAAAACGAAACACAAAATGTGTGATAATCGGAACTTGTACAAAGGCTAGCTCGGTAACCGGGGCTCGAGCGATAAGGAATCTTCGCCAAATTAAGTCGTGCAAAGACTATCCTCAGTACGAGCATAAACATTGCTGTATCATACAATGTTCTTTATTGTAGGACTGTGGCAAACGACGGATAATGACGTTGACATCCAGAACCATTCTTTGGATGGTAGAGCCTTTTTATCACCAGTCAGACTAAGAGAGAGGGGATCTCTTCTGAATTGTGGAAAAAGGTTTAATCAAGCTTACCGGCCTATAGGCCTACTGCAGGTTCAAAATCACTCGAGCATAACCATTTTGTCACTCATTCTAACCAGTAATAAAAAGGATACGTTCCGAAAAACGTGAGGTGCTTATGGAAAGCGGCTTGGAAGACGGCGGTCATGGCATCAAAAGAAAGAAAGAGGCTTCCCGCTATGAATCCGAGATTATCTAACTCCTGTATGTGTAAAATTTCCGTTTTCTTCTTGGCTAGCTCTGCATGTAGAATTGTAGACTGACGTTGTTAAGAAAATGAGAAACAAACTTTTATTAAAGCGAAGTAATGGACCAAAAAAAGTTAATAAACAATCATAAAGGACACTAATAATTAATTAGCAATTAAACAAGGCACATAACAATGCATTATAGAGGATGTGCCCAATTGGCACCACTATGTGGCAAAACCTACCACAGTAGCCTACTAGTACTATAACCAAGGCCGTAGACAAGGTAAAATGTTTAATGAGGCGAGAGTGTGTCAAGTTGGCTACGTCCCCGGTTAAATACATGTTGTTAAATGTAGCTTAGCACTGAAATGTTTGTGCCAGAATTCCAGAAAATCTACGAAGGCAACTCAATTGTGCCTCACTTGTTTCAAAATAGCTACGGCCCAGATAATTACAAGAGCTTGGCTACCATCGTCATTAATGTTCGCTTTGTACAATTGATAGCGAAAACAAAGGATAGGACACGAAAACAGTATCACATTCTTCACTTTTGTAATCCTGATGATGATAAGTGATGGACTTGGATAAGGTGGTTTTAAGACTAAACAGTTTCTTCATTAAATTAACCTACTACACGAACCTCTAACTGTATAGTTCTTGCGCGCTGTTAGAATACTCCGACACCGTGGCTGTTAGTTACCTGCAGACTGCAGCGAATACGCTTTCAAGTGAAGGCGTTAATTTGAAATTCTATAGGCCTACGCGTTTTAACACAAGGTAATTAAACCATGTCGTAAATTTGATAAGAGTTCGATTTCACCAAGTCTGACTGATGTTCGTTCTGGTGATTCGGTCAGCTATCTACCTCTGCTCGTTGATAAAAGCATGAGCTTTTATAACGTGAACAAGGGGAGGTGAAATGTGTTGCATGAAAAATAGCGGTTGATTACGGCAGGTGCAATGGGAAAAACAATGATAACAGAATGGTAGTTACATATATAGGTAAATAGCTCAAAACAATGCGGCATACCGAAATAAGTCGGACCGAGATAAGATAAGAATAGACGTTTTCAATAAAAATTACTGGTCACAATACATGCATGAAAATAACATGGGAAAGTAGGAAGTGGAGTTATCACACGAAATAGTTCAAAGCAAGTTACCAAATATTAATCATCATCAGTTCAAGCTTTTATAAAAAACATATTCATAAATGCCAATCACAAGTTGGAAAAAACTTTGTAAAAAATAGTGTAATGTTGTTGGGAAATGTCACACCGGAGCTAGACGCTGCAGACTATAGGCCAATAAAATCGGAATATTTCTTTTATTTTTCATAGGGAAGAATCGTACGTTTTTTTCTTTTCGTTTTTTTTCCTTTTCTTTTAAAGTCGAAGCTGGAGGCTAATTGCAAAGTTTGCAGCCACAAAACAGGGAATCTTGGTTCTAGGGAGGGCAAACGCTCCTGAGTATGTTTTTTTACAATTGGCTCCTTTTCAACAAAGGTAGCGTATTTGTAGTTTTGGTATACGTTTGCGATAAGATTTGAATGTCGTATTTTTGTTAACTTGTCTACACGATAATGTAACAATATTCAGAAGTAAGTTAATATTAGACCTACCCTACTTCAATTTACCTTTTGCCTTTCTGCTCAATTTCCTTGAATTTGTTGGTAGGCTACATAAATAATAATTATAATATATATAAAACGCAAACACGGACAAATGCGTATTCCATACATATTCCAGCTATACAACCAGTCGTCACACACACGCATGAACATGCATTTGAAAGCATGAAATGTACCTGCGCAACCTATACTATGTAGACCGCCTTTGAGGTGTGCTTTTACGTAGTGCGACGGTAAGCCCTTTTACTGAAGCATGCAAGATTTCGTCTTGACCAGACAAAGACTGAAGAGAAGTACGAAATACACACTTATAGCCAATTTGATAAATACTGTATAGGTTATACGGGATTCGTTTATGTAACTTCTTTTCTAATTGCCTGAGTTACAAATAACGTGTAGAGGAGATCGAGGCAACCTACTACTAGGCCTAGTTTAATTATTACTTTTTAATTATTTTTACGTTATTTGATCATGCTATACAAATACAACTCACATGCCACAAACGTTTATCAACTGTATGATGTATCCTAGCGTACAACCACAGTGATAACTAATTATGTCTTTATTACGTAGCGTATTACTTTTAAAGGTCGTCGAGGGAAGTAGTTGTAGAGTGTAGACTGTAGACCTATTTCTTGTATACTGTATAACAAACTATTGCAAAAATGTTTTGAGGCTACATACATCGGAAGGCATTGGTCAATTTAATTCTACGAAGCATTTTTTCGTCTATTAATTGCGTTTTTCGTCAAATGCTTACAAAATTAAGTTTTTAAACCAAAGTTACGTAAAGACACGTACCAAGTAAAAAAGCCACTAGTTCTTTAGATTAGAGACCAATCTAGTTAAAAGAAAAGCGATTACACGGTTCGAAAGAGGAATGTCCTGCCGAGTCAGAAATGTTTTAGTTGTCAAGATTGACCCATCGTACGTCGAATAATTGTAAAAATTTCAGGCTAATTTTAGTGCTGGTTTTGCAGTCGTACATGTGCTTTTTTCCTCATTTCTCGAATGAATAGTCAATTCGTTGTTACTTTTTTGTTGAATGGTCATTTGATATAGTCAGTAAGTTGTCCAGGGGGGCACTATCGGAAAAAAGTTTGGGAAACATTGGATTAGACGATAACATTCTGCATCTATTTTGTGGACTTCATCTGTGATATACCGGCATATACGGCAGGAAATGAGCCCATTGCGCATAAAGTAACAATATCGATGTAACGATAATGACAGAAAAGTGAATATCAGTCAACATCATCAATCAAGCTGCCATTCACTTTCACGTTTTGCTTATAATTGCTTTAAATTACTTAAACAACATTAAACAGATAGAGAAAATAGTTTAATGCCATCATACAGACACAAATAATATTGAAGACAATTAAATGTACTTTTGGAACGTTAGACTGTTAAAAAGAAAGACGATTTTTTACAGAAATAAAAGGGTTGACATTTTCACCTCAAGTATTGAAAACAAACAACCATTGGAAAGCTATTTACTATAGCAATAAAACATTATCAAACTCTATAATCGAAACAGTTGCAAAATATTGTTAAATTATACGCAACAGTTCGTGACAACACAATAGCACCAGTTAGTTGGTACATACAATCTATCACCACTCCAACTTTGTGCAGCAGATATTGTGGAATAAATCTTAAAAAGCATATGCGAGAATGTGCAAAAAGACTATTATAGAAACGTAAGTATTACTTACCGGACCCAGAAAAAATACTTTTATGGAATGTGCTCTGCTTCTCTTAAAATTTATAACGAAAAAACAAAACTGATTGAAGTTTTTGAAACAAATATTTCGCATTTTACTTAAACAAAAGTGCTTCAGTGGTGCACATCAAAAAACATAAGATCCATTAAGTGACCTTGTCCATTAGATTACGCTAAAGGTGCATTGGAACAACAGGCAACAACTTGGCTACTGCAAAGTAGCGACAAAAATCTTACTGGCAACGCAACAGCAAAAAAAACTTCAGTTAACACAAATGACACAAAAATATGTACTTTAGCCATCAATGGAACATGAAAAGTATTTATTTGCACATCGCTCATTTGCTGATGATCAAACTCGCTCGGCGAAAGCAAGTTATAAGCGTTTTGTTAAATCATTACAGTGCTATTATGCAAAACCTTAAGTTTTGTAAAGTTACAAGAACGATGAAATGCATCCTAACGGAAAGGAAAAAAATTACAAGTTTGAATAAACATCAGTTTGCTTTCAGCGAGCAAATAACATACGTTTTTCCAGCAAAGTGCAAGTTATTGAAAAAAACATATGACGTCTTTACACTATTTATCGAGTTTTGCGTATACAGTGTGTATAAAAACAGAAAAAACCAACGACGAAACCAACAAAGTGTAAATTTATCGAAAAGTATTCCGCAATACGTTACCTTAACTAGCATTGAATGATTGAAGTAGACTTTTTAAAACGCCTAGATGACTTGACGCATATTGCGGTAAGTGAATACTAAATACAACGCATACTGAAGTACAGTCACAGATCTCGTTAAACCGGACAATTTTGTTTGGTCGAAAAATGTCGCTTTAGCATAGTATCAGGAGAATTGAATCAATACCACAATAAGATGAGTTTACGTAAAGTAGCATGCATTTAAGACTAAACCAGATTAAGACGCGAATAAAACTGTACTAAAGATCCAACTGCTTCCACAATGAATGGTTTAATTCAGGGGTTCTTAAAGTATGGGTCGCGACCCAAACATGGGTCGCGGAGGGTCAGAAAATGGGTCGCGACATAGTGACATAGGTGGGTCGCGACATAGGTTAATATAATATAATATAAGTCTATAGGACATTAAAATGGGTCGCGACATAGGTTTGGGTCGTGAGGTGATCATGAAACTCAGATTTGGGTCGCGCTCAAAAAAGTTTAAGAACCGCTGGTTTAATTGAAAGAATTAGGAAAATTTGTAAATCACTGCGCTTAGCACAAACATTAATATGTAACAAGTATGGAAAATTGACGTATACGTAATGCTTGTCGTCATCCGGATTAGCAGGTGCTTCTTCTACTGATTTGGTATATCCGATTCTAAATTCCCGTGTCGGAGTTGGATAATGCGATTTCCGGATTGAAGGATAAAGTGCATGCTGGGAAAAATCCGTTTCAAGCAGTTTCGATAATGGGGATTTCGATTTTCCGGGGTTCGGATAAACGAGGTTTGACTGTATACAGTCTCCTGTTGTTTTTACATATACACGAAAAACGGCAGTGAGAAGCAAAGCAATCCAAGTCTGTATTTTTAACAAATCACTGTCTTATAGAGCAGAAAAACTACAAACTTGTTTGGATGATACAGATCAACCACAACCAAGAAATGCGGGATGTGATGAGAAAATTTAGTGCTTTTATTTAATTGAACATGGTTGGCCTTTTACTATGGTAGTTTATCCCAATGCAGTTTGGCTGTCTGGAGCAGTAGCTGCAATATTTTTTTTAACAAGGGCCTTTGGGATTGCGGTAGATGATGTGTCTTCTTGTTCACATTGCATTAACGAATTAAGTCCTTCATGACGTGGTCTTTGGGCAGCAATTTCAATACAGTTATCTGCTCCTTTAAAGCATACCTTATCCTTGGAAAGGTCCTTGCTTACCGAACTGCATGGATGGGACAGTTTTTCGATATGGTCTTCAGTTTTAGGTTTTAATGACGACGTATCATGATTTTCTACGGTCTGAGCAGGCTGTTGAGCTTTATTAGCCTGATTTCCAGTTGAAGTATTTCGCTTTACACAAGGTTCATCTGCCAATGAATTTGTGTCCATATCCGTTTGACGTCGGCAATAACAACATGACATAATATCAGAAGATTTGGCGGATGTTTCACTCTTGTACTTCTCGCTAGGTGCCCTGCTTGCTCGACGCTCTACGAGACGTAAGTGTAGGCACATTTTGCAAAAACTTTTCAAAATATAAGTGCGAGATAAACTTTTTTAACTTTGTATGTAAATTTCATTAAATTATGGATATCAAAATGTAATTATAGTTCATAACCTTGGATAATAAATTTTACAAAGAACAAACAGACTGTTGTTAACTTTGTTAAACTTAAACATTCTCTGGCTGTAAATATTAGCTTTATCTGTAAATGGCAAAATAACATACACTTTATAAATAACCATGTGAGGGTATAGATACTGTATCATATAACTTATACTTAAATAACGTTTATGAAAAAAGCGCATGCAAGCAGTTAAACAATGTTGGTCAAAGCTGCAACATTTGTAGCATAGCGTGATTGAAAAAGCCAGATTTTAGAGTACTAACAAATAAGCGCGTTTTTTAACTTCAAAACAAGGTGTAGCTGTAAAATAAAGCTGTAACGTAATGGAATATAGACTATCATACTTAGTAACTCTTTCTCGAGATCAGCCGTAAACGAAGATGAAAGAAATCTTGGATAAGAATCTCTATGCATTAGGGTATAAATCTGATTTTGGGCTTCGGTAAATATGCTTGTCTCCATCCTATACTTTAGCTGATCAACAATATCCTCTCGCATCTTGTAATCAATGTTGACCTTAAAACACAACAAACAATTGCAGACAATCTTAAAATCTAGCAAGCGCATCCAACGTTAAATTATACAAACATATAAACCTCATGAGGCGAATGTACATTGATATAGGTATCATAGATGTCTTGTATTCTTTTCTCGATCCGCTTTTGCTTTGTTGTGGTTTTCAAATCCTCGCACGCAAGCCAAAATTTTAAATTTTCATCCGCTATCTCTGATTCGAGAAATATCTTAAAGACATATCGACCCGCTGGAAAAAATTTACACACGGATTTAACTAAGAAACTCTAAAGACTATTTATAGTAAAACAATAACGCACAAAACATGAATTATTAACTGTTTTAGCAAGTGGTCGACGTTAGTTATGTGAAACAGACCGTGAATATTAGAAGAAAATGACTTTACGCTTACCAGGACTTTCTAAAAGAGAATCGAAAGATTCCTGCCATTGTTGGAAGTCCTCTGTAGTTATCCTGCAACAAAAAATTGCAAAGGTCCCACGTAAGATTAGGCTACACCTGGCCATACATTTTATTTCTAGATTTTTGAACAAATGCTTGAAGAAATTAACAAACATATTTATATTTATAAACCCCACAAAGTTACTGAAGGTGTAAGGGCAGGCTATTTGTTTAAAATTGTAACACAAACGGTACTCATTTCTTCCATAGCCTCGAAACACAACTTCAAGTCCTGTTTTCTATTAAGTATTCAAAAAATATGCAGTAAATGACTGTAAACGTGAAATTGCAAATTGAATTGAAGATTATATTATAATTATAATTGAATTTGAAGATATACTTTTAACAGTTTTGTTTGAAAGCAGTTTTCAGAATGCGTTTGGTTTGGGGTTTTATAATCCAAATCGCGTGACGAGTATATGTGGTATACTATAGAAGACACAACGAAACGGGCAAAAATATGAACAAATATGTCACAATGAATAAGAAATATGAAAATAAATATGAAAAAATACGTCACAATGAGGGCCAAAAACTGAGGCATTTTGCGATTTTCTTTTGCCGATAACTACCTAACCACGAATTATTTTTCAAAAATATTTTACCAGAACATTCAGTTAATAGTCTTGTTTGATATGAGATCAACTTGTTTTTGGGCTTGCCCCTTACTTTAAGGATGAGTAGTTAAGTTAGGAGATGATTATAGGCAAGCAAAACGTTGGTTTTAGTAATTTAAGGTTTAATTGAGCTTAGATTATAAGAAGGAACATTACAAAGTTGGGATGAAAGAACTATGTCATAATATACAAGTGAGATTAACAGGACACAATGAAAAATAGCTTCAAACGTACAATTTAAACTCAGATATAGTATTCCTTCAAAATGATCCTACTAGCTTGACGATAAAAAGCGACGTAACGTGACTATTGATCAAAAATAAACGTTTTAACCAGCAACATTCCCTATACTATAACTATATGCTCACGGGATTTTCGCTTAGTCACCTACAACCAGATCAAGCGTGAAATAGCTTAGTTAAAATGTCCTCCTCTCACAAAAACTTTTTAATGGGAGGACCGGGCACGGGCCCTCCAATTCTAAAAACCAAATGTAATAAAAATGGTGGACTTACAGCGACATTCGAGCCCCGAATTTTGGATTACAAATTCTAAATTAGTCTACAAGTCATACCATGGGGTAGGTTGCAAATGAAGTCACAATTACAATTGCCACCATCTTGGAAGACGTACATCATAAAATGCAAACTACCGTTCTTAGAAATATGAGAATACATTTTATTTCGAGGCGTTTTTAAACGATTTTTGAGCCGTCAAAGCGCAAAATTCTTCACTTCGCCCATTCTGGTTTGGGTGGGCAACGGAGTAAAGTTAGACCAACAGTTATGAAAAATTTGGCCCCCTTTAAAGCAATCCAAAGTACGCCAGTGGGCCCAATCACTTTGAAAAAGGCTCTTCCGTCGCTGAATTGAGTTCAGTTCTACAAAGTTGAACGTGTTTAGGAAAACTGCGTTCTAATATTTTCACTATTTCGCTCTCGTATAATTGTATAGAGATTTACGACATGACGTTCGCGACACATTTTTTAGGTTTTTATCAAATACAAAATGAAGCTGAAGATTCGCATATCAATGCTTGAACGAGTCGAGTATAAGGTAACGAAGTCATTCTGTCATATGATCAATAACGTCGATCGTGAGTCAGTTGCCAATTCTTAAAGAAAATTAACAACATATCGTAAAGTGAGACACGCAGAACAATAAGTTTCAACCATAAGCCAAATCAAACTATCTACATCAAACGTATATGGATTTTGCTTCACATTAAAATAAACGTACAAAAATTAAAAAGCATTATTCATACAATTTCAAACAAAAGATAAGCGCATTTAATACAAAGGCTGCGGTATGTTGCTTTTGAACTTTTCCTTTACACTATAAGGCAAATTTTGTCAACAACATAAATAAAAACATTAATAGCTCAACAATGAAAACAAAAGGAATCAGAGTATTCTTAAGTTTGAGGTTTTACAAATGAGCTTTTATGCTGTTCGTTTTCCTTTATGACGTTCTAAATTAACTTTTAGTTTTTTTAATTCGGAAACAACAACACAAACAATGCAACAAGACATCTATCAAAACGGACATTGGAGCATAGCAGACATTGAAATTCAATGCAAGTAGGCAAGCTTTATATGTCCTAAGATGATGTCTGCCTTTGAATTGCTTTTAATGTTTCTGATGTTTCGATAGTGTTAAAAGTTTGTTTAAGTAACTCCATAACCGAATAAAAAACTTAGAATTTGATTATTCGCTGAATAAATAGCAATTCGCACTTTTAGAATCAGGCAGTGCATAAATAAGCCTGAAGCTTATGTGGTCATCTCAAGCGCATGGTTAATGGTCATCAAGCTGAAAACGTTTTCTTAAAAACATTAAGTAATACGTAGGGGAGACCGGGAAAAAAAGTAACACGTGTTAGCTGTAGTTCAAATTTTCCTTGCATAACTACGTCATTTAACGTCGAAAAAATTGACAATACATAGGCTTTACAACCAGTGTAAAGTAAGCTAATCCTCTCGATTGTAATGTAAACTAAAAAGAAAATATCAACAGAAGTTTGTTTTTAATACGGTTGAGTAATTTTTTTTAAATGGAATAACTTGGTCTGTATCTACTAAAGAATTAAATCAAATTCTTGGTGATAGCGAGAAAATAGGAGATGACAATTGTGGATCAATTGTAACAGCTTGTCGAGCACTGTATTGAAATGTCACTTAATCACCGTCGACTTCAGCCACGGTCCAACCATCAACTCTATTAGTTACAGGCTGATCATCCTGAAATCATTTTGAGTTTGGTAGACCTCACGACGAATCATTTGCTTTGTATGCTGTTAGCATTTGAATAGCAGTCGGCAAAGTGGATGATGGCTTCAATGCATGGCATGCAAGCACTGGGCACATGACCGTGATGCTGGCGTAGTTCTAAACGGTTTGTTTGTCAGACCTTTTATTCCGAAACTGATGTAGATTACATATAATTGATTTGAAATAGAACAGCAGCTTTAAAAATTGGTGTTAAAGCTGACCCAGCGATACGTTGCAATTGACCCAATATATGGGATCAAATGTAACAAGAAATAGTGCGAATTGAGATGACGATTAAAGCTGTATTGTAGACTGAATAAGTTCCAAAGTTTTGAAACATGTGTACAAGATCGTCATTCATATATTATTATCAGTTATTATCACTAACTTGTTTAAATCAGACGCACAACATTTTGAGTAACAGCAAAATCTGAATTTTGCTGCAATTGTCCCCGGTCCCCCCTGTATTGTATAAATAACATACAGTAGTACAGTTCTAGCGACATTCTTGCAGAAAACGCATTAGCCTACTCGATCTCTATTACTTCGATCACAAAATGCTCTTAATTTGCTATTACAGCCTTCAAGTAAAGTTTTATCGGAGAAGCGCATAATATTCTTTCAATAGCAGCGTCGTACTGGGCACGAGTTAAGACGTTACAAGTTGCATTATTAAGTTACATATTTTGCTTGGGCGCAGAGGGCTACTCTTTGCCTCGAGTTGTTGGAGTTGGAGTTACTTATAATTGCCGTTATTTTTTAATATTTTCGTAGCAATTTTTTTTGGTTTCCATTTGAACTAAATGCATTGTGTTAGGCAACTGCAAGCGTATGATAACCTACTTTGTTGTGTAACGTCGCATACTTTTGCCATTCCAGCGGAATGGTAGATGTCAGTTTAAAATATTCCATAAATAGTTGGTTATTCGAGAATATGATAAACGTGACATGAATAAAATGCGGTAACAACCCATTCAAGATAAAGCTGGTTGAGCCACCCGTACTTTGCATAAAGGTGCCATTGTGAAATTTATTGAGTGTGTTACATTGAGTTAGAATTGGCATTATGTAGGCCTAAAAAGTCTGTATAAGTTTATACAACGTTGATATAATATCGCTATTTATATAAAATAAATAGCACGGTGCTATATATGTGTACTCAACTCCTGGAGTTAATGTAACACACATGGTAATGCAGAACACAAATCCTTATCTGATAATAATCAATAGAACGAAAAATATCGAAGGAAATCTATGTTATGTGTGGCATGCTACAAGGTTCGTCAAACTGCGATCTGACCAATCAATAAATCGACTTGGTGCTGAAGCCAAACTAAATAAAGCCTTCAGAAACAAACCCTCCGTGCATTTCCATTCCAGCATAGCTTTAAAACGCAAACTAAATTATGAATTGGATCAATTATTATTATCTATGTCGGGCGGCGTTTCTCAAACAAAATTTTGCGTTGCCCTAAATTGTTCGTAAAACTGGTCGGTGCAATGCCTAGGATCCAAAAAGTTTATCCCATTTAGTTAAGATGGCTGTTTATGATCTACACATACTCGCCATCTACCAGTATAATCCAAAGCAGAGTTGCGAACCATGGTTTGAGAAGCTCTGCTGATATAGAGCATAATAAGATAGGAATCTGATTGGAAGTTTATAGCTTATACGGTGTTCCTTCAAGAAATAGTTGACACAAAATGATTAAATGCTGACTAGCAGTCAGAAGCATTCATATGGCTGCTATAAAAATGATCAATGTTATCACACGCTTTTGTTTACTGATATTTCATTGGTGTTGATATTATGAACGGAACCGCAGTATAAAATAATTTCTAGTTTTACAAGCAAATGTCGCAAAGAGGGATTTATTGATTACTTACTCGTGCTGCTGTAATATTTCCTTTCCGCTTTTTAATTTTCTTTTTGAGCTTGGTTTTCTAACGATTAACTCGGACTTCTTTATAGGTTGTATGCTGAAACAAGATTAGGTCAAAAAGCGTATTTGATGCAATATAAATCAACTGATCTCATTAAAAAATAGAATTACGAAATATAGCAAACAAAATAGGACTAAAAATGAGTCTAACTGATGACTGCCAAACGTACGAAAGATGCTAAATAAACGTAAAGATAAAAATCATGTGATTGGCCTGCAAACAATTGGCAAGTAAACTTATTAACTGCAGCAAGTCATGCAATACAAAACCCGGGTAGCAATAGAGTAAATTTATTGCAAAGCAAGAAACGGAGGTATAACACTATTCTCGATAAAACACTGTAAGTACGAGCATAATGAAAAATTTCTTACACTTGTATAACTCACATTTTCGTTGTAACATTTGCGGCAAGGTCAGCTGTACCGACAGACATCTGGCTGTTGGACGGGCAAATTGTCTCTTTTGTTTGGTTTTCGGCCAAGCCACTACCATCCGGTGTTGGTGACCCCGCTGCGCTGCCCGGACTCCCTGGTGGTAAATGCCGGGGCTCCTTTGTCCACGTCCTGGTCATGTGATCGCCCATATAAATCTAGAATAAATTCAAATAATTTATGGATTATTTAAGATTAACGGACATTCTGCTATTATTTCGGAATCTGACCATAACTAGAACCAGAAAAATACATGTAAACGCCTTTTTCTGGCAGCTTTAAAGTCAAGTTTTGAGTATTTGGAATAGTACAATAGAAAAAAGCCAATATTTTGTTGTATATACTGTAACTGATTGAACACAATAGGCCATATTTTCATTTGTATATCTATTTAACATTATTATACTAAACAACTGTGTAACTACATATGTCTTAGATATTTGACGTTGTCTGAACCGTGTTAACCAAATTTTAAAGTAAAATAAAAAATAGGATATAGTTTGGCACTCTGAAGGTTAACTTTATATTTTTCGACTCGAGCTTTCGCAAGCATAAGCTTGCTTCTTCAGGTGTACTGTGCTTCACACCTGAAGAAGCAAGCTTATGCTTGCGAAAGCTCGTGTCGAAAAATATGAAGTTAACCTTCAGAGTGCCAAACTGTTTCTTATCTTACGTATGTAACAGTAGATGAAAAATCGACTATAACTTAGTTGTTGAGCTATCGGTAACAACGAAGCGTTAAAAATGTAATTTTTGTTGGTGTTAAGTTACTTTGGTAAGTAACAGCCCCTTACGTTTGTTATTTGTTTCAAACATTATGAAAAAATAATCTATTCTATATAAAGAGTGGTGCTATACAGCTGTGCATTGATCAATAACATTGCCTGTCTTAGGTATATGCATAATTTAACGCTGCTGCAAAGCATGTATAAATTATTTATAAACCGACGGGGTGAAATCGAAAACCTTATATTCAGTATGAAGTGCTAACATGTTCCCTCAATTCTATCGCCACAATTTTACGTACAGCATGGAAATTTTCAAGTAAGGAATTTATGAATAAACGAAAGAATGTTGCCACCTGCATAGATGACTAATTTATTGGATAAAGACCAATTACTAAATTAATATGTGTTTTTTGTTTTATAGTATTACATCGAATGAAGTCAATCGTGTCGAGTATTCCTGAAGATTTTCAGCCCATGACATTTCAACAAGTAAAATTGTACCACTGCAAAGCATGCGCTAGTCTGATTTCAAACTTAAACTTATTACTGAAATAACTGCGGCAGATGCAAGACGATCGACCGTTTGGCTAGTGCTGTGACCTAGACCTTACAAACCCATCTCCAATTGCTAACCAAGACTATCAGAAAAGAAAAAGGCTTGGATTTTGCAGTTTCATTTCCCCTAGCACGCAAATACTATGGCTACTGTAATGCACTGAAAAACGTAATGCTTTCTTCTAACATAATGTTCACCGCAAAGAAAAAAAAAGAAACCAATATATACCTGGTTACAAGCTGAGCCGACCTGTACATTGGTTGCCATACTGTCAAAACAAAACATTTTCTTTAGTGAATCCCAATTGCACTTAGAATTATTCTCGTTCATTGTTCGAATGCAGGATATAATCTTCTTATAGGTCAATTCATATCAAAATTCATTTTTTTAATTTCCTCGTATTTCTGCTCCGTTCTTACATATACTACCTTCTGGCAATATCAAAATCCACAAAAACACACAACCTTTCCTCTGAGGACCGCGGCAGAAAGGCCAATGACGTTGAAAATGAAAAACCGGGTCTCGATCGATCATACAGAATACTTAATTAGAGTAGATTCAGCGGACATACTCGTATCGATCTAAAAACGTCGTTACTTCTAATTCGGGTCAGTACGAAGAACCTTTCTTGATTGTGTTCCTTTTCAATTGTGATTATCGGTATCAAATAACAATGAAAGAAGAAATTGCATTAGATATTAGAAAGCCATGTATGTTTTGGGATGAAATATTGATTAACATTAGCAACGCAAAGTGATTAAAAAAACTGTTCAAAGCGGCTTCATAAGTTACATATGCTTCAAAACATTAGTGGAATATTTATATAACACAACCAAATATAGCATTGATATTAAACGAATTGCTGGAAATACCCCGTGACAAATCCGTGCAAGAATAATCAACATCTATCGATATAGGACACTAAGGCCTGGAGCAACCCTCTATGCAAGGAACGAATTACAACATCTAAAACAAGCTGCATGTCACAAACAGAAAGTTCAAAACATGTTTGTGCGCAACTAGCATCAAGAGCTCCACCCCTCGGTCAAACCAAGCTCCACCTCTTTCCGCAAACGAGCGTAAGCCTACGTAACACTTTTTGATGAGTTTCTTCGAAAATTACATCTCAAATATCAGGTAGGTCAACAAAATCTTTGAGACTTATGTCAAAATACAAGTTATGACCACATGGAATAAACAGAAGTTAGCATTTATGTACATTATTGAAACGCTGTAAGTCAAATAGGCTTATAAAACTGCACCGGTATTTAGTTACTGAGCACTAGGCTTAGACTACCTAGAGCTAAGGCCACACAATGCACATACAGAAAGCACTGTTTGATTAAAAAGGCCTCTTATAATTAGTCAATCACCCATTACGAAAAAACTGTCCAACACGACCCCTAAATTCGCCCAAACGAGTATTGCAACCGCAACTTTCCATTGATCTGGTATGCGCTTGAAGCATGCTCGAACAAAAACAACTCCAGTACCTCCACACCAGCAACTATGAAAGCCTCTATTGTCGTATGAAGTGCAACAAAGACGTTAAATGAATTGGTCAATGCGACATGAATGACATATGACAAACTTCTATACATGCCTGATACAGATTCATTTTAAAAGATTAAAGAAAAGATATTTGGGAAATGCAGTTTCATCCATTCTATGGCGGATAGTTTATCGAATAATCACAGTGTTCGAAATACTCACATTGGCTTTGAGTAACCTCTCCCATTCCGCTTTCTTATTCATTTCACAACGTTTGTCCTTCATTGTGATTTGACGTTTTAACATCGGTTATGAACATGCAGTGCCCTTGTTATATTAAGAATTGTCCTATTTGGCGCCTAAATTGTGTCATTTATAAGAGTTGTAAGAATAAGTTAACAATTTGAGCGCACGTTCCCTAAACACAAATGAATCAAGACAAAAAGATAAACTGAGTTATGCAATAAATACAATCTTTAATCTGCCAAGTGATATCACGAATTGCTGTTTTCAATACGGTTATATGTCCCCCCAAGATGACTTTTGTGTGCCTTCTCCCAGACTACAGACTTGACAATAGAAAGCAAACAATCTAAGGGTAATAGTGTAAAAATTTAATCTTCCAATATCTTTCAAATTACACGGGCGACATTATCTGACGAAGACGGGACACTGAGATATACAGGTTGTTTAAACTGAACGTATTCTTTTAATTCATCGGAGATTAGCAGCAGCTAGAAATACGACGCCAACCTCTACAAACTCGCAAATACATCGATATATATGATCAGTTCTTCCTGCTTCATATACTATGATATTGTAAAATTGAACGATTTATTGCTCCATGAAATAAGCTGCGCTGTATCCCTCTCTAATACCATCCAGTCTGCGAGTGACGATGTTCCTGCTTCTACTGAATGGCAAAATTAGTAACCAGTTAAAAGGAAGTCACGTTATACATGAGAAGTTTGCTAAAGCTTTTTGGCAATTTTCATTTACTATAAAGATTTTGCCAAGCAGTTTTCAGCGATGCAATTTTCAACAAAAATGCGGACGTTTGCTTGAGGACGTTTCTAAGTTCAACTAAGTACAGAAAGTTATGTGTGAGATGTCGTTTGCGTTTTCATAAGCGCTAAGAATATAAAAGCGTTAAAATGGAGTGCTTTGGTCCAATATTCGAACGACCCACTTTCGTCATGACTTGAGATTACTCATTGGTTTGTGTAACAAAACTATTTTTGTTGGAAGGGCAAGGCTGTCGGCGCCAATGCTGATCTATCGTCAACTTTTTACCATCCTCACGGTCTAAAACACCCAATCAAAATCGCTTGGATATTTTAGACTGAAATATTATATCAGCGTGTTGTATCATAGAACAAGGTTAGATTTAGAATTAAGAGCTGACGCCCAGCAGTATACGCAATACAAGCTTGTGCGTGACGCTTCAGGAAATCCTCTGTGCGCCATCAGGCCAGATATAGCATATTTTAATTATTTTCGCACGTACAAAAACACATAAATACTGTATATTGTCGTCTTAAACTCGGACGTAGCTTCACATAAGCATGTTCAATGTCATATCAGCTTTAGCTTCATTTTTCATACCGCTGTATAATAAGTAGAAATAGCATTTAATAGTAGCCAACTTGACGTTTACTGAGTGCAGTGTGCCTAGAACGCTGACCAAAAACACCTGAAGACGTTGAGTGTTTACAGGCGTACCTGATTCAAACTAAAATGATTCTATCTGCTAATTGCTACAAGGGGTTCACAAAATTTTAAAAACTACGAAAAAATGTAATGTTCCTTTGAACATCCAATGTAAACTAAGCAAATTTCCTTTGTGACATGCAAAACAAACTAACAGTACATTACAACAAAAAGGCAGAATGGAATTTCTACGGCACCTTTCAAAATTGCTTAGACAGTTTATTTGCTCTTGTACAATTACGATTGCCGCAAATAGTATTATCTTAGCAAACGCGACGTTCACTGAATGTTTAAACAAGCGCTCAGAGTCAGGTCTAAAGGTGCGCGCAACGGTTGGCATTGCCAAAGGTTTATTCGTTTGGTGACTGTCATAACAAAGGCCACTTTCAAAAAATGTCACGTATCGTCTGATAAATGAACAAAATCGTCAAGCCAAGAAGAAACAGATTTGTATACACATGATGTTAAATAAAAACGTTATTTAAGTTCACATTTCATCATACATTTTATTGTTTCTTGACTATTGTTACTAAAATAAATTCAAATTTAAATAGTAATAGTGATTAATGTTGCTGACGTGTCTTAAATGTCATCAGTGTCAAGTTTAAACTGTAGTGTTAGTTGACAAGTGTTACTTTAAGTTAAAATTTTTAACTACAAACCAAAAATAATACTATCAATAAGGTTTCAAAAGTAGCTTGATTCAGTGGCAATTGCTCACTGTCATAAGCTTGTTGGTCATCTTCACTGAAGTTGGTGACGATTACATGCGGAAAAAAGCAGCAAGTCTTTCTTGAATGAGCCTCGTTGGCTCAAGATTACATGAAAAAAGAAAGTTTCCTATTCGCTGTGATTCGACAGATAATAATTAGCTGATGCTATGCTTTGCGATGTTTTACCGTTCTAATTACTTTAACAAACTGTAGCCCCGTAATGGCTCATGACTACACAACATAATTTTTCCTCATTTAAGGACCGACAAAATTGTAAAAGATTCACCTCTAAAGAAAACAGGTAGCAAAAGCAAAATTGTTTGCTGGTCGGCATAGACATTGGGTCTGTTGCTACTTGCTTGCGAAAATGAAGGAAAAACTGTTTTCTGGTAGCCTTTTATAAAAACAATCGTATGCATGCAAACTTGACTGGTAATTTGGCTTGAACATGAAATTCGACTTGGACAAAACCTGTTTACTCATTACTTATTATAATTTTTTTGGGCAATGTCCTGTGTCTTATATAGCTTACATCTTGTGGGTTATACAAACAAATAAAAATGTGCAACACTATAACATAGTGAACATTCGTATATTTGTGTTTGTAATTGACCTTAATCTTTTGCAAAAACACTGCTATCAAGTTCAATTTTGAGATTTCGCGCTCATCTATCCCCAGTTTTAAATCTGCGCTTTCAGGTAATGCCGTGTTGGCCAATCGTATGTTGCCCTAAGGCATAATTTCGTCTAATTGCCAAGCCCAAGCTTACATTTCTGTTGTTCAAATCGTAACAGATAACAACTAGTTTCACACTGACACTTTACTATGTACTTCCAAGTCTATGTCAATGAGTATGAGTTATCTACACTAAACATTTGCTTTCACTAAACAATAAAGCTATCGTAAAATACTACAACGCTTGTGGCATCAAAAATGTAACCTAAAAGTTCTGAAGTTAAGCAAACACAGGCAAAACCTATTGCTGTAAGGCGTTAACTATGTGGTGGCTTCGACATTGCTGCGCAGTAAAATAACACTGATAAACAGAAGCAATGACGAATATGTAAATAATTATACTGTTGTACATCACATCTGTTGTAAGGAAATGTTCTATTGCATAAATACGACTACAATGTAGAGTATACCGATAAATTCATTCAGAAAACGTTTCTTATACCAGATTGACCATGGTAAAGTCGGTTGTCTTAACTCCGGCCATTTGTGATAAGATTACTTTCAAAGGTGCTTCTGCCGATTAAACTATCGCTTTGCGCGCAATATATCGAAAACCGACATTTCGTAGGCTTCACCGCAACATCACTCAATTAAGACTACCCAGCAGTAAAGTAGAACAAGCTGGCTGCCATCTCAGATACATCTTTGTCTCTGTGTAACAAAATAGTCTATCAACCTTTCATTTGTCTACTGGAGCATTGTTCCATAATAATACAACCACCGTACGCTCTACTGGTTACGTACCTCCAAGTATTCATGCGTAAAGTGATGGAACTCAGACTTGGTGTGGTAACCTTTTAAGCGGCCAACTTACTGAATGGAAATCCTGAACGTCAATAAATAATATGTATAATACGGTAAAACGGAAAAGGACTAACCTGAGAAGGATTACTACTTTTGTAGCAATATGGATTTCATTCAATTCAAGCAATATGTTTTTGAGTTTCAAAGTTTCAAGTTTTGCGTTGTACATTTATCTAATGAAAGGTAGGCTACTGTGGTAAATCAGGTTTACATGTCGAGTATAAATTCCAATTAAAAGACTTTTTACATGTCTTTAGTTGGAAGTATATTTAGCCCACTTTATTCGTTAATCTTATTATTAATTAAATAGTTGGTTTTCAATTTGCGTTATTCTTGTAACTAGCTTCCTTAAACTAAAAGAAGCCATAATTATTTTCAGAAATTATCTGCAGTATATGCTTATCCATGTGTGTCACCATTGTTTTCAGGAAGGGCCAAAATTTTGCCCACACATACCTTTGAGACCAATAAATTCGACCAGCTCGCCTTCTGCTATGCTGCGTAGTGTAAACATTCACAATTTTGCCCGAAGGGCTTCATTTATAACAATTCTCAGTAGTAACGCCATATGCCATGGCTATTAGAAAACCGGTTGAACAAAAATAGAAGTTCTAGTCTGCTAACTTTGCCACGTCTACAGAATAGGCACCATATCTACACCTTACAGTTCTTGTGCTACATCATTTTTGCTTAGTTGCATGTAAGGAAGATTGAAGCTTAGATTAAGTAGGTTTATTGTTTTAGTTAAATAAAACGTAAGTTTTAGTTGGAGTTTTGTTTTTTATGTTCAATGAGCATACCGTATCTTTACAATAGCTTTCAACAGAACTGGAACTAGCAAACTTGACACTTTTGACAATATCTTTTCTTCATAGAACCTGATAGCAAGAATGGCAAATACATCGCAAAAGCGCATTTTGGTGACCGGAGGTTCAGGCTTGGTTGGGCAAGGAATCCGAACAGTTGCGGAAAAAGATCCCAGAGCAGATGAGGAATTTATATTTTTATCGTCCAAAGATGCGGACTTAACGTAAGTGAGAATCACCGTTGGTGTCACGGGGTCTCGTCCTATTATAATTCAAATTCTTTGAAAGTATAGATAATAATTGCTCAAGAGTAAATGCTGTAGAAAATATTTGTCGGCAACAATGTAAAGGATGTTCCATACGCTGAACGCAAAAGTAACTCTTCCATGGTTTACAACTGCCTACACTTTTATAGGGATCGTAATGCAACAAAAGTTGCTTTTGAAAAATATAAGCCTACCCATGTCATACACTTGGCTGCTAAAGTTGGCGGATTGTACGGAAATATGCGGGCGAATTTGCAGTTTTTCGTAAGTTTGGCTGCATGTGACTAAAGTATACTTCATATATCCTACTTGGCTTTTGTTATATTCCATTAACACAATACAATAATTTGCATATGAAATGTATTATAGTTTATGTATAGGGTGGTGGAAATTTAATGCACTTCACATTCCAGTTGGCAGCAATAAGCTCCATTAAAACAGCGTACAAGTATTATATTAACAAAACTCAAAACTAGGTAACATTCTTACAAAAAAGCATTAGCTTATTAATTACCAGAGCATAAACTGAAATCTGTAAAAAATGACTGTTTATAGCCTAGTTATATATTTCAATTGTTTGGTTCTTAAGTTTAAATTGAAACAGTGTCAATTTTATGTGCAAAAAGTTTACATTTCGAGCGTTCTCCCTTTCTTTAACGTTATAACCTAGCTTAAAAATTATTGCGTACTAACCTGAATCTATAACCTAATCTATCACATTAACCAGTGGTTTCTAACCTTTTTGGGGTCAAACCACATTTTAAGCACTAAAAATTTAGGCGACCTACCCTACGATACCACATTTCAAAACAACTGTAGCTTACATAAAAAAACAAGCCCCTTAAAAAAGGCTGATAAATAATCCTTAGCTTATAACGCCACCGAACTTTGTATCATTGTATATCCCAGTCGTGATAAAATTTCCGCCCTTTGTGTTTTGGACCTAACTGTATAGTTTGACGTGTTTAACTTTTGTGGTTAGAGTGTTAATTTGTTAATCACTCTATTGGGAAAACACATTGTGTTGTAGAATGTAGACAACTACATAATAATGCTTCTCACGTTTTACGACAATCCGTCAAAGTTTCTGTTCAACAAAGTTTATACAGTATTGTAATTATACATAAAACGCCAACTGCGTTGACAGAAAAACCCTTGACGTTTAACAGTGCCATATGTTATCGACTACTAGAATTGCACAACAACCGTTCAACAAATAATAAATGTACATAATTGTCTTCATTTGAACAAAAAAACAAAACAAATAGATACAATATTATGTAAATTCTTGGTCTTAAAATCGAGGTTACCGACTTTATCACTAGATTTATCACTAAAAACTATCGTATTATTGAGAATTAACATTAAGTTTTTGAGAATAGTTGTAAATGTAAATAAAGGCTGTTTTAACAGAAGCTATATAAACCATAGATGTTCTCGTTGTACTCCGAAGCCTTTACGTTTAAACTTTGTGATATGAATGAGCTAAATATATTGCCTTTGAAATATCTGGCATATGTCATTTTTAACTTCAAAGAAATATTGATGCAAATTTTGGCTCCCCGCATTTTCCACCGTTATTCATAAGAAAACGCTTGCTGGCGAGCTTATGCTGCATGTTTGGCACCCTTGATTGACATTATTTCACAGGAAATTTTTTTTTTCGGTCAAAGCGAATTTTTTCAGTTTTAATTTATATTCTAACATAATGGGTGTCATGACTTAAATATATTTGCGTAAATTATCACCTTGTTTAATCTAACAGTTTCATAACTTTCTTTCTCAGCGGATCAACATGGCCATCAATGAAAATGTGCTTTCCGTTTCCAAAGAACTAGGAGTGAAGAAAGTAGTATCATGTTTGTCTACTTGTATATTTCCTGACAAAACCACTTACCCTATTGACGAAAAAATGGTAGGAAACTAACTGGGCATACGTAGAGTTTCTATATTATGTATTTGTCACTAATTACGTTACAGTGAATGTTTATATTTGAATGTTTACGTTTTGTATACCTGTTGGTGGTGATTGATTTACAACTCCAATTTCGATTTTCATTTTACATTTCAGCCACTGTAGGCCTAATTGTTTATATTATAGATTCATAATGGGCCACCGCATACGTCAAATTACGGATATTCCTACGCCAAACGAATGATTGACGTAATGAATACAGGGTACAACCAACAATATGGAACAAACTTTACTGCTGTCGTTCCTACTAATGTTTTTGGACCTTTTGACAACTTCAACTTGGAAGAAGGCCACGTTTTGCCAGGACTTATACATAAAGTGTATAAATGCAAAGGTGGTCATATGTTGAAATATGCTTGGATTCATCAATAAAACGCTGTAATGTACTGTATGTGAAATAATTAGCCATATGACACGGAAATGTTTTATTTTACAGAAAACAATACTCCTTTGACGGTTTGGGGCACTGGACGCGCAAGACGACAATTTATCTATTCTTTGGTACAAAAGACTATTAATCTAACTTCAACATGTTTATATTAAAACTTTTTTGTATTGATCCCATATCTTAAACAGAAAATGTGTTTTATAGGATCTTGGCCGTCTATTTTTGTGGGTATTACGTGAATATGAAGAGACAGAACCAATTATTTTGTCAGTCGGCGAAGAGGAAGAGATATCTATTAAGGAAGCTGCTGAGCTTGTTGTTAAAGGATTTGATTTTAAGGGAGAACTTATTGTATCCTTTAAGACATTTTTATACCAGTTATAATGTGGTCCAACTTTTAACATATTACAATACGGCAAACGACAAAATATTTCTAAAACACAACTCTCGGCCTCATGGTTGGTCAGCAGATATTTTTCTAATAATGGTTTCAAAACGATAAATAGGTTTCTTATCTTTTAAATTTTCATCATATAAATATTACCAAAGTTTCTTTAACCTAAAACTAAAATCAGTACGATACAACCAGATCTGATGGCCAGTACAAGAAAACTGCCAGCAACGAAAAGCTACGAAAGTATCTTCCAGAGTTCAAGTTCACACCAATAGATCAAGGTACATGAAGAGATTTATTTGATTTTTAACACCAAATTTATAGCGGTGAATTTTTGTGGTTTTACCTATAGTGTGTGACGTTGCACGGACTAAAGAGAGTTGTTACTGTATAACCTTTACTAATGTTCTAGGTTTGTGTGGTTTTACGTAGAATTTCAAGTCATACAGACTAACAAAATTTGTTATAATCTTTACTAATGTTTATTTCGTTTTTAACACTACATTTCTCCAACTTTTTACAACAAAGCATTCTTGTGGTTTTACGTAGGTGTGATGTCATAGTGGCTAAAGAGAGTTGTTACAATTAAAAATAATCTTTACTAATGTTGTTTTCGAATAATGTACGGTTGCCTATCCTGCCCGCGTTATCGTACATCTACAACTGCGACTTTTCTTACTAATGTTATAAATATGAGGCTTGTGAAAGTAATCTTATATCCAAATTCATGTTTTGCAGCAATTCGAGAGACGTGTCAGTGGTTTTCTTCCAATTATGAAACAGCAAGGGTCTGAAGGTCACCACGATTTATCAGAGGAGCCCGCAATATTTTCAACATACATATTTAGGCATCTGTAGTGTGCCCAGCTGTATTTGATCGATGACTTATTTGATACTACATAAATTGCTTGTTACAGTATTTAATCTTGTTCATTTATTGGACTGCATTTTTAACATTCGCTTATTAGTCGAAATGCTAATTACTAATATATCATGTACAAAAGTATTTGCATCTTTATATCGAGCAACTGCCTCTACTGATCAAACAAAAGTCAGAATACAAAATCAAATGAAAATATAGCCAAGTTTTAGTAAATTATTACTCGAATTTTTTAATAGTTTTATTAAATTTACAGCCAACTGTTTTATTATAGTAGTGTGTCTACTTGTTTGACACAGATATAGTGCAGCTTATTTAGCTAGCTGCTAGCTTCCTAAGTTCCTATTCTGATACCGTCTACCATAACAACAAGAGAAAGCTATAAGGTGGCACTGCCCATTTCCATCAGAGCAATTTTACCAACTAACTATTCCAACCGAGCAGCGGAGACTGGGGATACAGTGAATTACATAAATTCATTTTCGTGTTTCTTCGAATGCGCCTTTCCGTAGAAATTTCAATGATTGCATCCGGCTTAAATTCTATTTTTATTAAAAGAGATTTTCAGCGAGATTTGCTAATTAAAACAATTTACAGTATACTTTAAGTGTAGGCTATATGGCACGAGCCATGAGTGCACAGTGAATCAAGACTAGAATCAGCGTGTCTGATGTATAGATATCCTATAAAACATAGATATCCTGTTTTATAGGATATCTATGGTCTGATGTGGGTATTTTCTGAAAATGAGACATACTTGAGACATAAATGAGACTATAATCTTGCGAAAAAGAGTGAACTGTTCATTAGTTTCGGAGCATTTTAGCTAAAACCTTAGCGAATAAAAAACAAATGGTTTCATGTACAAGAAACATAGCACATCGCATTGTATTATTTACAGGAAAAAATAGAATTAACGAAATGAAATAAACAGAAGATAATCAGAGAAATTTAGAAGATAAACAAAAGAAAAATTTTGAAAATAAATTCATTTCAAATCTGTTTGTTGTACCTGTTTAACATTTGAATTGTTTGTATGACGACAAAAAGCCGCCATTAGGCTAATTGTGTCAGCGAGGCTTGATTCACTGTGTACCAATTGCAGCCTGCATGGGAACGAGAAGAACTGCAAGAAGTCTATCTGAAACAAATTTTGTTTCAGGTTTAATCCATACTTAACTACACTTATAACCTATGGCGGATTAAGGGAGTGGCTATGTGGGCTGTGGCCGAGGTCCTTGAATTTTAGGAGCTCCGTTAGTTGAAAAACACGTACTGATACCAACAGGAATGAAATAATTCTGATATATTGAGATTTTCTCAGTCTGTTCATTACAAGGTTCATTACAAGGTAAAGTAAGGTGTTTTCGTGACAATTTTACACGAAAAACATTTCGAAACTTCTAGTAACATTATTTACATGACGAGAGATTATTGGATATAAATTAAGTACGTATAACGCAATATCAAATCCTTTAGTACTGTATACTGATAAACTGACCGATTTTACCGAAAGGGCCCATAAGTCTGCCTATTTTATCCATAGACACCACCCAGTCTCTACCCCTGCTTATAACTGATATTAAAATGAAAAGGAAACATACAGATAATTACGTTACAGTGACTATCACAAATTGTTATTAAATATTTTTCGTTTTAGATGGAGTTACTCATTGTGTACCGTTATTCACTGTACGCTGGTCTCTCCTACCAAAGGCTCCGGCACGGCGGATACAGTGGCGACAGGCCCTATTAGGCATATAGTACCATAACTGTTATCAAATAACTAAATGAATTAAACGCAATAAACACTTTATAATGTGACTGTAGAAGTACCTTTCCAGAGGCGTTGCAAGAAGATGAGAGGTTCAAGTGGTGACGTCTATCAGACGGGGCGTCAATTGAAACTACTGTTTATGGGAGCGCCAAATGAAACTCTCATCACAGTTAATTACAGGTGAGTTATTTTAAATAGAACTAGGCTATAGTAACATGAATAATAATAATTAATATTAAGTGTAGCCTACTTGTTGAATACAAACATATAGTCTATACAGTAGTCTACATAATAAAACAGAGTCGTAACCAAGTCATCAAACTCGAGAGGCAAATCAAGTCATTTAATTGCCATTTTACCTACTCAAAGTTTCTGCATAATAACGACATGAATAGACCATGATATACCTACTAACTACAAATAGGCTACTTACAGGGTTGTAACCAAGTCAATGAATAACCAAATAAATATGAATGCTTTACCGTATTCGTATTTACTTACTTTGGTAAACGACGGCTGGTGAAGTACACGCGTATTTTACCGGTCGCCGTTTACCGAAGTATGAAAATACGAATACAGTAAAGTACAATTACGCTATAGACAGTGAACTGAATTGTACGCTAATTTTCAACTTGAAACGACGTACAGTACTAATTTTTCAAAAGTGTGAATTAACCTAAAAGTAATCCCTGACCCAAATTCTCACTTCTCATGATTAAATTACTAAGCCAAGTCGCGAATTGAAATAAACGCTTTTTTTCAACTTAAAATCCCATTTTTTTTCCAAAGTCTAAAATAAATTAAAACTAATCCCCTCCAATCCAAATTCTCATCCCTCATCAATAAATTAGACCAAAAATAAATCTGAACAAAAAAAAGAAGTCAAACATTATCAAGATTGGAACCCGAGTCCTCCAGCATACGAATCCTATCGTTATTCACTACGTCATTACATTGCTTTCTTCCCCTCGTTTAGAACAGTGCTCCGCAACCTTTTTTGACTTACGGCAACTTTACAAAAGTTTTAAAATTGGGCGACACGCTTCTACTAAAAAATGTAACTAAATATATGATAACACAAAAACACTTCATGATTTAATGAGATACTTGTGCTTGCTATAATGAGTGGTGTAAATTGGACACTCGTGTAAATTGGACCCCGGCTGATTTGAGACTAATAGCGGTACGTGACGTCACAAATATCACGTGACATGGAAGAGGTTAACAAGACAACGTGCAGCAGTTGTGTTTGATCTCGTTTCTGTTGTTGTCTAGTTACGAAAAGGCAAGTAAACTATTAGAGGTGTTTGATCTTATTTTGGTTCATGCGTTATTTCGATATAATCGGAGGCTAGAGGCAGGTAGGAAAATAATTTAAACGTTTCGAGACAACTAAAACATTCACAGATACTGTACCATGACAGTATTAGACTGTCAGTTTGAGATGTTAGTGAAGAGCCTGAAAGAAATTTTAGCTTAGGTTTGTGTAAAATGGACCCCAATAAAACCTGTAATTTGGACGCAGATAACATTACCTGTTTTCTTGGGGTATTAAACTGTCATTTTGTGATCCTTCTGATCTTGAACTTGGTACAAACATGACCACAAGAGCTGAGCGTAAGAGCAAAGGAGTGTATGGAAAGTGGGATGAAGAAGCGATGCGACATGCAATAGAAGCTGTAAGAGATGGCACAATGGGTACAAAAAAAGCAGCCAAACAGTTTGATGTCCCCAAAACGACTCTTCTTAGAAGACTGAAAAATATGAACAAGATTGCTCTTGGCAGCTGCAAGATGTTAGGAAGATCTACTGACCTCCCGGAAGAGATTGAAAACCAATTGGCAAAGCATATTGAAGATATGGAAGCCAGGCTTTATGGCTTGACATTGATGGACCTTCAAAAGCTTGCATTCCAAATTGCAGAAGCAAATAACATTTCTACTAGATTCAACAAAGTAAAGAAAATTGCTGGCTATGAATGGGTGAAAGGATTTCTGAAAAGGCATCCAGCAATATCTCTTCGATCCCCGGAGGCAACATCACTAGCGAGAGCATCCGGATTTAACAAACCACAGATAGCTAAGTTTTTTGAACTCATACGTGAAATTTATGAAAAGAACAACTTAACTGCTGCCAGAATTTATAATATGGACAAATCTGGAATAAACGTTGTTCAGAAATTGTCAAAAGTTTTAGCTAAGAAGGGGAAACATCAAGTTGGCTCGATAACTAGTCAAGAGCGAGGACAAAATGTGACGGTTATTTGCTGCATGAGTGCAGGAGGAAATTTTGTCCCACCAGGCTTCATCTTTCCACGAGTGCGTATGAAGGATGAGTTGAAGGATGGAGCTCCACCAGGAAGCATGTTCACTTGTCAAGTGAGTCATGTTTAAGTGTCTAGCAATCCTACCAGGCAAAACCCATCTTTTCTACGTTGATGCTATGTGTGCCGACATTGAATCTATGTAGGACTATAAAAATGGTGGTTGTTACCACTGGGATGCTAAAGATGTCAAATTTTATAGCCTACACTATTTAGGTTTGCTAGTGTTTTGAAATGTTTCAACCAATTAGGCTATAAATTAATTAAACTATGCTCATACTGACAATTTTTTTATTCGTAAAAATTGGTTTTATTATCACTGTATGACGCATAAATTTGGCTTTGCTTTACAAAATGTTAGTCTCTCTATGCTCAATAGTTCGTAATAAATTTTGAACCTTCTTTCAGAAAAAGGGATGGATGAACAACGACATATTCTTGGAATGGATAAAACACTTCATCCAGCATGCAAAGCCTAGCCAAGAAGAGAGGGTCCTGCTGATCTTAGATGGACATAAAAGCCATGCGCACAATATTGAAGCTTTAGAGTTGGCATCAAAAAGTGGTGTTATTATGCTGTCATTACCACCACACACCAGTCATCGGATGCAGCCATTAGATTTAACTTTTTTTAAACCACTGAAGACCTATTATTATCAACAAATTGAGCAGTGGCTGCGTGCAAATCCTGGACGAGCAATCTCTGCGTTTCAAATTTGTCGTTTGTTTGGTCTTGCATACGGAAAAGCTGCAAATGTTAGCTGCGCGGTGAATGGATTTCGAAAGGCCGGAATTTATCCAGTTAATATGCTGGTCTTTAATGACAGTGATTTTGCTGCTGCTGATGTCACAGATCAACCCGATCCAGCTGAGAATTCAGATGATCCAATCGACACCACAAGCTCAGCTCTAGTGGAAAATGCAAGCTCAGCTGCAGTTAACACCACCACTTCGACTCCAAGTGCCAACACAATCTTATCTCCTGTCACCACCACAATTTTTACTCCAGTCACCACTGCCAGCTCTATTCCAATTGCCAGCACAAGCCCCAGTTTGGTTGGAACCACCTTACGACCTATCCTAGAAATTAGCAAAAAGGATTCTTTGTTTCCAGTAGAAGAGCCAGCTTCAGTTATAACTGACACTCCTGCTTGCATCAACAAAACAGCTGAAATCAGCAATCTAGTTTCTGACATGCAAGCCAGCCCTGTAGGCCTACCCTCATCCAGTTTTTATTCTGAGAAAAAAAAGATTGTTGTAACTGTAACAGATATCAGCCCTCTACCAAAGCGAATCCGATCTATGAATCCTGGTACTAAACGGCGAAAATCTTCAAGCGCCACAATTTTGACAAGTTCTCCTCATAAAAACACTCTGAATACAAGAGACAGTGATGTGACTAAAAGGAAAAGAGGCGGTGCGCAAAAAACTAAACAGAAGAGAGGAAGGAAAACAGAGAACAAACAAAATTCCATCTGCCTGGTGTGTGGAGATTCCGCAGATGAAGACTGGATTCAATGCAAAAACTGCAAGGAATGGGCCCATGAAGATTGTGCTGATATTCGTGATTCCAAGTATTATTACTGCGACAATTGTTCGTAAATGTGTGTTTCTGTTTTTGCAACAAAAACTTTTGCATGGGTTGTTCTATTTTTGTGAGTTATCGATGGTTCCAGATTGCACAATCACACATTGTGTAAATTGGACCCCTTATTTGAAAAAATTGAAATTGATTATTTACCTGCAGTGTCATTGAATTAGAAACTTATAGAGTGATGTTAGGTGCTATCCGCATAAAATTGAATATTAAGTTGTATGTTTTGGCCAAAAATGTAAGGGGTCCATTTTACCCAACAGTTGTGTAAATTGGACCCTAACATGAAATTAAATTAACATGAAAAAATTTAATTTGGTAGTGCACCTGCAGTTTAAATGATTTAAGCCCGATACTTCGTTATGTTGTACCTTTCATGTATGTAAATAAACAAGTGAAGTTTGGAAGAAATCAATCAAGGACTTTCGTTATTATCGCAGATTTTGCTTAAGGGGTCCAAATTACACGAGTTTCCCCTACAATCGCTGTACGTTTGGCTCAATAGTTGAAAGAGCAACTCTAAGTTCTCCATCAACTTCTTTCAAACAAGATCATTTATCGTGTTTGATTAATAACAAGCATGAAAAACTTTGTTCGCACAAATAAGTTGTGCAGAATGGGAGCAGAACTTCAATAGCTGCCTTCGAAATTTGCTTATATTCTTCTTCAATAGAAATCCAAAACACATCAAGCGGAACTTCACTGAATTTTATTCTCAAACTTCTGTCTTTCTTTAGTTAACAAAATTTTTCTCGAATTTGCAGGGACAATTCTTGCTCTTTACGTTTCAGCATCAGCCGCGAAAGGATTACGGATCTACCTATTGCTCCTTTTTAAGTGTTAAAAAGTAATGTTCATATTTCTGCATCAACAAAGTTAAGTGTTCTTGAGCCAAACCCAAGACAAAGTTTTTGTCAATATTACTTTGACATTGGTTGCTTCTTGGAAACATTTCCAGCGATCCTCGTCATAACTCATTTTGCACAAGTACTATTTTCTGTTTAAGTCCTTTTAACTTATCAGAACACGTCAAAATGTTTTCATTTTCACCTTGCATTTTTACTTTGAGTTCAATCATGTATTCAAATATGTCAGCTATGTATGCAAGTTCAGCAATCCAATGTTCATCTACTAGATCAGGGATGTCCAACCTGCGGCCCGCCTGAGATTTTTTTGCGGCCCGCTAGTCATTTTCACTCCAAAAGTATGTACTTCATGTACCCATTTTTCTTGAAATTTAATAGCTTTTGCGGTCCATTCAATTATTTCAAGTGACAATGCGGCCCACTATAATAAAAGGTTGGACATCCCTGTACTAGATGTTTATGCAATTTGTGCTTGTTCTGATTTAATAGGAATTGACTTATTTCGTAGCGAAGTTCAAAGAGCCTTGCAAGACCTTTTCCTCGAGAAAGCTAACGTACATACGTGTAGTATAGCAGTGGTTGAAGTTCTGATCCGATTTCTTCACAGAGCAGTGAAAAGATTCCTGAATTTAAGACTCTTGCTTTAACAAAGTTAACAATGTAGATGCAATCGTTCATCGTTTCCGACATTTCCTTTGGTAAGAGTTTGATCATTTAGGCTTCCCTATGCAGGCAGCAATGGCTAAATTTTATAGTTAGATTTTGACGTTTTACCCATGCAGCAATACCTTTATCTTCGCCGACCATTGCTGAAGCGCCGTCTGAGCAGACGTTTAATACAGTTACTCCATTGGACATCACGTGTTGTAAAAAAAGGTTGGTGATCCGAAAAATTTCGGATTCGCTTTGGGAGTTCTTTGCAAAACAAATACTCTTCTGCTATGGAATCATCATCGAAAAAACGTACCGCACTTAACAGCTGCGCTTTTTGTTAATGTTTCATCAATTTGAAAAGAAAATTTCCCAGATGTTTTAAGTTTTTGAATTGAAGCTCCTAATATATCACTGGACATCTCGTTAAATTTGTCTTTTAATAGTATCGGCAGACAATGACACTTTGTAAATTTCCCCAACTTCCTTTGGTCGAAGCATTAATCAATCGATTTCTAGGCATGTTGGCTTTAAAAGCGTTTTGCCAATCGTATGCGGTTTTTTTATGTCTTTCAATCAATTTTGCGACGAGATAACTAGTTTCTAATGCTTAGTCTAAGACTGTGAAAGACGATTTCAAAACGTGCTTTTGCTTCTTATTTTGTCTTAAAAATCCTTGAAAGAATTATTTTTGCTTGTTGGCATGACTGGCATATTGTGTTCTTAAGTGGCGAATAACTTTATTCGGAACCATTGCTTGTTTTGCAAGTTGCTCTCGGCAAACAATACAAAACTGGGTTTTGAGCTTCTTTGTTACGACACCAAGTAAATCCATACCGAATACAATCTCTGTTCTACTGCCTGTTAACATTCTGCTGACCAGCAACGTACTGATTACAACTAAAAACGCCTTCGCGCTAACCAAATATACACTATCGCACACACACTAACAATTTTCTTTTATGACTAGGGCGATTATTTTTTGACCTAAAAATTGAAAATTTTGACATTAAAAAACTTTTTTTTGACGTATGAAGAACTCAAGTAGTTAAATTACGCATTATTGTACCAAAATTAAAATTATTGTAGTAAAGAAGGGCAAAAATCTGAACACAGACCTAGCCTATTCTGAAAAGGGAAATGAGCTAATTACAAAGCATTGCCAAAAAAACTGCAACTAAGTCCCAACAAAAACTGTTCAATACGTTTGTCTACTAAACTAAAGATATATGAAGTATCTAAAGCAAAACCGAAGCAAGAGCTGATTCACAATAAGTAGACAATGGGCCATTTACAACAGTATAAAGTAGGCTACAAGGTGTACTATGTAAAATAACAAGTTCACCTACAATGCAACCTCTATGACACCACGAGTCCACGACAATGCAGTTTGTAAACAATTTTGACTCGGTAAAAAATTTTGACTTTGTAAAAAATTTTGACAATTTTTGACCTAACGCTGTAAATTTGACAAATTTTTGACTTTTGACTCGCCCTATTTATGACGTTAACAAACAAATGCACAATGGGAAGTCTAGATTTTGGATTTGCGATTTGTTTTGCTGTTGAACTGTTATCAGACTTGCAAAAAAGAGAAAGGTTTTGTACGTTAAAAATAGGTTGCAGTTGCTTGCTCAGGTTGCAGTTGCTCTGCAGCACACCTAGCAGTGCCTTACGGGTCACTGTGGAGCACTGGTCTAAAACGAGAGTGATAAACCCATAGATATTCTATAAAGTGTTTTATAGGATATCTATGGATAAACCCATCAGCGAAAATCTACCTGTCACCGTATTGTGATTCAGCAACTTCAGTATGCAGATGCCAGCAAAAGAGTGACTTCATTTAGGATTTAGCTTAATTCAACTTAGCTTGAAGAGGTTTCCTTTAGTTTTGTACTTCCATATGAGGATTGAGTGTTGAGGAATTATAACGTCATAATTTTTTTTTCTATTACCTCATAACTCTTTGCCATTCAGGCCCATTTGTGGGACTGCAAAAGTAAAAGAGACCCGATTTAAGCTAGTCTAGATTAGGCCCAGAAGGAAGATTTCAGTTAGGTTTAGATTACAAAAATCCAGGAAAATTAATTTGAACAAGCGATTTTTGTATATTGATTTGACATTTTTGTTACTAAATTCAGATCTTGCCGTGTTTAAGTCTGACAACGAGGTTCTGGGGTAATTGGGTAATAATTTTATGTCAGATAGCAGTGATTTAGATTAATAGGCCTAAGGTCTGACTCTATATATTAGCGTAAATGATATTATTAACTAACACTGTAGTATATATCTTCAACGCGCCAAAGATGATAGGCCTTAGAAATAAAATGATTGATTAATGGAATAGTTAATTAATTGTCAACTAGCCTATAAGCTGCTTACATTAGGAAATATGATATTTGAAAGCACCATTAAAAAGTTACCTGGTATTCACCAACTGTGTCACTATATGAATAGATTCCAAATTAAAATTATTTCAGTTTAAGCTTCTCGTGTTTTGTTTTTTTATACTGTTTTATAGTACGGTAGCCTACAATGTCATTTTTGTCATGATAAAGCTGCTTTAACTTAAAAAGGGTTAGAAAACTCCGGATTAAATAATCAGTTAGCACTATTAACCTCACTATAAACCTTGTATTTAGACCGAAAGTAGTGTTTAAGTTTGCTCTTTTTCTCTGGTCAACCTAAACATTGTCAATTCAACTTTGGTCAACTCAGTCTGTCCAATCCGATCAACCTGCGTTGAATAAATATACTGTTGGCCAAGTTGACAATTGAGTCAAACGTGGATCTGCCCAGAGGTTGAGTGACAAGATATCCTAGTTACACATTCTTGTTTTTCTTTGCATCACCATAATTTTCTATGTCTTAGGACTGTAAGGCCTCAATAATTTATTCTGAATCCCTGGTTCATCCCTGGTACATTTACTGCTATGGCTGGAAGTGTATCTTCCTCTCGTGTCATGCAAGTACATAAAGATCGCGTAATTGCCCGATTTCCAGAAGCACATACAAAGGATGCTAGAATTGATCTAAAATTTGATTTTGACCCACGTGTGCGTCAGGCATGTGCTAATGACAAAGTAAACGCTGTGGGATTAAAGATATGCAAAATGATAGTGATTGGAGATGTGTCAGTGGGAAAAACTTCATTAGTCAACAGATTTTGCAAAAAAGCTTTTGACGCAGATTACAAAGCAACAATTGGAGTTGATTTTGAAGTTGAAAGGTTTGAAGTATTAAACTCACCTTTTACACTGCAAATGTGGGACACGGCTGGGCAAGAACGATTTCAGTGCATTGCATCTGCATATTATAGAGGTGCAAATATCGTGACCATTGTATTTGATGTCTCCGACATCAATTCTTTAACCAATGCGACAAAGTGGCTTGAAGCAGCGCGTAAAGAAAATACAGGTGCTGAAGGCTTACTAGTATTTTTGGTGGGGACGAAGAAAGATTTAATAGCACCAGGTGCCTATCGTGATGTGGAAAAAGAAGCAATCAAACTTGCCCAAGCCATGAGTGCAGAATATTGGGCAGTTTCATCAAAAACAGGAGAATGTGTAAAAGAATTTTTCTTTCGTGTGGCCGCATTAGCTTTTGAAGGTTCAATACTTCGGGAAATGGAAAGAAGGCAGTTTTCTCGAGGTGCTCAGATAGGTGATGGGAATGCTATCAAGTTAAAGAATGAACCATCACCAAAATATAAAAATACCAAGGTTTCATGTTGTAAAACTTAAGAATAAGATCACTCGCCTCTACCATTATTTTGCGTGTTGTGAACAGTGTCCTTTGAAATACTTTAAACATTCTGTTGTTTTGAAATGAAATGGCAAAAGTACAACTCAGTTGTATGATGCACTGTAGTTTCCAAGATATGGAATATATATTGATTAGTTTTTATTTTGTAACGGGATGAATTGATTCAAATATTGAAGACATGTTTAAATATAACGTCGCAATGAAATACGTAGTCGGGCGGCAGGTAAATTGTATTCATATGATATTTATCTTATAATTGGGATATTTGAATAAATGCAATTAATACCTTAAATCCCATAATGGCCATGTAGGTAGTGGTTTGATGGTACCAGTTTCTGGTGTTTTTATAAACTGTGCAATTTGTAGTGTTACAATGTACAAGTTACCAACCGTGTAAATGTGTGATATCAATAAATCTTTTTTAGTAGTTTTTAGCATAATGCTACATACTTATATCTGTATTTTACTTACTTAAATTTGTGTAAATATTGGCCTTACGGTAGTTTAAATTTACATTTGGTATTATTTATCATACAAATATACTTTTGTTTTTGTTGCATCTCAGTGAGTCTATGCTGCTCTAACTTCCCACTGCTTTTGAACCAAATACGGGTGTTTCTTGTTTTTGCCCATATCAGACTATTAAAAAACATATTTATGGAAAGTTTCAGTTCAATTTAGGTTATTAACATGGTATAGTACAATTTCCAGAATGTGTTGAATTTAAAGTACTGATCCTTGTGCCACTACACCAGTGTAAGAGTTTATAACACAGCTATGACTGGATTTGCAGATTGCATTGTGTTTTATTTTGGCAATGTGAAATATATAAATAATAAATTTAATCCAACTAGTTACACTTACACCTTGAAATGTCTGCATTCTGCAAGTGAAATTTTTATTTTTTTTAGTGTGTTAACTTAGTCTTTTATATGTTATTGGCTCTGCTTCATCAGTCTTATCTAGATGCACTCTTTGCACCGTCACACTTTGGTGAATGTATTCAATATTTTTGTAATGAGAACATTTATCCTGTTTGACTTTGTTATTAATAACATTGTTTGAATTTTACTATGTTTGTGACATGTACACTTCACAGGCACTGTGGTTTTGTAAGCTTTGTGTTGTAATGCTATTTTTATTTTGCATTGGTTAGCATATTTTTGTATTTTTCTGGTCTAATAAACTGTGATATATATCTATATATAGGTACTGTTAATTAATTATGATTGATGATTCTCTTTGCCAAAAAGATGCTTTAGAATAGATGGAATGGTGCTACTAAAAATATTTTTTACTTACAGCTTTCAAGATAATTCATAACTATATAAACTTGCATGCTATTTTATTAAATACAATTTATTTTTGCATGACATGGTGTATTGGCCAACAACACATAATGCCATATGGAAGTATGGTATATCACAGGGGTGGGCAAACTTTTTGTACTGAGGGCCACATTTGAAAAAATGTTGCAGCCGGCGGGCCGCACATTCTCATTACAAAGTAGGAAAATTTACCCGGTGTGTAAATAAATGCATATTCATATTAAACACAATTTTTGTATTCCACACTCAGTTACGTTTAAATCTATGCAATCATCATCACAAAATTTAATGAGACTTGTGCAACTGTTCACAGTTTTACGGTTACGGTAGGCCTACGGTAGCCGCTACCGTAATTGTATTTTATGATCAAACAATTGAATCAAGCAATGCGTGAGAAGTGTATGTTGCAATACATGCGCGACTGACGCCTTACGGTATTACGGTAGGCCTACGGTAGCCGCTACCATAATTGTATTTTATGATCAAACAATTGAATCAAGCAATGCGTGAGAAGTGTATGTTGCAATACATGCGCGACTGACGCCTTACGGTATTACGGTAGGCCTACGGTAGCCGCTACCGTAATTGTATGTTATGATCAAACAATTGAATCAAGCAATGCGTGAGAAGTGTATGTTGCAATACAGTACATGCGCGACTGACGGCAGTGACGTGTGTGTGTTTACGCACTGAAAGTGAAGAGAAAAACACACTCGTAAAGGGAATAATATTTTGTCATGTAACCTGTTTAATTAAAACAATAAGTGATGAGTAGGAGTTTCTGCAATTGCCGGCGGGCCGCAGAAAATGGACCCGCGGGCCGTAGTTTGCCCACCCCTGGTATATCATAAATTATCTCCATAAATATGCTCATGTCAAATAACATTTTGATATTGTACTACATAATGTTTACTGATTTTGTTGTTTTCCAACTTTTAAGTATCATTTATTATGTAACTCATCGTAATGTTGCTTATACTTAAGGTTTTAAGGCGCTTTTAACTTTTTCAAATAACTTAAAAACTATGGACAATAAAGATGAATTGATTGCACAGTTTTGTTCTGTAGCCGATACTACAGAAGAACGTGCTTTATTTTATCTTGAAAGTGCTCAGTGGCAGTTGCCGGTAAGTTACCTATGAGTGGTATAATTAACCTACAATAATGGTTTTAGTTTAATTTAGCAATCTAGCCAGCCCAGTCTTGTGGAGTACTGACGCATGGCCAAGAAGCCCACATGATTATTAATATGGTGTAAAAGATTTTTTGTGTTACTCTGTTTTGCATATATATAGGTTGCCCTGAGTAGCTTTTATGATACTGGAGCAGGTAGCAATAATGAAGCTAATGTGGAAGGTATGCTTTATGGAATTTAACAATTTTGTAATAAAATGCTTAATGTTGTTTAAGTGAGCGGTTTTCAGGTACCAATGCAACATTTAAATTCAGTACAAGTACCTATCGGTAAAATCTCAAAGGACTCAATTACAAAATATTTTACAGTAGTTATATCAAAATAGAGAAGCAGAATGGTTGTCAGTGGTTGATTAACTTTTATTTTGGCACCTCTGCTGACAATTTGAGTACATCCAAGTACTAAAATATTTGAAATTTGAATCAAGTGCTTCACTCAGTAACAAAATTTGGTACATGTGTTGGACAGTTGTTCATCCAATGATATGATCAGAGCTGGGCACAAGTGCGTTCCCTACGAACAGAACCACAAGCATGCTCCTTTTTTAGTGGTATCCACTCTTCGTCTTAGCACAAACATTTCTGTGAACATCCGAAGTGGTGGATGAAGAAAAAAAAATCTAAAGTTTTTAATTGCTATGGCATTAATCTTAGGCAAACAGTTAGCAATACTTCGCTTTCAACTGGTAACAATGAGCTCGTTTCTGGTGTTGCATAAAGCAACAAAATTGGTACGCTGTGACTATTTCACCAGAAAAATTTATGTTTTGAAAGCTATTTTTCACAGTTTTTTGTTGACGTAACAATTCGAACACAACATTCCGGAAACTGTAATGTTCATGAAATAGTTTACTGTCACTGGTATTCTGATCTCCTTCATTCTCTGCTGGCTGCCGTTATTTTGATAACTTGACCAATAGGTGTATCAAAATTAATAATCATTGGCATTTATAGCTCTAGCAAGGTCGGAATACTGTTTAGTCATTTTTGGCAAGTGTGATAAAAACTAAATTCATCAACATCTTATTCCATGAAATCTCACCTTTTTCACCGAACACCCGAGTGAGAGCGGCTCTTTTTTGAAAGGGATGGTTGCCCGGCTCTATATATTTTGGATTGTGCTCAGATATTTTGTTTTAGCAAAATTGTTTCTTCCAATTGCCATTTCCATGTGTAAAGCTGTAATTGTCATTTATCCTTTTTGTCAACATGTGAATATTGTGTATAATAGCTATGGATGAAGATTATCAACCCTCTGTAGATGAAGGCGCACCTAACTTAGTCCCACCCACTGACTCTAAAGGTTCTACTTCAAACTCAACTTTAACAACCAAGTCTAACAAAAGTAAAGCCACAAAGACAGGCAGCTCCCGCTTTGCATCTATTCATGATTTTGGTCGAGACCAAGACCAGAGTAGTGACGAAGAGGGTCAGAGGTACAAGTAGTTTTGGGGGTGTTGTTTGCCATCTGCAAACATAATTAATTATTCTTTATTGTGGGATAAGCTGTGATGTGAGTGTTACTTGCTGTTAATTTAATGGTTGTTACGATATATGCAGTAGCGTACATATTATTGATGTATGATAATTATTGTGATAGTTTATTTTATGAAACATCTCGCTGTGACAATTTGGTTTTCATTATTTTCAAGAAACAAGCTTGTAGAAGGCATTTTGAATTTTGTATGGTCATTATTAATTACAACATAAAACTAACTGACAGATTTTATGCTGGCGGTTCGGAACAAAGTGGCGAGCTTATAGTAGGTCCCCCTCGTAAGAAACAATCAAATGACGAAATTGCGAAGAATCTTTTTACTGAAGTACGGTATGCTATTTATTATAAAGTTTTATATATAATAAATGTACCAATAATTGTCTGACATTACTAAAATTGTAATATCATTAATAAAGAATTGTTTTTTTTATTTTGGTTGTTTCCAGTTTAATATGTTCCTTAATTATTTTTTCTAGCGACCTAATTGTACGTATTTCGCAAAGTAGCGGAACATTTGGTAAACTAATTAAAGCGATATTATAAACACAGCCGTTTTAGTGTGCGTTACCTAACAGTTTGTTATTGATTACATGTAGGCGAAAAAGCATGGAGCGCAAGCTGTAGAAGCTAGTTCAAGAGACACGGATAAGTCAAAATCACAAGCATTTGCAGGGGGAGGATACAAACTTGGTGAAACTGAAGAAGATTCTCAGTTTATTCCAGGTCAAGAACCACCACAAGAAAGGGGACCAGTATGTATGAACAGTGAATATATACAAAGATAGTGTTACTGTTGTCCAACTAAAATGTTTTTGTCAAGTGTATTTCTGTATCATCAGAAGCATAAAACATCCTTTGAATGTTTTGGCACCATTTTAATGTTTTGACAACTATTGCAACAATTTTGCATTAAGTAGCAATAACAATCTTTTAAATTTAACCCTTTTTTACACTATTTGTTCATAATTCCTGTGATATTTGGTATCTGTCCTATTCACTTTTTCAGTATCTCTTGTGTTTAGGTTAATGTTAGTCTTCGATTGTGGTCAAACGGTTTTACTGTGGATGATGGTCCTCTAAGAGAATTTAAAGATCCAGCAAATGAAGATTTCCTTAATAGCATAAAGAAAGGGTTAGTCTAATGCCTTCTTCATGCTGCATTGAGATAAAATAAAAGAAATATTGAGCAAAGCGGTATTACTGCCGTATTTATTGTTAAATAGGTAAACTTGATGATTTTCAAATGCAAAACAAAATTTGGATCAGCAGTGTTGATTTTTATAGGAATATGTTATACTTATTACATATACTTCTTAAAAACTACTACGTACAACTAGTTGAATGAATACTGGTATGATTTCAATTAATTGGCAAATGTTTTTGGAATGCAACTTAACATACCTGAACTTTTTAGTATTGAGGTTAAATTTACAAACTTCTTTATCTGGATAATGTTTTGGCATGATATAATAGCAAAGATTTACATTTTATCCAGCAATGTTCTGTTAACTGTTAGAATAGTACAGCTAGCTATTTCCTGTTAACTACTAATTAAGTTTGCTACTTGTCCTTTGACTTACCGTGGACAGGTTTTACCACATTTAAGCATTCCTATACATGATTTTAGAGAAATTCCACGGGAACTTCTGCGTAATGCTCATGGTGGCGAGGTACATGTTGACATGGAAGACCACCGCAATGAAGAATTTAAAGCACCAAAAAAGAAGTTAAAACCATTTACTGGTAAAGGAAATATGCTGGGAAGGTGATTCTAGACAGTGATATGCATTTTATTGGGCTTATTTCATCATTTGTTTATTCTATTACTACCGTTTCTGCATTCTTTTAATGTTATCTTCAATAGAATATACTCATGCAAGACTAGTATGTGTGAATATTATTACTATGGTCAGAAATATGGCTGTACAGTATAATGAATTCTTGTCGAACTTCACAGTCCTACACCAGAATTTTCCTCTTCCACGAAAGTTGACGCACCAAAGTTGTCATCTTCAGTAGACCCACCCTTAACAGTGGACAAGTCAAAACCAAGTACAACTTTACAAATTCGCTTGTCAGATGGGAAAAGATTAAAACAAAAATTCAATCAATCACACAGGTGCATTAGGAATTTACTTTTATTTACTATTGTAGCATAGTGGACTAGGAGTCCCGTAGTACTAGCATGCTAGTTTTATACTTCAGCACTGGTAGTTGTTGTTGAATGCAGAAAACTAATAGAGTTTTTTTGTTCAAACTCTAGGATTTCAGACATTCGTAACTACTTGTGCAATATGAATCCTGAATTGTCCACTAGACCGTTTATACTGATGACGACATTTCCCAACAAGGAACTAGCAGATGAGTCGCTGACTCTTAGTGAAGCAAAATTGCTTAATGCAGTTGTAGTCCAAAAGCTGGTGTAATTGTTAATAAATGTCTTCATTTGTTGCTTCTTGTGTTTTTGCATATTTGTTTGCTTTGGGAAAATACTTCCTTTGTGTTTCATTTTGAAATACAGCAATCATTTCAACTGTTTTGGTAGCACAACCATTGTACTAAATTTCCTCCAATACAAAAGTTTGGTTTATGTTGTGAGTAGCCTAGCTTTAGTTAATTTGAATTCAAATGCAGTTAAGGCTGATTAAATTGTTTGGTACAGAATAGTGATATTATGGTCTGGTACAGTACTTGGTGGTCTAATGGTTTTTATCCTCGGACTGAGGAAAGTTTTTCCACAACTTACACCTGGCATCACTCGTTACCAAGCTTGCCTTTTGTGCAAGTTCCGACTGTCACACATTTTGTTTTTGAAGTCTGCCACTATTTCATCAGAAAAATCTTCAGTTTCTTTTTAACCTAAATCTACCTTTTAAGCTAAAATCAACTTTTTGCATACCCATTCTTCTAACCCAGCCGCCTATGTTTAACAACGGGATGCGTGACCTACTTACGGTGAAATAGTAACTTCGTTCTTTACATTGTATTGCCCGAATTTAGAATTACCCACCAGGTTCACTAAGCAGGAGCAAGCGTCGTTTGGAGACGTATATAGTAAAATTTTGCAATTTCCATGATTTTGTTGGACGTTCTACGTAATGGTTAAAAAGTGTGTTAGACCAATGAGAAGCCAGTAGGATTTCATGAAATACCAGCTTAAGCAAGCAAAAGTTCAGAGAGCCCCATGCGGGATTTGTCGATTAGTTGCATTTTTGCCAATTTCACTATATAATAAAATAAACTTAGAAATTAGGCCTTTTTTCCAACACAAATGGGTCCTTAATGCCTTGTCCACGAGCATTACAACGGCATCAAACACGGAACATGAGCTCCGTTATTACCACTCTGCTACCCAGTCGACTATTTCTTTGTGAAAGGAATGTTAAATAGAAATCAGCGGGTTAAAGGTTTCTACTGGCAAAATGAAAATAAATGTCTTCAAACTTATTTTAAATAGCTAGCAGCATAACAGAAAGATTAGAAATTGCTACAATACAATATTTTGAGAGTTGTCGACTAAACTGCATTAACTGGCGTTAGCTTGGCCATATTGTATTGTTAATGTTTCGCCATTAACTGTGCGGAGCAAAAGTTACGATGCTAACTGTCTTAGTTATAGCTGCTATAGCACAATAAAACACATGCTCACAAACAATTAACGAGCAGGAAAAAGTGGCAAAGCTCAAGGACTTAAAATACGCAAGATAGCAACAATACAATTTAGGTGTTCTTTTGAGGTAAACCATTCGAACAATTCTTTTAATTGTGCAACTTTACGTTTTTTGTGTTGTTTTGGTAATAAAAATTTTGTAAAAAACACATTTCGTGAAAAATAAAAATCAAGCACATGGTCATAAGCCAGATGTCGTTAAACCTATACAATTGATTGAATACACAAGAGATCATTTCATGATCCTTAATGGGAATTCACTACTGTTTGATTCGGTCAAATGTTTTCAGGTTCATTTGCTTAACCTTTAACTCTTGCTGTTATTTATCTTAAAAAGCAGTACTAAATTTCCTCTACAACTTAAGTTTTCAACCGCTTAATTTGTGGAATATTGCTCAACCTGGCCTCTTGTACTGGGAGTAACAAGTTTACACAGACATCAAAAAAGTAAATTTAATGCAGCGTTCAGTTCCAAGAAACCAATTACTCTGAATCTGTTTCCGAAGTGAATAGCAAGTAATGTCGCTTAGATTTTAAGGAGGTGCTCCTATAATTCATGTCAGATAAAAGAACCCAAGTTGCTACTCATGGCAACACAAGATTCCTTCATAAGAAACCACCTTTTCCTTTATGTCATCCTAACAGAATCATGTCAGTTCACCACAATCAGATATCACAACTTTTTGTCGGGGTTTTCCATCTTTGGAGCCAATTGCCTACATTAATATGGTAATTAACAGCAGCTGGTATCAACAAAAAAGCAGTTACATTACTATGTTTGAATATTTTTTAACAAGTAGTACCTCGACTTTTTTGATGACTTCAAAACCCTCCTTTACCCGTCCAAACACCACATGCTTGCCATCCAGCCAATCTGTTTTCTCAGTAGTGAGAAAAAATTGTGAACCGTTTGTGTTTGGGCCAGAATTTGCCATGGACAAAACCCCTTTATAAGACAATCGATTAGACTGTTAACTGTAAGTTTATGCCTAGTTTCAAACACACCAAAATAGGGTATGATAGAACAATTGCATAAAAAAACTGAAGCTCAATTTCTTACAACAAAAAGGTTATGGTGGCAGTGGCAGACATATGAATCAAACACCTAAATTACATACTGTCCAAAAAAAAGAAATATCTAAGTTTACATGATGGCAATACCTGGTCCTGTATGTTTAAGTTTGAAATTTTCGTCATCAAACTTGCGCCCATATATAGATTTTCCTCCTGTGCCATTGTGATTTGTAAAATCACCACCCTTAAGAGCAGAATAAAACTTTCATAATTATAAAAGGAAAAGTTGAAGCACATCAACTGCATACAACATAAACAAAAACGTCTTTATAGGGATGGGTACGGTAAACAAAGCTTATGTATTTCACACATTCAATTAAAGTTTATACTCAAGCTAAATGACGTCGCTTCAAAATCCAGGCTGAATGTTTCAACAATCAAAACCCAATACCTGACACATAAACTGTGGTATGATTCTATGAAATGTACTTCCTCTGTATCCATAGCCTTTTTCATGAGTGCACAAACACCGAAAATTTTCTATTAAACAAAACTGTAAGCCATAAAAACTAGTCCATACTTAAAAATTGTAAATTCTTGAACACTATATTAGAAAAATTTACCTGCTGTAAGGGGGACAACATCACTTCGAAGGTCGATTGTAATACGTCCAGTATATTGACTTCCAATTCGAATATCAAAAAATACCTGAAGTAATAACATTGAACATGACAATTAATTACAGCACATGCAGAAAATATCAGTCACATGCCTTTCAGCAACACATATTTTCCTAATGAGAAACCTTAGGATTTTTTTTGACTATTTTGCCTGAATCTCCAACAGCATCAGTTTCGGACTTCTTTCCCAATGCTTCCTCTTCCTCATCTTCTTTCATAGCATACTTTTTTAACCAATCCTCATCAGCCCATACTGAAAGTTGAATAACACTTTAAGGTAAATGGTAATCATCCGTAATCTAATATTAGAACAAAACAAATGCTGTCTGTAAAACTACTACATGATGTATAGAAAACTTAAAAATGTGTACAATTCAGACAGGAGAGACAAAAATATGACAAAACAAATAAAACTGAATTCAAAATCAATTTCCACTGTACCAGTAAGCATGTAACAGACTAACCTGGGCGATGATAAAGCCCTTCCTTCTTTGAAAACATAGGCTTTGCTATATTAACTCTAATTGTACGTCCAAAGATTTCAGATTCATTCTGCAAACCATGTGTAATAACCAAAAAATAACTTGGCTTGTAATTTCAATATTAATATCGCAACCTACCATATTGTCAATTGCAGCTTTTGCATCTTCGGTCAATTCATACTCTAAAAAATTCAGCCTTAGAAAAATTATCTACCGGCAATTGGATTAACAAAATATAATTTACAATTTAGGACAAAAAATATGTTAGAGAATAATGCTTGTCATTTTAATGATCAAACAAGTAATAGTAGCAATTAGATTTTACACTTCTACTTCATTTGAATTTATTTAATGTACATACAGTGTATTCATGTGTACATAGGCATATTTTAAATATAGAAGAACAACAACTCTTGGTTTTGTGAAATTTGCTATTTTTACTTACCTACAAATGCAAATCCTCTATGCTTCTCTGTTTCATAATCAAGTGGTATATTGATATCAACTATATCACCAAAAGGTATAAAGGTTGCATGAACTGTCTTCTCAGTAACTTCCTCAGCTAAACCACCTTTTACACAAATAGGTAAATAAAATATTTGAGATGTATTCATAAATAAGAAACTATGATGAACCAGTTTGACTGCAGGAGAGAACAGACTACATTCTGCTCCAGAACATTATACCACAAGCAAATTCTGAAACAACTCAAGCCTCACTATACTGTGGACTGTTACAGAATGTCAGTCTGGTCATAACTTACTGTTAGATCAGAGGAAAAGACATACCGCCGCTATTATATCACGTGGGAAGTCATGCTGTTAGCTGTTTTACTGTAATTGCCTACAATATACATTGTACAATACTCAATACTACATTTTTGTACAGTAAGATAAAGTAAAAAAACCTAGAAGAGCAAAACTTGTAAAGCTAGCTTTACGGAAAAATTTTGCTAATTATGTAGTAAGAAGACACATAAAACATGTGTCTGCATCCTTAGTGTATAAAGAAGTATAGGAAAGAATACTTTTTTCAGTCATAAAATAAAGTTGCTAGATAAGAAAGCCCAGTTTTATGTTATGGAAGAAAAATTCTATTCCTCTGGTTTCCTATTTTAGAATGTCTTTTGGTATAATCTGATAAAACAAACAGATCAAAATAACAAAGTATCTCATAAGCATCAATAAAGAATTAATAACTTGAGTTCTGGTTGATTTGTATAAGTGCATAAAGCCAGCTTTACCAAACAGCTTTAAGAGAGTGGTCGGCAAACCAACCGGTCTGAAATTAACTGTTCTACTGTTGCTCCCTGTGAATATAAATCAGAGTGAACCAAAGTTCAATACATTTTAGCTTAAAAAGTGAGTCTAGGGATGTGCCAAATCAAAAAGAATTTGGATTTTTGTAAATAAGAATAAACAGTAAAGACTTTGATATTCATGCAAATCCAAATCAAACCTGCTGACTTTGCTTATTTCATTTTATCTAAGTTCCTGACACAATTCTAACAAATCATGCTTAACCTTATGTCCATGTTGATGATTGAAAGCACTGTGACTGTTTTTCACTTATAGAAAATCAATATAGTTTTTTCCAAGTTGTAGCAACCATTTACTTCTATACAAATGTTCATAGAGCCAAAAACTTTTTGTTTTGCAGTTGGTTACTTAGTTCATGAAAAATAAAAGTTTAGTCGATTCTGCTTACAAGACTCAGAAACATAAAAAATAACAAATCTGTTCAATATTGCAAAATATCCCGATTCATCATCGGACCAAGATACAGCGCATCTCTAAGTGAACCTACATCATTCCATGCGATAGTAATTATTTTAGAGATTTAGGTGACAATTGTTTGGATGTGACGAACGGCATTATACTACGTAAACATGAGCAACAGTTGGTTTTCATGCAATGGTGTTGACATGTTAACACTATAGCATGTAGCCTACCCTGACCGTTTAATGTTTCTTCTACATAAGGATTCAATCAGTTTTGTAAGTTGATTCCATACATAATCATAAACATTTTATACAAACTTTTAACTTTACAGTAGGGGCTAATCATAAAATGTTAAAAACAACTGCAGTAACCACTACCGGTACGATTTTGAGTATTGCTTAAAAAGCTGTCTTCAACAAAAAATGCAATGAAAACTAGAATAAATTAGAGCAACTTAATAACAAACTTACCAACATAAACCATTCGTTTGTTAGCCATTTGCTGTTATTCTTCTTAAAAAACTTTAAGCTATAATTCTTGATGTACCATTTGCTGCATTTACAAATTATGCTAACGATGTAAACTGCTAACTATAAATTAAGTTACATAGTAAAACAAAAAACTCTGTTTCTGGAAATTTTTGCACAGCGTGTCTAAGTAGGCCTATGCTATCTAGGCCTATATAGCCGGTAGCACTAAACATCAAATGTGGCCGAATGGGGACCAATCAAGATCGGATAGGGACTGAATAGGACCATATGGGATCGAATGGGACCGAATGAAACCGAATGGGACCGAATGGGGACCAATCCAGATCAAATAGGTACCGATCGGGACCGAATAGAAGCAAAACTGAGGAACAAATATGATCATGAGGATCTGAAGTGGAAGCGGATGATTAAGATGGACCTAAGTGAATTCAAGTAGAATAAAACAAAAAAAAACGACCAAATGTAAGCAAATGAGACAGCATGAGAATGCGTGGTCATCAAATTGGACATAGTATAATCAAGGCCTGTAGGAAATGTATGGAACTATGGAAGTGAAATGTGGAAGTCATATAATGGGAGGAAATTTGTAACAAAACTAACTAGTCTATTTTTCGTTACATTCATAATCTCGGAGAGGAAGCTTGGGATAGATCAGCACCCTCAAAAAAACAAAAAGCCGCTAAAAGTGTGGCTATTGGCGCCTTGGTATATTTTACTTCAGAATGTTAACTGCGTGTAAACAAAAACAGATATTTGAAAAAGGCAATATATTACTGAATAATATAAATAGCGCTATGGAGCTAAAAAGTGGCTGTCTCAGCGTTTTGTGTAACTTGACACCTTAATTGGCTTATGCTATACCTGCTATATATATGATATACCTGGACTACTTAACTACGATGAGATAATACAGGCACGTGCTAAATAAAAGGATTAAGATAAAGGTGGGCAAATGCGTTTTACAATATAATCTTACATGAAATAAAGATTGTGTTTACTAATTATATGCTATATCGACCTTATGATGGAAAAACGTTTAAAGCTTTTTAACCACCCCATTTGTCTACTTTCAGCCCATTAAAATGGTCCAGAGTACGGGAATTTTTCCCATTGTAATGGTTGAAAGTATGCCTTTCTTACCCTAGAGTAAGATATATGCCTTTGGAATGGGGAGAATTTTACTTCGGCACAAGTATGGTTTGTGAACCCCATTCGTCTATTTTTCCGCCCATTAAAATGGACCTGCTTTCAGCAATGGGGTTTCCCACAAACCATATTTCTGCCGAAGTAAACATCTCCCCATTCCAAATGCATATTTCTTACTCTAGGAGTCTAGGGTGAGAAAGGCATACTTCCTGCCATTCGAATGGGAAAACATTACCGCATTTCCACCCATTTCAATGGGCGGAAAGCAGACGAATCGGGTGTTTTAACAAAAGAGGCCCCCAAATGAAAAGCTGAAAAACACATTTTTCTGTACTAATAAATGCGGCAACATTGTAAAGAAATCTGCAAAGTTAACGTCACAATGGTAAGATCTATACCGTATATAAATCAACTGATTAGTATGTCCGTGTTTAATTTGGTAGATAAATAAATAATAATCGATGCTGAACTGACCATGCCGTGCTGCTGTGAACGAACTCTTGTTGTAATTATAATTTTGACCATTTGACTTATGTATACGTTTCATTAAAAATACAATGTTCCAACATTGAGAAGAAGTTGTGTAAAAGATTGTCCATACAACATACACCCCGCAAAATGTTCATCATTTTGTCATTGAGTAAAATAACAACAGGACCATGTTTACTGTCATGAAACACCAACTTTATAAATGTGTTATTATTCGTCGTGCTGTAACCGATCACCTGCATGACCTCGTCGGCAATATTTTGAGGTGATGCTGGTTGCTCCTTGCTGCTTGATAACTTTTTCTTTTCAGTGTGCTTAAGGTTTTCAATTTGCTTTGTGTCCCGAACTCCATCTTCTTTTCCAAAATTGTCTATAAGAGTGTCATAGATTTCATTTGTTTTCAGGTGTTTTATCTGACATAGTTCCTTCAAAATGCAAGGGCGTGTTCTTATGTAAGCGGCTGTCGTCTTATCTTTGCTAGAGATTGTATTTTCCTGTGGTTCGGTGGAGACGTACAAGTTTTCCAGATATTGCTATTCATGCAACGCTAGAGAAGGGGCATTTAGCAGCCATGTAACTCGCCTTCTCAAAGTTGAATCACCCTTAAGGGATGTGTAATAGCGACAAACAGTAATAACATCAGAAGAGGTTTGTGGATTTAAAGTGGTGTATTGAGTTTTTCCGGTTTTCTTGTCGTGTTTGTATAAACAGAATAGCTCATTTTTTCTAACTATGGAAATTAAAACATTTCTTACCGTTGGGTAGCCTACTGCTTGACATGAGTTGTTTTTTGAAGTTTTTCAACAAACGAATTGCTTGAAGCGGAGCCATTAAACGTTTATTTTGCAATTTTCCAGACGAGCCTTCACTCAATCTGATTTCTTTATGTGCTTCCTACTTTCAGAGATGTTTTTGAATGTGCATTTACATCCTGTGATTGTTTGATCCAGGATGAGTTACTAACCCAAGTTTCTCTTAAGCTCTCAGAGGAAAGCTTTCTTTTGTGTGTATTTTTGGACGTCGAAAAAGAAAGAAAGGCTTGAAAGGAATCGGACGAAGACACTGAAGAAAACTGAGAAGCTCGTGTCAGATTTGTTTTTGCCGCATTAGCAAAAGTGTCAGAGAAATTATCAGAAAAAAGACGAAAAAAGTTGGTGCTTCTTTTCTTCTACGTTTGGCGAAGAATGACATGAAGCTGCAAAATTTACCTCAGATTTTCCTTCTTTTAATGTGGAGTGAATTGGTGAAAGTGCATCAGGAAAAACTTCTTTAATTGAATACATGTTCAACTAAATCAGGATATTTTAGCAAGAAAACATATGCGATGATCTGCAAATGGAACAATCATGCTGGTCAATTTCCCCACATTTCAAAGTGTGCTATGACGTCATTCTGTGTGTCCGGGTGTAGGCCTACTTGGCATAGGCCTACTCTGCATACAACAATAACAAAGAAGTGTGACAACGTTTGATCCGTATTTAAATTCATGGTAAAGTAACAGAAAATCAGTTGATTTAATTGCGTTTAACTGAAGTTGATATTACTTATGATAAGCTGTGAACGTACGGTCACCCGCGTCTGATCCGGTGCTACAATTATTTTCGTGCTCGCAATTCTACGCACAAGCGCAGTAGAAGTTAAGAGGGGAGTAGATCTACCTGCAACCCGAGCAGAGATTTTTCACGCGAAGCAAATTCGAGAGAGCAAAAAGTGTAAACAGTTGTCAAACACGCAGTTCTTACAGTTTTTATCTACATTTGTTAAACTTATAATTTCATTAAGGTAGTCTTCTCTGAATCTTTTGTTGTTAATAAACTCTATTTCTTATCTGGCATACCTCTTGGGCAAACTAAAAACATTATATTTCTGGAAGACGTTCAGTGTAACTTCTGATTGCAAGCTTACAACACAGACCTCACTGAGGGGCCGAAGTATTACATACTACCGGTTTTCCTCCAGTATTCCTTTAGCTCGAATCGGGGACTTCTTAAACAAATTATTACAACTGTATGGAGACCACAGCAAATAAATAAAAAGGGTAACAAACGAAAGTAAAAACGTTACTGGAAATGAAGATACAGCATTTGCCATGCTAGATCGACCGAACACGCACATATTACCTGTTTTAAAAAAACGGTGACTACGTTTTGAAGCAAACATGTACAAAATACGTAACGCAATTTTGCTGTTTTTCTATAGCGAACACATCGTAATATTTGCACATTTTAACAGATTTTTCAATCTATCTGGTTCAATTAGTTCATTATTGTAAACTTGCTCTGCACAATGGCCATGTTGCGAGTATTTTAGAGCTACAATTTTTAGTGTTGTTTGCTTTTGGTCGAGTTTTCTATCTTGCTAATTATTTTCATTGTAAACGTCAGTTATGTGTTCAACTGCAAAAAATTTGATTTTAAAAGGGGAGTTAACATTTGGCAAGTGGTCCCTGTTTGGGACGACATCAGAATCAACTCGTTCACAAGCAACTAACTCGTCCAAGCGATCCAGATCCAAGTGGTCCAAGCAATACAAGTGATCTTAGCGGTCCAAGCGAACCTGTATATTTTGGAGGCCGGCTGGCCGGGTCGTAACCAAAAGAGCAGATGCTGCAGCCTGCTGTTTTGCTGTATCACGCTGCTTTTGCTTTCTGCTTAGTGACTGACAGGTCACCAATTGCAAGGCGCTGCTCAAAATACCAATCTGTAATTGGTGATGTCACCATAAAACTTTAACATGTACTCAGTTAAAACTGCAATTGCGAGTTTGAGTCAGAGGGATTAATTTTAAATTAATTTAGACTTTGAAAAAAATTATCATTTTAGTTGTAAAATAACGTTTATTTCCATTGGCAGCCTAGCTTATTAATATAATCTCGGAAGTGATAGTTTGGGTCAGAGGGAATCGGGGATTAGGTTACTTTTAGCTTTTAAAATTCAATCAATCATTTTATTTTTCGTCAAATTAAGCGAAAATTAAGCGAAAATTAAGCAGACGAGTAGATGGTGTGTTCAAGCAACTGAAGAATAAAAATTGCTTCAACTCTGTACATCAGTGGATGGGAAAAATTCCCATCCCGGGCAAGAGCCCGGTTTCTGATGGCCATAGCACTAAGAAAAAGCCTTGATGATTAGCCCGAGTTTGTACAGCATGAATGCACAACAATGGTAATCTTTGGAAGATGTGATGACAATACTGCTCGTTGCAAGATGGAATCTTCTCTGTTACATCGACAGTGATATACGGAAAAAGATGCCAATGCTATCCAATAGATAGTAGTGCTGACCCCTCTTGATCCAAAGCTTAAGGCTTAGTGGCGCTATGGTGGTGACTCTTCCATCCAGTAACCGGTTCCAGTCTTTTATCTTTAAAATATATAAAAGCGATCTGCAGTGATTGCAGTAAATATCCGAAATTGTGGAATTTGGTGTTGAAAACTTACAAGTTACTTAATAAGTAAACAGATAGACATATAATTTTCTTAGCTCGATTCGAAATTTTCCAATACCATCGTCTTATCAAAGTGCTTTATCAAAAGGTACTTGTCGTGCGCAAGTTGGATGCTTACTGCTTATGTCTACAATTTGACAACAAAAAATTTGGTTGCATGTGGTTGAGAAAAGCTTTAATTATTTTGAAGTTAAAAAAAAGATACAGCAAGTGAATGTGTATTAAAAATTCAGTGAAACCTCGTGAATAAGATTGCAGTTGCAGTATTACTAAATGTTGCCTTCACTCAATAACAGAATGTGACTTAAAGCCAGAAAACATCCATTAGTGGAATACAATTGAAAATATATACATTATGTAGAGAAGAACAAGTGTATAGTGCAACAAAACATATGAAAGTGCTTGATGCTGGAGTGCAGATTTACACAGTGGATAATTACAATTGTCACATAGTGTCATAGAAGTTTGATGATGAAGCAAAATAACTTTTTAACGTTTTATAAAAAATTGTCTTATTTTCAAAAAGTTTAAAATCATTAGGCAGAGAATTCCAAATTTTTGGTCCCATATATCGAATAGTTTGTTGGGTTAAGGATTTACTGTAGAAGGGAAGGCAAAAATTGTTTTGATTTCTTAGCGAATTGACATATCTCCATGAATTTATTTGGAAAAAATCTAAAAATAATGCAGGAAGCAATTGATGCTTGGCTTTGAACATGGTGGTGCATATTTCACTTTCAAATAAGCTATTTATTGATAGAACATTGCAGTCCTTCAAGGGATTTGAATAAATTTTGGTTTTATAATCACATATTAGCTCGGCATACTTGTTACATATTTTCTGAATATGTTTCAAATTTAGCCTATACTTTGGCAAAATTAGTGCCCACGTTACGTTTTAAGATGAAAATTGAGCATACATTTTAATTCACAGACTAGGCCGTTTACCTGGGTAATAAAATATCAATTTGCATAAACGTCAGCTGGAAAAAAGATGCTACCTTACATGAAATGTATATATACTGTAGATTAGTCCGTAGGCTGTACATGAAGCTTATTTGTGTCTAGTATACAAGTGCACAACCACAGGATATTTAGTATACAAGTGCACACTTTGTATACTAGACCCCAGCTACTCAAATTGTGACGTTATCTCACTCATCTGGTTATGCACTTATATACTAAACCCCCTTATTTTAATGTATGTAAAGTTTATGCATACATATGTATGGCACTTATCGTATGATAAATTGTAGATTTAAACATTTCTTGTTAGATTGCAAAATGGGTAGGAATCTTGATTTGGTTAATAAAATAAATCTGGTGTTTTATATTTCGGAAACCTTCACCTGGAAAGTGAAGTGCTTTGGAACGTATTAATACTAACTATATTAGTCAAATATTGGTTAGATTTAACCATTTTTAAAGCAAAATCATAGAATTATGTCTCGGCACCGCAATGTACGAAATGCAAAAAATTATGACTATGATGATGATTATGACATATATGGACATTCTTATGATGATGACTATTGTGTGTCACCTGGGACATTGCAGCAATATTCATACTCTCGCTCTAGTGGGCGAGGTGTTCAGTTTGGTTCGTACATGCCATCAGAAGATACTGTAGAAGAGGAAGTTGGTGAAGAAGAGAAAAGTTATCATCGAAAAGAATATCAGGAGGACACAATGGTGAACCACCATAAAAGTGTCATCGGTACACGTGCCATTGAGAAATTAAATGGTTGCTTAGAATTAATGAGGAATGTTGTTGGAGAAAATTATGCTGAATCAGAAATGAAAGACGCAGCAATTAATTGCAACTTCGATTGTGAACAAGCAATCAATTATCTTTTGAACTCAGCTCATAGAGCTCATACTTTTTCAAACGATGATTCATCGTCAAATCAAAGTCATGTAACAACAACTACCTCGTCAACATGCAAATTGATGTCAGATGCAGTACCCATGCCACAGCGGACACACAGACGTGGACGAAGGTCAAAGCAGGTATATTAAACCCTAGAATCAAATTTCTATATATATAATTATCTTTTTCACTTTCCTTGTTGTGGCAACAAGGAGAAAAATGAATAAAATTATCACTTATCTGTAAAGATTTCCAACAACTTGTCACAAGCACTCCCTAGCTTACGAACAAATTCTAAACTTCATATAAATAAACTGTATACAGTATATTCTGTTCCAAATGACTATAGTTTCTACAGGCTGTTGTAAATCGATAGTTCTTATGTGGGATGTGTAAAATTGTTCATTCGGTGTGGAAAACTGTATACCAGACATTCACGTTTTCTGCATAGGCCTACTCGTTTATTTAGCTCATTCGAAAGACATTTAAACACAAAATGTTCATGTCTGATTTTACGGTTCATTGATGATGACCTTGAAGCAGCACAAATTTCATTGTCCAATAATAGGCCTGAAAAAGATGGCCATGTTATGTTTTTATTACATGTTTGTGTTGCTTCATTAGATGTGCACATAAAAACTGATCACTATTTAAATACATCGCATTTGCCAATGTTTGCAAGTGCAGAGCATGTTGTCCATATCTCTAATTTTAGGGTATTGGCAGGGCTATTTTTATTTTGACGTATAAAAATTTTCTTTGATTTTACTTCTATTAAATTTTGACATTTTTGAACCTAACAAAATTAATTTGTTTGCGAATTATGTGGTAAATGTGAAATTAGGAGTATTATAATTTGTTCATAAATTGTTTAAATTGAGTAAAAAATTAACAAAAGGACATTTGTGGTAAAAGTTATTGTAATCCAAGTGGGCATTGTGACAGTTTTTCTTCCTTCACATGCTGATATGATTCAGTTAGGATGCTTTCCTTCCACATGCATTTACAAGCAAAATTGCTTTTTATTCACTTGCATAAAAATGTTATGAAAATTGAAAATGTTGATAAGGTTTGACTTCATTTTGACCTGTTAAATTCCAGAGAATGCATCCTGAGCAGCTAAAAACAATGTCACTATCTAATTTCTGGTAGAAAAGTTCCGTTGCAAACATTTGACTTTGTTAACTTCTGTGGGCCCTGGATATTGGGTGTTCATAAGTCGGGTAGTGCTTGTATACATACATGCACTACACTACCCGTAATATAACGTAATGGCCTAACAAAGGTTCTGTTTTTATACATATAGTTTGGATTACTTAGAATTTGTCTTTCTCATAATTATATTTTAGGGTGATACCAGCACTACTCTTGATACCATATCAAAGCCTAAAACTGATCCTGTTGATTTGGTTATTACAAAAATGACCAAAGCTGCAAACACTTCACTGGCACCTGCGAAAACTGGATTTTGCATTACTGGCTCACCAGATTCCAGCAATTCAGCATGTCAATTAGCGGTACATAATGTACAAAATGGCACTGTGTTGACAATTGATAGTTCTATGAACAAAGACAAGCAACTGGAAAAAGCGAAATGCAATCTAAGTTCAAAATCAGATTTGGTTTCAACACCAAAACGCAGAGTAGATGGTAATGAAAGTGCACCATCAACTCCTGGAAAACAAGTCAAGAATTTAATTAACTATACGGTAAGGTTCACATTTAAATTTTTACATATGTTTCACGGCATTTTGATAGACTCCTAGACGTTGTTTTGTTACATTGTGCACAGGAGGAATATTCTAAAAGAATGAAAGATGAAAAGCAGCAGATAAGTATGGTTGTAATAGGTCACGTTGATGCAGGAAAGTCGACTATGATGGGCCATTTGCTTTTTCAAAAGGGGGTTATTTCAAAACGTCTTATCCACAAATATGAACAGGTATAAATGCATTTTAATGCATAATCATTATTGTTATTATTATGAACATCTATGCAGTTCAAAAGTTAGGTTGTAGTGAATCCTTTAAAGATATTATATGCAAATAGTCTGTTAATAGTTGTTGGAGTGTGACCAAAGGCTTGATGGTATGTTTGACATTCGTCACATATCTTGTGATTTATTAGCAATAAAATAACAAGTAAAGTAAATGTTTATTTTTGTGCTAATAAACGGATATTGTAGGAATCTCGTAAACAAGGAAAAGCATCATTTGCTTATGCTTGGGTCTTGGATGAAACTGGGGAAGAAAGAGCACGTGGTGTTACGATGGATGTTGCTCATAATTATTTTGAAACAAGCAACCGAATTGTTACTTTAATGGATGCTCCAGGACATAGAGATTTTATACCCAACATGATATCAGGTTTAAACAAAGCATGGTTAAATAGTTTTTTGTTTGATACAAACTATTAACTTTAATGCATGCCGATAGTAAATCATTTTGAACATAGTGGAAGCCAGTTAACTAAAATCTGAACGAACTCTTTAATTTACTTGGGTTATTCAAAGTTGATCGATTACATAACAATGAATGTTATCAGAATTCTATAAGTTACCATGAATTATGCAAAATTTTAAGGTAACTAGCTTTCGCTAATTCACCGCATGCAAAATGGGCAAGTGTTTTGACATAATACTTACAATATTTTTTGTTATGTTGTTTTACAATGATTGCTCGCTTCAGGTGCGTCACAAGCAGATGTTGCTGTGCTTGTAGTTGGAGCAAGCACAAATGAATTTGAGGCTGGTTTTGGAATTGGAGGTCAGACACGTGAACATGCGCTACTTGTGCGGTCACTTGGTGTGGTGCAACTTGCTGTTGCTGTTAACAAGCTTGATACAGTTGACTGGTCTAAGAAAAGGTACTGACTACTGAAGCATATTTACTGATTTTATATTTGTGTTCACTACATCTTGATAATCCTGATGAAATATTTTGAAGATGTTATTATTACATGAATGTCTGAGCAGATTTGATGAAATAGTTGAAAAGCTTAAGCAGTTTTTAAAACAAGCTGGTTTTCGTGAAAGCGATGTCACGTATGTGCCTGTAAGTGGACTGTTGGGTGAAAATCTTGCTGAACAAGCCAAAAATGCAACATTGTGCTCTTGGTATAAAGGACCTTGTTTGTTGGAGGTACCCGGCATGGAAAACATTTGTGTTAACTCTGCAGTTAATGACCAAAATAATGTTTGTAGTTTGTGAAAGAAAAGTGCAACCAATCCTTATTGGTCTATATACTCATATTTGCATTTTTTGCAATAGGTCATAGATAGATTTCGTCCTCCTACTCGTCCTGTGGACTATGCACTTCGATTCTGTGTTAATGATGTTTATCGTGGTCAAGGAAGTGGAATATATATTTCGGGAAAAATCGAATCTGGTGGTGTCTGCCCTGGAACAAAAGTATGCTTACATTTTCTACAATTCAAGTTTGTTAACCATTTAATTACAGAGTTATCTGGGGCTCAATAATTAATTTTACTTGCCACATAGTATTTTTACCTTGACCGGTCAGATTAACTTTCATTAAAGAAGAGTTGGCTTAACGAACTTTAAATCTATTGCATGAAATTTTTTCTTTCCAGGTTTATCCTAGATAAAGCATTTAAAAACTTTGAGTTTTGTTAAAAACTCAATTGACATATCTTGTAGGTTGAAGTAATGCCTGCCAGTGAACGTGGCTTAGTTAAAGGAGTAGAAGTTGGCGACGAGCGAAATAGAAGCAATTTTGCTCTTGCTGGTGAGCACGCGACGCTTATTTTAACTGGTATCGATGCAATGAAAGTTACCAACGGAAGTGTTATATGTGATGCTGACAATCCCATTCGTGCAGTCACACGCTTACAAGCCAGGTACCAATGGCATTTCTGATTGTGCAAGAGAAGTTAAATATGCCTTAAAATTAGAATTTGTGTTTTGAAGGATTGTAGTTTTTAATATTGAAGTTCCCATCACTCGTGGATTTCCTGTAGAACTGCATTATAAAGCAGTGTCTGAGCCTGCTGTAATTCGAAGAATTCACTCTCAACTTCACAAAAGCACAGGAGAGGTTATAGCTAAGAAACCCAAAGTTTTATTAAAGGTGAGCTTAGCAATGTATTTTATCAATATATTGCTGTGTAACTCACTAACCAGATAAAAAAATATTCTGTTGTTGGAGTGGGCTATATTTAAGGCAGATTTTTTGGAGTATTAAAAATAATTTTTGTGCTTTTAAATGAAGGGTCATAATGCACTGGTAGAAGTGGAAGTGACAAGGCCAGTATGCTTAGAGGAATATGCAGCTTTGAAGGAACTTGGACGTTTTACGCTAAGATATGGTGGATCCACCATAGCTGCATGTGTTGTCATGAAATTGTTGTAATATTTTTATTGGTGAATTGAAAGCAATTACTTAGGTGTCAGCGCTTGCAGATAATTTTGCTGTCAAGGCTACTTTTGGAACGATTAGATTACCCCCAACATACTGAAATTAATGTTTCAATATCTCGTTTGTTTTTTACCTGTTTATAGTGGTTTTCAACGTGAACTAACGTTTGGTCATTTCTTAAAATAAGAGAAATTTGGAACCTAACTTTTTAATGCAAGTAGGCTGATTTTGCTTTGCATACCATATTGTTAACCAAGCTTCCATAGACTTTTCAATTCGTCTTTAGTAAGATTCACCTCTGAAATTAAAAATATTGCATACTGCAATGTTTTATTTTTATTAGAAAATTTTCTAAACTGTGCAATACTTTTGTGCTAGGTGCTTGGATGGATAAAGCTTTACTGTGTTTCAAATTCAGTTGACACTGAAGTAAATATCTGCCATGACTTGTATGGTTTCCATTCTGTGAACTCTTCTGTAACTTACCTTTTTATTGTTGAACAATTAATTAATTATTAACAAAGATAAAATCTTAAATTTATTCCAATTTCCAGTTTAGATCATTTCTATTTGTTTGTGGTATTGCTTTGTGTTGCACCTGGCAAAAAGCTTACAACCATGGTGGTAGTACACTCGCATGTCTAAAATATTGTATAAATTGGACCTATATATGTAAAACAAGGCAGGGCTGTTGGTTTGAAGTCGTATTGTTATACCTATTTGCAGGTTTAATGGCAATACAAAAGTACTGTGTATAGTACTATCCAAAGTGTTCAGAATGTGGGACTGCGTGGTTTCACAACTCTCCTGAAGGACGTACAATCATTCACAAAACTCATGACTAGGTATTCAATTCTGTGCAGGAGAAAACGAAATAAGGTTTTGTCAGCAAAGGCATAAATAACATTTTCTGTATTTTCCATTAATGCAAGAAAATATGCCGTTGGCGTAACATTTTATTTTACAGTTCATAACGTTGAAATATCATGTTAAAAATGCAGCGAACCTACAGTTGCTGATATCATAACCCTTAATCACACTTCCATACTGATTCTATACAGTTGCTGATTCATTCTAGATTTACACGCTCCAATTACGCGATCAACTTGCTAATTTATCATACCATATTCTTTAATTAGTGATTAAAATTGCTTAATAATATAGGCATGTATTCTTTGTTGTTGGAAGTTGCAACTATGATGACGTTAAGCAAGAGACACCTTTGCTGTAAATGGCTTGAATCATCATGTATTTGCGCTTGGCACGAATTCCTTGCACAGTAAACACTGAGTACTGATGAAATACACTCCAACAGTTCAAAAATTTTTTTCTCAACATCAGTTCAATTTTTAGACCATAACTTCATCCCACTTCCACGTAAGCTGTAAATAAATTTGCTACAGTACATACAATAAAACAGAGCAAAAGCTACAGCTATAAACTATACTGCATATGATTGTTTACTTGTACAACCAAACAGTAGTTTGTTGGGGTGGCCACGACAATATGCTCGTAGGCCAAATTGGTTGTGTTGCAATTAAACTTTTGCTTGTTTTAGAAAATAGGTCTAAATATCATTTGCTACCAAAAAATTGCTATAAAACTAATATGGATACAAGTGAGCACAGTTCAATGAAATCACTTGAGATAATTCATTAAAGGCGAAAGACATAATTAACATGGTACCCTTTCACTTTTGACTTCTTTGGTTTAAATTCGAATCCGGCTGATGGTGCAGGGTGTTGGTTGCCAGCCGTACGCAAGTCGGATGCAACATCAAGGTCATGACCACTTGCTTTTTTGATAGTACTTTTTATATTTTCCACCTAATAAAAAACACATGTATTTCTCTGAGGAAATATCAGAACAATATCCAAAATATATGTTTGTTTTTTTTTAAATTCATTAAATTTTAGGGCTAAGTTGCTTAGTGTATTTGTATGCTTAATTTAACATGCTCAATCCTATTGCAATATTATTGTATTAAAATAAGGAAAAGGAACATAAAATAAGTACAAGGCAAATATAGGTATTTGCATAAACAGGGATAGCTGCTAGAGCTTGTATGGATTAACATGGCTGGCAATTACGCTAAGCCATTTTGGATTTATGTTCCGTCACAATAGAAATGAGTACACTATACAAAAAAGCACACATATTTTAATATAGTATCATACATCGCACAATATTGATTTGTCAGCGGGCAATGCAAAAAACTTATCCAGCGTGGTTTGGCCAAACGGCAAAGGTACTGCTGCATTTCTGCACTGTATCAATTGACATACATTAGCTTTTGAATCGATTGAGATTACGTTAAATTTTTTTCACAGAAATCATTCTGAAACAGATTAATAAAGTGAATTTCGGATTTATTAACCGGCTATTTTTCAATGCAAAAATTCCGTCCCAAAGCAAATTGGATTCAATACACGGATGGATTTATCAAGCGGATTCTACTGCATTATTAAAAATCAGGCAGGGAATGCTTACAAAAAGAAAAGTATGCATGGTATAAGAAAGAAAAGAAACCATTATTTGATGCAGGTTTGCTAGTACCGGTACCTCATTATTTATTTGAGCTTTTTTTAAAATGTCCTCATTAAGAAAAGTGTTTGCACTTAACACTTGAGTTTCAATGCTCCGTAGCATAGTTTCACAGCTGGAACACCTAAGGATCAACATTAAAAAATAACGTCAATTGGAAACAACACGACAGCATTTAAGAAACAGCTTATATTTTAGTATCAATTTTATAACAGCATACAAAGTATATTTATATTAGTTGTATACATAATGTTTTAAAACTGCAATTGTTTTAGTGTGAACATACCAGGAAGATAAAGTGTCCACAATGTAGTTAACATCATTTGGTGTCAAATCCCTTCCTATTGTCCAATCTACTTCGAGTCTTCATGTAAAATGTCTTAGCTTAGCCCACATAGTAGTACATTAGGTGTCATCATTTAAGCACATTTTGCATAAACATTCATGTAATATATGAGTTATAAATATACAGTAAAAATATACCTTGAGTTTTGTTGGTCTAATCTACCACGGATAATATCTGCATATATTGCAGAAATCAACAAATCCTCTAATTCACGTATATTCTTCAAGTTCAGTTGTTCCAATAATAACGTATAAGGAATGTACTGCATATTTAAATATATTTTAATGCAAATTTGCATGTATTACGAGTTTTTAGGAATGTACACTTTATTGCTTAAATCAGCGTGGTCCAACTACTTTTGACTTAAGGGCCACTTTACAAAAACGTGACAACTTGCGGGCCATTTCCAATAAAATGATAGTGAGTGCGTAATCGAAATTGTTAAACAATAGCAAATAGAAATTTATTGCAAATCTCTATCAGTGAGATTCCTGTGGTCGAGGTTTCTCTGATACTATCGTTTCTGCATCAATTCCAGTGTTAGTGGTAGCAAGTCGGAGACTATCTTCCAGTGTTTCGTCTATCAGTAACTAGTAGCCTACCTAGTAGAACGAGTTTGTTCATTCACATCTATAATGCCCACTATTATGACGTAACAGACAAATGGATGATGCGATGCAATGATGCTGTCGCAATTATTGGATTATGCCAAATTTCTGACTGTTGCACAATAGCCAGTATTAGGGTTCCAATTTAAAAGATACATAACATGAAAACAGTGGAATATTTAAAGGAAACAAAAACGTCCGGAACACTAGGTACATACCAGCCTTTAAGAAGCCCAGTTGTACTGATGAGACCTGATAGGTTGAAACAGTATAGGCCCTGCTGTCTACAACTTTGAATTAAATTTTTGACACTTTTTATCCAAATGCTATACTTGTTCTAATTGAAATAAATTAAATCAATACTGTGAAAGCTCGCGGGCCGCAAAAATTTTATCCGCGGGCCGCATGCGGTTGGACCACGCTGGCTTAAATGATAAGATCTGTGTAGATAGCGGTGTATTTAGGATTGTGCTGAGGGAAGGCCAAAAGTTTTAAAAGTTGGGTGCAAAATTTTTATGTTTTCCCACTTGTGCAAAATATACAAAATTTTTGGGTAAGTATGCCTTAAAACCCGTTTTATAACGCCTTGAAATGAAATGTTGTAAAATAGCTGCCAATTTATGATGTACACTTATGAAACGCATTGCACAACGATTTTGGGATGTCGTACACCCGCCTATTATATGTTTTCTTACAAGTTATAGCTAACAAGTAGACAAAAAGTAATGTGATAGATGAAAATGAATAATGACGTAAAAAAGTTTTGGTTTGTGAGGGGGCCCATGGCCCAATCCCCCCCCCAAATATGCTAGTGTGTGTAGATTATGGTATTGCATCTAAAAGCATCCAAACCTTTATGTTGCTAACTGAATTGTTTGTAATTTTACAAAACTGACTAATTATTACTTGCATCAAAATAAAGCGTTTTTCACATACAAATGGAAACATGTTTTGCCTGCGGTGTCTTAGAAACCAATAACTTTAACATTTTTTCATCATAACATACCTTAGACTTTGCTGCCAGGCTGACAATTGTCAAACACTTGAGCTTTTTTGACATAGCATCTGAGAGTGGTGGGAGATCAGATGCATGAGCCGTATAATCTTGAAATATTCCGTAGGCAAATATATTAAGGAGCTTAAAAATCTTGCTTCCATCTTGGTCATCTTTCAACTGTAAAAACACAGTTAACATTAAATAATACCTAACAACTGCATAATAAAATAATTGAAATTTTTTTAATGTAATATAAATTAATTTAATTTTGTCCAGTAAATACTTTGGTCTAAAATATCATATTACGTATACATAGAATAATTTTGTAAACAATAAGAGAAGGTAAACATCATAAACAGTAAAATATGCGAGTGCAAAGGTAAAAACTGCAAAATATAAAACTTTGCTATATAACACGTTTCAAAAACTGACGGCAAATGAATGTGAAAATACCTCCTGAACACATGGAAGGTCTAATAATTCTCCGAAAACGTAGACTCCGCTTGCTTCAAGAACTTGCTTAATAAGTTCTCTTAAAGCAGCTCCTCTTGTATTTTTTGCTAGCACTAAAAACGGTTCAAGATGCTGATTAGCATTTACTGCATTAGCTAAGCTGCTTTGAGCATCTGTTTCCATAGCCTATCTTCCAACCACTATAACTATAACAAATAACGTATTACGGCATTAAAATGTGAAACTGCAGAAATTCAAAGTAAACAGAAGTCATATAAACATTATTTTTTCCTGTTTATTTCACTGTAAGTAAATCATACAATTAAAAATAGAAGTTTGGTTTGAACGAGCTTAAAAAATAATAATTTTAGCTATTTAAGGTTTAATCAGGGCAGCAAAGTCGATCGATTTTCAAGTGAGTTTGAGTTCTGCATTTTGAATTACTTAAGTTCGAATTCAGAAAGATTTTTGAATTCCGAGTTCTGCATTTCAATTATTCGAGTTCAGCGGTATCATTAAGCTCGACTTCAAATTTTTCTGATCGATTTTGGGAGTTTATTATAATTTCAAGCTGCAAACTTAACAAAGTTTTTATTGTAATGCATATAATAAACCACCAAAGCACAAATGTATGCTATATTAAACCTAAAAGTAGAAACAGTTGGTGATTTTTCCAAAACTAAATGGAATTGTTTATCTAAAAATTCAAGATACAATAGAACTTATTGAGAACGGCTTTGAATATATATTCATTGATAATGTTGGTCCGTCTATGAAGTCACTTTTTATTGAAATTGATTATAAGCAAAACAAGGTGCGAATGACCGATTCAAATTTCGCTTGAACTGGTGTGCCATATAAATACTTTGCCCCAAGGCAAAAACCTTCGGGCAAAGCTTACTGAATGTTACATTGCGCAGTCTTAACAGGTGAGTGAGAAGAGTAAAAAGGGAGGATTGCAAACATTACAACAGTATTTATATGGCACACCAGTTCAAGCGAGGTAATTTATCTGAACGTCATTAAGGAGAATTCAAGTCCATTCAACAACTGAATTACAAGATCCCAAAATAAAATTCCAGCATTTCCAAAACAACTCATGACTCGTGACGTAACCGTCACAGTAGCCTATATTGATTATAGAAATTTGTACATACAGTAAAAGCATTGATTAGGCTTAAAAGACTCCACTCCTCTAAATACAGTGTAATCTACTATATTCTGAGGCTTTTCCCTAGTATCCTCTGTCTACCTATTTGATTAATTAAATGGTAATGGATTCCCTGATGTTCTTAAATACCAAATACTCTTTTCGAGCTACTGCCTGCTGCTAGAGTGATAACATTTTTTCTATGGCTTGTATTTAAAAAAAGGTAAAAAATAAACGATACTTAAAAATGGAACTTGTCAACCCATTTTGTTTTTTTTAAATTGAAGGCGTTTTAAGAATCAGATTATAAAGATTTTTGTCGGGTAAATAGCATATGAACTGCTTTTACAGAGTAAAGAAAAACTATAGCTTAGCTTTTCTTTTACTGCGCTTGGAATTTTATATACTGGACTATGAGATGACGTCAGTGATCAGCATAGCATGCGACGTAAATGGATACGAATTCGCGTGGTATCTGCTGTGTTCTACAGAATTGAAAAAAAATTTCTGTCTATTATCAGTATGGTTTCAATTCTATTGCTGATTACAGACTAGGTTTTGGTGTATGGCATAAACATTACTAACCATACAACAAAATTGGATTAACCAGTCTTCAGTTGTTAGTAAGGAAAAAATAAGGTCTCCAGTGCTACAAATTGAAAAAATTTGGAAGAATACGAAAATTCCAGCAAGAAAAGAAATTGAAAACGATATTTGTGAATTTCTTGGTAGTAACTGAATGATTTGCTTGTTTGCTATAGAATGAGCTTTAGTTTCATATTTCTAGAAATGAAACTTTGTCATCTTTATACATTTTGGGAAATTCCCTTTATCAAAACTTGTCCTTCAGCGTGTGCTAGGATGACTATAGATTTATTAAGGAAATTTTGGGTTGCCTGGTGCATGGACCCGACTGGAAAGTAGGGCAGTTTTTGACGAGAAATCGTTCGTGCAAAGAGGCGGATTTTAGCATGATGGCGTGCACCGAAGCCTCAATTGTTTTTTATTTATTATTAAGTGACGTGCAAACGATTCTATCCTTTTCTTTATTTGTTTATTATAACACGGTATTCAATAAACCCTTTCCGAGTTACTTACTGTTACTGTTACCGAGTTACTGTTTGGATGGCAAAATTTTTTCGATCGCCTATATTCAACAATGAAAAATGGATTTCGTTCCTGTGAGTTGCATATGAATTGCTTTACGCGATAAAAAAATGTTGAAAACATGTTGCCTAGTTTTTATTTTACAGTGCATCCTATGCACTGAACTAGTTTGGAAAGAAATCACGTTCTGTGGTCAGCGTACCATGTGATGTAAAATGTGTAAGAGTTTGTGTGGTATCTGAGGCACGTTTGAATGTAATAATTTAGTTTGTATTTACTTTTAGTTGATAATTTAAACTTTGCTTGACATGCAAAACAAAATTAGCCCTTGTAACATGTCGAAAACTACATGCTAACTCCTATGCATTTTACGTGGCATTCTTTGCTGACACCGTATATAGACGTCATATCATACAAGCCCAGTGCGTACGAATCAAAGCACTTAAGATAAAAACTAGGCAACATATTTTCAATATTTTTTATCGCGTAAAGGAATTCATCTGCAACTCACCTGAGTGCGAAATCTTTACAATCCGATGCCTAGAACGTTTATAATTTAAAAGTGAATCAAAGTTGCTCTAAAATTTCCATTGCTAAGTTTAGGCGACCGAAAAAATCTTATCACCCAAAAAAAATGGCGGCAGTATAACGGAAAAGGTCTATTTCTTCTATGGAAGCAAAAGTGGTCCACTGAGACAAAAAGGTTGAACACCACTGCTATAGGCTACTCTAACACTCCACACCTAGCATACCACCCTATTGGTTAAACAAATTAAATTTATTGTTACTATGTTAGTACAATGCTGAAGGTTTTTTCTGCATCAGCAAGTCAACGAAGTCAGATATACAGAGTGTTATGTATTCCTCAGTGCAGTCATTCAAAAACGAATTCAGAATGGGATAGAAAGCAAAAGCAATACCGAAGACTACTAAAACAACAAACTGTAAATGAGAGCTTGAAACTTGCATTGGTACGACATCAGTTCATAAGTGGTATTGTAATTAAATAGTGAGAATGACCATTTTCACTTTTTCTTAAAAATGGATTATTATTTATAACAACTAATTTTTAACTAATTTCTTCTCAGTTGCTCTCTCACTGTTTCAGCAAATCTTGATTAAATGTGGTTGTATTTTTACTTCTGGTAGTATAAAGTATATCAAAAGTTTTATTAGGCTCTGATTTTAGTTTTAGCAACTACTAAAACTAAAAGTACTAGTGATACATAATTGAACTAGTAGAGCTATGTTGCACAACTATAGTTTTCCATTCTATCAATTTTTTCAGAAAAAAGCCCCATCTCCAACACATCAAGCAGCTCGGTTTGACGAATATGAATACACTGGCTCTACTGTGCCAGGAGAAAAGAAAGGTATGTAGGCCTACGCATATGTACAATTATACATGAAATTTTTTACGTTGTTTAGTAAAATTTATGATTATCAATTGTCGTTATCAATTGATATTAATTGGATTTCCCAAAATTAATGCAACCAAACTCTTTCTCTTAAGCAGTTGTTAAATTTAAAATATTTTCAATCGTATCCATATCTTGATCGGAATTAAAGTTAAGCCTTTTTCAAGTTTTGAACGACAATAATAGTAGCTTAATATTCAGCAAAGTGTTATTTTTTGTCAGATGTTAGCATTCCATTGCAGCCTTTCTACAGCCCAGTATTTGTTGAAAAATGCTGGTATGATTGGTGGAAACAGAAAGGTTTCTTTTCACCAAAGAATTATATTGCACAAAATAGTGCTGAAGAAGAATCTTTCAGCATGGTAATTCCCCCACCCAATGTCACAGGAAAGTTGCATTTAGGTCATGCATTGACTACAGCTATAGAAGATACAATAGTGAGACGGTATGCTGAATTTAAGCTAAATGATAGAAGTCGGTTAGGTTTTTAATATGACCCATTATTATTTGGTCAATTTTCTACCTTTTAAGCTGTGCTCTTCAATTTCATTTAATTAAAATAATAAGCTAACTTTGTTATTATTGTTGCAGCCAAAGGATGTTGGGGAAAAAAGTTCTTTGGCTGCCTGGTTCTGACCATGCAGGAATTGCGACTCAAATGGTTGTTGAAAGAGAAATTGATAGAATACATGGGAAGTCACGATATGAAATAGGTCGTGACAAATTTATAAATGCTATATGGAAGTGGAGAAATAGGTAACATGTTCAAAAAACTTAAAAACGGCCTTTGTCATTTTTAGTTTTGCTTTCTGTGACAACCTCATCTTTTTCACAATCTATTGTCTTAGCATCTTCAAGTACTGTGTTTTGTATTAAGCAAGGGAAATGACATATTCAACCAGCTTGAGCGACTTGGTGCTTCTCTTGATTGGGGTAGACAGGTATTTACACTGGATGAGAAATATACACATGCTGTAGAAGAAGCCTTTATCAGGTGTCTTTATTGATTATATGCCATGAAGTTATAGTTTTGTATTTATTGTAATGAATTATGCTGTGCAAGGTAAATACATTTAAAGCAGCTTGATATAACCATTGGTAATATGACCTGGGCCACTTCTAGACTTCACTTTGGCATGGTTCCGAATTTTTTCATATAAATATATCTGTTTGATATCACCAAACTTCAGATTTTTATGACCACTTTCTATCACCTCACCTATAGTTTTTCAATCAATCACATACTACCTCACAGCATTTGTGAATTACTGTTGAACTTTATGGACATCACTCTTCAATTCTTATTTTATCTTTTGCACATTGGAGTTTTCTGGCTATGTGCAATTTACCACATATTTTTTTGCAAGCATGCTCTGTGCTACACAACAGTTCATGTCAATCCATAACGCAGTCAATTCTTTCTTGATTGAGGTTTTTGGCATAAAACATGCAGCTTTTCTGCAAATGAACATTTTTTAACCAATTTAACCAATTTTGCAATGATATAGTAATATCTAACCGTTACACTTATCTTATCAAGAGAATACCATGTATGCTGATATAAGATTCAACTATTGATTGCTACTGAATCTGTGTCTGAGAATTACCTTGTAACTAGTAGCCAACTCATCACCACAATAAACTCTGAGTAACATAGTATATTGAACATAATATACTGTGCCTTATATTGTCACTTGACTTGAACTCGGATGATTGACTCACCACACCATGATTGACACATTAATACATTAGCATGGAGATTGAACACAATCCAAAGAAGCAAATAATACCAAACTTACTAACTTATACCCAATCAGTTATTATGTAATTATATTGGCTTTTTTCTAAATTTGCTCCTTTATTAGCTAATAATTTAATCCTATTATAGTAACACAGGGGTGGGCAATTATTTTTTCCATTGGGCCTCATAAGAAGCAGAAATATTTGGGAGGGCCAAGCCTAAAGGCTGAACTCAATTCTGCATAATATTAATTGTATTTCTTAATAAAAAGCAGTAAATAGCATTGTTTTGACAAGTTGGTAAGAGTAGGCAATATATATGATATAATTAAGCAATGAAAAAGTGAAGTTGCCTATTATTTATGCAATGAAATTTCCCAGAGCAAT